>NC_057811.1:112802819-113116562 GCF_018294505.1 Triticum aestivum
AGGAGGTGACGGCGGCTCCGTATCGTAAAAGGCGATGAATCCTTCTCTCTCTAATTTTTTCTCCCCGAACGTGAATATATGGAGTTAGAGTTGAGGTCGGTGGAGGTCCAGGGGACCCACAAGGCAGGTGGCACACCCTCCACCCTTGTGGACAATAGGTGGGTCCCCTCCAGATGATTCTTTCACCAATATTTTTTATATATTCCAAAAATATTCTCTGTAAATTTCCAGGTCATTCCGAGAACTTTTATTTCTGCACAAAAATAACACCAAGGCAATTCTGCTGAAAACAATGTCAGTCCGGGTTAGTTCCATTCAAATCATCCAAATTAGAGTCCAAAACAAGGGCAAAATATTTTGGAAAAGTAGATACGATGAAGACGTATCACTATCTCAAAAAACAATCAACAACTCAAAAAAGGCGACCTTGCACGTGAACAATTTTAAACGATTGTTTTAATGGAGTGAAAAAACAAAACTACCCCACTATACGTATATATATATAGTCAGGAGCCTCCGCGCTTGCTTGCTAGGGTTGCTCTATTCACAGACTCTCATCCTCTCCTGATCTAAACTAGATAGCGGTGGTAACACTGTCTTTCTATCCTCACCACTGCTTACAGATCCGGACGTATCCCCTCGGCCGATGAAGGGGAGGAGGGGCAGCGTTTAGGCCGTCGTCGACGACGAGGGAGGAGACCCACTGTCGGTCTCACCATTATGAGCGCCGGTGTGGGAGATCCTCCGATCCCTTCGCGCTGCCCTAGTGTGGGCGGATCCGGCCTCCCGCCGCCAACCTATCCACACCCCGATGACCTTCAGGAATATCTTCCTTCGAAACCGGCCTAGCTCTACTTCCCCAGCTTGCTACATCATTGCATGTGCATCATTTCCTACCTCTCAGCCCCCATCATAGCTAGGCTCAATTGAATGGTCCAACATCACCTATTTTTTTCTATTGTTAGAGGTAAAGCTACTTCATGGAGTCGAATCTTGTACTTGGTTCAAACAAGAAATAAAGGGGGAAAAGTTAGTATGTACATCGGACTTGGTACAAACAGGAAAGAAAGGGGGTGAAAGTAGTACAGACTGGTCATCCAACCGGTCTCTTGGTCGAAAAGGGAAATATAGGGGAAACGTTGTACACAATGGTACCCTACAAAAAAATACACTTCCGTGATGATACGTGTTTGTCACAGTAGGTCACGTTTTTGTCATGCATGTACATCCATGACAAATTTATGACAGAATCAAGATAGTCATACCTGTGCTGTTGTAGAAGTGTTCCATGACATTACCAAAATTATCATCACGGAAGTGTCCACTTCCATGACGATAAATCGCGCGTCACAGAAGTGCTTTCGTCAAGGGTGACCGACACGTGGCATCCACCGTAACGGAACGCCGTTAAGCTATCGGGTCGGGTTTTGGATCTGATAACCCGTTAACAGCCCCGACCAATGGGGATTTTCCACGTGTAAAATCATCATTGGCTGGAGGAAACACGTGTCGGCTCACCGTTGGGACAGATGTCATCCGCTCATTGTACCGAAGGCGCCTATGATACGGCGACACGTGGCACGGCCCAACAGAGGCCCATTCCTGTGAAAAGTCCGGCCCGTTTGACTTGGTCAAAAGGTGGCGGGCCGGCCCACGGAAAGCCTGTTAACGTCATGTTCGCATATAGCCCATTTACAGCCCGTTAACCCAGGGCCCGTTATGCCCTATCCGAATTAGGCCCAGTAGCGTCATCTGGGCCGTCCAATATGATTCAGCCCGTTTTAACTTCCAGCCCATGTGAGGCCCATGACTTCTTTCGGCCCATATGAGGACCTTTGTAACTCTTGGCCCATTAACGGCCCGTTGTGAAACTGGCCCGTAATGAACAGTGTATCACTTTATACCCATTAACGGCCCGTTATTCCATTGGGCCGTTTCCAGCCCAAGTTATCTTTCGGCCTTCTCAAGGCCCATTGATTCTTGGGCTCATTTGCAGCATTCGGTTACATACGGCCCGTTACTGTCATTTTCTGCTTGTGGGCCAAATTCAGCCCGTCGTTACAGTCGGCCCGTTTGCGGACTGTTAATACGTTGGGCCGTTTTCATGTCAAAAAACCCGTTGGGCTATTTTCATAGAGTTATCAAATACGGCCTATTAACGGCCCGTTATGGTCCATGAATAGTACGGCCCATGATTGGCGAAATGATGATACGCCCCGTAGAAGGCCCATGGATCCTACGGCCCGTATGAGGCCCATGGATAGTACGGCCCGTAGAAGGCCCATGGATCGTACGGCCCCTAGAAGGCCCATGGACCCTATGGCCCGTAGAAGGCCCATGGACCCTAAGGCCCGTATAGAAGGCCGATGGATCCTACGGCCGGACGAAGGCCCATGGATCATACGGCCTGCAGGAGGCCCATGGTTACAACAGTCCGTGTGTTGCCACGATTATTTTGGCCTAGTTACCAAAAATAGGCTATTGTGGCCACTAGAAAAAACAGAAAAAGAACTGGAGTGACTACAAGCAATCAACTAAACAAGACAATAAGGAAATAAATAAGAAAGCAATTAACGCTAGCCTATTACCGCTATTACACATATTACATCCACTGGGCATCAAAGTTCGCCACCAGTGCAAATATAGGGAACAAAGCAGCACATTACATACACTGGCCGTCAAAATTGGCCACCAGTGCAAATAAACGCGGCAGCAAAACAAGAGCATAACTGAAACAACTTCAGAAGAGCTCTAGAAACGTTATCCTAGGTATCCACCATGCTGGCAATAAGCTTAGCAAGCTGATTAGCTTTGTCCTGTTTGGCGCTAAAAATCCTCCAATGCTTGCTGTTGCACCAGAAAGTATGCATCTGAATGCTCCAGGGACTTCCGCAGTCCTTCCGCTTCTTGTCGCAGCACATCTGATCGATGTCTTTCAGCTTGTAGTTGAGAGTCAAGAAACCAAACTGATTCAGACAGTGAGTTTGAGTAGCTTGTGCAAGTGGTAGTGGCCAGTAACTCGAACACTAAACCAAGACAGGACACTGGGGTTGTCTCGCTGTCTTCAAGATAGTCTTCCTTAGCTGTTTTATCAGCTTTGTTGGAGACCAACAAGGATGTGTCACTATCCTGAACATTATCTGCATTACTTCCTTTACCATTGCTTAATAAGGCACTCTTCCCCAATATTCTGTCAGCATTCCAAAAGAAGAAATAAGCAGACACATAACAAGTTTAGCATGTACTAGTATATGAAACTCATTTCGGTGAACCAGTTCATTAGTAAGGTGGACAGGATTAAACTACCAAGTCTTCTATTGCCAAGTACTAGTACATAATAAAAGCATCAAACAAACATATATCTATGTCCTATGGTCACTGCATTGTCTTGCCAAATCAAAATAGAGACACGGTTCAAATCATATCAGTTCAAGACAAAGCAGCAGTGAAAGAATACAAAGCGTGGGAAACTACATGGCACAACAAGATTTCAGATGGGTACCACGGGTCTACATGTACAACAACACTATTGGCTCTGTTGTGATGCTAGTAATGTGCATGATATGAAAGTCAACTGTATACACAATTGAAATTGAAATCAACAAAGCTATTGATAAGAGCAAACCTGTTAAAGAAACATGTGTGAACATACCTGTTGTGCCATTGGAGTTTCGATTGGATCCTTCAATTTAAAAATAAGTTTGTATGAGTAAATACAGTGATACAAGAGCAAAGCAATCATAGTTAAAAAAGGCGCGCCTAAGCGAGCGCTTAAGCGCGCCTAGGCTCTAGGCGTTGGCAAAACGCATTGCGCATAACTACGCATAATCTGTGCATAACTGCGCATAAGCATGCGCTTTGGTCAGTAAAGCGCAAGGCGGTGGCAAAACGCACAATTAACGCCTAGCGCTTTTTTGAACTATGATAGCAATGGAATCTTAAATTAGAACAGTTGTTCTTCAGGTTTAGGCACTTGTTCTACATGAACAGAGTACAGTAAGACGCAAGAATATAATACTAAAAAATAGAAAATGAGCTCATAGACCTTACCACATTCTTGGTTCGGGACCAGTACAGAACAAGGCGTTCCCAGTCATCGTCCAGTAAATGTGTCTCAGGAGAACGTAAGGGAATTTGATGAGTTTCTTTGCCGGTGAAGTACGTTTTCTTCAGGTAATTCCGATACTGCCACCAAGCATTCTTGAAGATAGCAGAGGTATTAGCACAGGTTACCTCATCCTGAGTTTCCAAATCGGTCCTTCTCTATAGAGAAAAATGGGAAAATTTGCTGTATTATAACCATCATGGAGGTAGGATGTATGGGACGAAGCAAAGTAATTGCCATGAATAACATTACTTACACATAACTCCTGGACAAACACCTGCAACTGGCATTTTCCTTCATCTTCAGTATAATATTTCCAAGATGGGAAGATACGCACATACGATTTAACAACATCAAATGCGATAGATGCTAAACTACGACTAGCTGGTTGTGCTTCCTCCACAGGAATAGGCGTACTAACTGGTGGAGTTGGGGTTCGCCGTGATAGTACTGGCCCTTTGGGCACTGGAGCTGCCTTACTAACTGCTCTTGTTTGGGAGCTCTGTGGTGGAGATGGTGCTGTGTCAACAGGAACTGGGTTACTATCGGCTGGGGTTGGGGTTAGATTGGGTGAAGCTGGTTCTCTGTCCATCGCAGTAGGGGTACAATCTGCGAGAGTTTGGGTTATGTGTGGTAGGGCTGGTTCTTGTGCATGTACAACCGGGGTGCTATCTCCACCAAGAGGTAGCACTGTTTTATTTGAAGACCGTGTTTTTAGTCCGCTAGATACTGGCATCACCCGCTCCAATTCAAATGGCTGATAAACAGGAAACATAGTTGAATGTACAGACATTGTATGAGAGACAGATGCAATAGATAGTGTGGAAAAAAGAGGGCATGAAATAGTTGACATGTATATTGTTTAACTAAAACGGATAGCATGACATAATTTCACATATATGATGTCTATCTAAACTGGATAGCATAGCATAACATAATTCAAAGATATGATGAATAACTAAACAGGATCGCATGACATAATTCACCTACATGTTATCTAAGTAATCAGGATCGCATCATTTAATTCACATATGTGATTTATATGCTAAACAGAGGGCATTCGATATGATGTCTGAACTAAGAACATGGTGTTGAATATTGTGTATATGATGTCTAAACTATGCAATGCAAGACACCGTATGCATGATATGAGCAGTATAACCGTGCCAAGTTAGAGCATACACCTCAGTGGGGGAATAGGACTGGTCATCTGTCTCTGAATCCATCTCTGAGGAGCTATCGGGACCCAACAAGAGATCTGCTTCGACAGGTAGCACTGTCTGCTCTGAAGGCCTTGTTTTCACTCCAGATTTTTCCATCTCCCACCCAAATGGCTGATTCACAGGAAGAGTAGTTTAATGTACAAACATTGTCGACAAATGGAAATGTAATGAAGAAAAGGATGGGCAAGATATCATTCAAATATATGATGCCTGGTTAAACAGGATGGCATTGCACATTTCACATATATTATGGCTGGCTAAAAGACATGAGACTGCATAATTCCCATATATGATATAGAAACTAAACAGGTGGCATTACAGAACATGTCTAAACTAAGCAGATGACATATATGATGTCAAAAGTAGGCACTGCAAGGCAACATATGCATGATATGACTAACATCATCATGCCAAGGTAGAGCAAACACCTTGGGGGTAAATAGGAGTGGTCAGCGGCGTCTGAATCCGCCTCAGAACAGATATCTTCCTCTGGATTACAATCTGGAGAGGGGTGGGGAGGGTTTGCCATTGAACCCACCATGGAGCGATGTCTGCATGACATTGTATTGCCGCGCAAAACTCTTCTCTTTTTCTCTACATGTTCAGCATGACTGTGTACAATATCTGACATGCATACGAAAAAATATGGTGAGATTATGTAAGGAGAGCATGCAGAAATTTAGAGTGATGGTAACAACCAGTGGATCGACGTTTTTCCGTTGAACCAAAATAGCCCTAATGGATCGACGTGAATGTATAGTAATAAGTGATGCAACAAGTGTACAACCTCTTTGCCGTAGCCGTGTCGACCTCAGCATCATTGGGTTGGTCGCTGAAGCAGTTGAGGCAGAGGTGGCTGTCGGAGGTGTGGAGGGAGATCTGAGGAATCTGTAGACGGCGTCCAGGGCACTGCTCTGTTGTGATGGATCGTTCTGTCGTTGGAGCAGCTCCGGTGAGCCGTAAGACGTCAAGGCTGAAGCAGCACAAGACAGACATCGTCAATCTCAAGTGGGATTCTAATAGCATCTCCAATAGATGATGTAAAATGGATGTAAAATTAACATCACCAAAAACCACCTGACTACAACAGATGAGGTAAAAACTGTTGACTCTGAACTTAACTGTCGAAACTGAAATTTACTGTGGAATCTGAATGCTACTGTCGAAACTGAACGCAATGGTAGCAGAGAGGCACTTGACATGTAGTTTAGGGAGGGCCTGCAGTTCATCTTCAACCTGCACCCCCCTGAGCCGCCAGCCACCACCGGCCGAACTGCCGGCCCCAGCGCCGCCTCGCCGCCCCGAAACAGCTCGCCATCGCGGCCCCGGCCAGCCCTCTAGGCCCCCGCCCCCACCCTGAACCCTAAGATAGATAGTGGGGTACCTCTCCGGCGAGCCCCCGTCCCCGCTGCGGGTGGTTCTTCCTTAACTCCGGCGAGCCCCCCAACCCCTGAAAATCGACTGACCCAAAAGTCGATTCAGTCGACTGAAGTGTGGCTTAATCGGAGCAGAGCAGCAGCACGAGCGAGGGGAGAGCAGCAGCAGCAGCTGGGCGAGCGAGCGATCGAGCGAGAGCCGGAGCAGCAGCAGCAGCAGCGCGAGCGAGCGAGCGAGAGCCGGAGCAGCAGCAGCAGATCCGGCTGGTATGGACGCCGCCGCCGAAGGGGCCTCGCACTGGGGGAGAGCCGCCGTGGAGATGTCGCCCGCGGCGCCGGCTTCAAGGTAGCCGCTCCATGGGGGTGCGGGATGGAGCACCGTCGGCGCCGGGAGGTCGAGTTAAGGAGAAGGTGCGATGCGATGAGTGTACAAACTCTTTGGTGGCGCCGAGTAGGCCTCGGCTTCGTCCGAGGAGTCGGTGAGGATGCTGCGGTTCCGGTGGAGCAGGTTAAGGCGGCGCTGTGGGGATGGAGCAGCCGCGATAGACGAGGCGATCGTCGGAGCAGCTCCTTGGAGGTGGAGGACGGGGCGGCTGAACCGGCGGGACGACGAGATGGACGACGGATCCTCATCCGGGGAGGTGGACGAGGGACGTCGAGCTGTTGCGGTGGACGACGTCGTCGGGGAAGAGGCTCCGGCTGGGCAGCGGTGACGTGGCGGACGGAGGAGGGTGGGGTTTCGCGGCTGGAGCGGAGAGGTTATGGCGGCCTGGGATTTCGAATGGCGAAAAGGGGGCGATGGGAGGGGGTGAAGCATGACTTAGGGACGCGCTTGTCCAAAATGTAGGGTGTGTTACAAAAGTACCCCCCACCGATTTGAACTAGCGGCCCTTTCGGCTCAGGGTTAGAAGGGGGATTTCGCGTGTCGGGATTTGGCAGCTGGAGGGAGTTTTCGCGCGCGTTGTAATTTCGGGATAGCAAGGCGCGGGTTGTGAAGGCGCCAGTTTTGGGAGCACGATATCTGAATTTTCGGGATATAACAAGACGCGGGTTGAATTTTAGGGACAAGCCTAACGTGTAGTAATATTGTACTTGTACGTACCAAATCAATTCGCACTTCCCTCAACCAAAAAGAAAACGAAAAAAATAAAACTATTCACACCACACAAAGAGAGAGTCTTGCCCCGTTTTACTATACAAATGCTATTCAAAGCTACTCCCTCCTTCCATCTATATAGGGCCTAATGCGTTTTTCGATGCTAACTTTGACCAAATATTAGAGCAATGATATATGACATGCAACTTACACAAAGCACACCGTTAAATTCGTCTGTGAAAGGTTCTTTCAATGATATAATTTTCACATTGTGCATGTCATGTACTATTAATCTTGTCAATAGTCAAAGGCGGTCTTAAAAATCTCATTACGCCCTATATAGATGGAAGGAGGGAGTATGAATCCATGTTATGTCCGATTAAATTTTTTCGCTTGCTGTATAATGCATGTAACCTACTCATACCAACATTTTAGTGCATTCCAAATGTCTATACTACCGCTGCAATTCGAACTAAATTTGAATTCGTTTCTCTATTTCAATAAGAATCTACAATCATGATTGTTGCCAACTTCAACCATCATAGTTTCCTTGCTATCCGCCAGATATAAATCGGACGGCCTATAATGCAGGATGGCAGGCACACCATCATCAACAACTCCGTTTTTTATAAGAGTAGAGATAAAATATATTAAATGTAGTATAACATGTTCATAACCACACCATGTGTATCACCGTTATATATATTCACACATGCGTCGGTTTGAAACACTATGATAAATTCTTCAAATATCCGAATTCGCTTTTTATAATGAAGTATATATGATCTCTATTCGTCTTTTACACCCACACAACCCTCTTATCTTTGTAGCTAGCGCTAACTTTCTCTTGTGCATGCACACGCCCGCATCCCTCTCACCCTCCCTCAGCATTCTCTAGCTCCATCGCGCAAATTCGTCTTTTCACTTTAGGTCGTTCACCCACGGTGTGTGTAGGCCCCCCAGCTCCTTCTTTACGGCACACATCGATCGATATGCCTCTCTAGCCAGGTGTGCCTAGCACAAACACAAGCTTCCCCTCTTCTCTTGTCACCGTCCATGCCTCACTCCCACCACTCTTTTCATCGTTCTCGTACTCGCACACTCCTCCCCCCTCGATATAGTATGCCTCTCGTACCACCTCCTACATGCATCCCTCTCTCTCTATCCTTCTCCTCGTGCCTCATTTGCTTCTAACACACACATGCATGTATACCGATCGATCTCCCAACATATACCTAGATCGACTTTAACTACCCCCCCATCGATCGACGTACCTCACAAGTTATGTCTCTCCTTTCTCTAACAAAGGGCGATTGATCTTCCTATGTAGTTACGTCTGCTTACCACAGCCACATCGTCCCCCCTCATCATTCGTGCATGCCTCCTGACCCGTCTCTCACACGCACGTGCACAGACAACAAGCAGCCATCTCCTCTCTTATTGATATTGCGGGCGTGCCCTCCGTTTGTCTAGCAAGCCTATCCCACCATTTGTTAGAAGCAACTCCACTACCACCCCCTCCAACACTCTAGCTCTGTCTCTCTCCCAACCTTATTCCTCTCCTGCACATATGCATGGATGCCGATCGATCTCCCTTAATACATGAGGCAGATCGATCTCCTTAATACATGAGGTAGGCCTCTCTCCTCCTCCACACATATACCAGCCATTGTACCTCTATAGTTAATTGGGCCTCCCTCTTCCCCCACCACACACCGATAGTCGAGCGCTGCAGGTAGGTATCCATGCCACAGAGACAAACTGCACATGTCCCATCTCACGTTCCAGTAGGCCAGCCACTCTATATCTTTGACGTGGGCACACACAAATTCGATGGCACTCTTTATCGATCGCGCGCGCGCACACACACACATCATCCCTCTCTTCGATTCTATGGACACCTCAAGCCGATGATACCTCCACTCTCTTCTCGTGGATCGCCCCCTCTATATATATGTTATATCCAGGACTCTATTTCACACACATTGCATATGTTACATTTTTTGATTGACCCCCCCCCCAAAAAACTCTCAAGAACCCACACACTATATCTCTCTAGGTTTGTATCTCTCTCACACAACCCCACGTAGGTGGTGTACGTATACAAGAAGAGAATAGGTGCACCGTGCACGTACTCACGCTTCGTGCCCAGCCACACCCGCGCGGGTACACGGTGGAGCTCATTTCTTTACGAAATGGCAGCCCACGTGCTAATTTGAACGCCTGTAGCGGTTGTTTACCTAGGGAGGTCGTGTACCACGCGTGCACGAAACAAAGTTCGACTTGACGCGTTGCCGCGTTATTTTTAAATAAAGTTATAGCGCTCAATGGCACGTACACAGAATATAAAACGATTTTTATGGAGAAAAAGGTAGTCCGCTCACTATATACAATGGAGCCTGCCTGCCTGGTTTGTCGCTCTTCAGAGTATCTCACACAAGGCTGCGGTGGCCTCTCTCTCTCTCACCGTTGGTCACTGATCCGGCCGCATCCCGTCCGCCGGGGGAAAGGGAGTGCGGTGGCCTCTCTCTCTCTCACCGTTGGTCACTGATCCGGCCGCATCCCGTCCGCCGGGGGAAAGGGAGTGCGGTGGCCTCTCTCTCTCTCACCGTTGGTCACTGATCCGGCCGCATCCCGTCCGCCGGGGGAAAGGGAGGAAGTGCATCGTTTCTCCGTTTGACGGCGCCGAGGCAGCACGTCCCGATCTGCGGTACACGCCGTTCTCTCTGACCAAGCTCCGGCGCGGCAGGGCCTACGCCACCTGCTCGCAGATTCCGCCCGCCGCCGCTCACCTAGTTACATCCCGACGACCTCCAGGTATCCCCTCCGGCCTTGCTCCACTGCCCGTCTTCCCACGTCGCTGCATGTGGATCTTCCATAGTTCTTTGCCCAAAACGTAGCTCGTCCGGCGTACTTTCCATATTGCATTCTCGTCCTCACACCGTTTTAGACAAACACAACCGTGTTGTTATCTTCCCTTAGGACAAGGAATATGCTTCTTTTTTGTCGTCGCATGTGTCATCAACTGTTATTGGCCAGTAATTGTTTCCTTTCTACTCGTTGCTATTGCGACCTTTTGGTGAACTGCACAAATCACTTTTTTCTTAAGAGTGTTTTGTGCAGTTGTACTAAAATGTCACACGGGCAACGTCTCTACATTTCAGTGCGACTGCACAAAGGGAGATTGGTTTTGCTCTATCCTCCTCATCCAACTCCGAGCCTAATCTTCTCCAACTAGTTAGTCTTAAGAGAGACTGCAAAGGTGACCGGCTTCTATTTGTGTGTTTATTGTTTCATCAGCAGTCCTCTATTATCGTAATCACACTTAATATCTTTGGAACAGGGACGCTCAGCTCTATTTTAGTGGAACTGCACAAAATGATCGGAATGTTGCATGCTCCAGACAGCTACTTTTTTCCCAACATGCCTTGTTGATTTAGACAGAGCTGGGGGGACGTTGCTGCCAATGAAAGCATGGATCAATTTTAATTTAACACCTTCTCACAACTCTGTCTTCAGTTGTGATGTAATTATTAGCTCTGATCTGCTAATAATTGACATGCATTAGCAAGGAAGTTAGTTTTTTATTGTTTCCGAAAGAGCATCGATGGCAAGACACGCGAAACAAAAGCTGAAAGCTCACACCATTGTACAATTTCATGTCGCTGGAAAATTATTTGTATAGTACGTCAATTATGTAAACAAATGATGGAAGCTTGATAGCATTGCCAGAAGCCTCTTCATCATCCGGGTCCATGTGCCATGCACAAAATTATACTCCTTCGTTCCTAAATATTTGTCTTTTTACAAATTTCAAACGGGCATATTTTAGAGTGTAGATTCACTCATTTTGCTTCGTATGTGTACTCCCTCCGTTCCTAAATATTCTATTCGTCTTTCTAGAGATTTCAACAAGTGACTACATACGGAGCAAAATGAGTGAATCTACACTCTAAAATATGTCTATATACATCCGTATGTGCCAGTCCATTTGAAATCTCTAAAAAGACAAATATTTGAGTAGTCACTCGTTGAAATCTCTAGAAAGACAAATACTCCGGAGTATATTTAAGAACCGAGGGGGTAGTGCACAACCGCATGGGAGACTCAGCCCGGTCGTTGCGCCGCATTAATAGTGAGTAATGAGCAGTCAAATCATAAGCCCCACCTTTCCCACTGTAAGTTGCTCTGAAGAAGCAACCATCAATACGCTCTTCTTTGAATCCGCTCATACTACTCCATCCGTCACTGTTTATACAGCGCGCTTCAGAAAAAAGAAAAAAATCTGTGGGACCAAGGCGACTAGCGATCGGCCTGAAAAATAGCATTGGTAGTTATAGCACGGCGTCTATTACTAGAGGGAATAATGCGTACACACATGCATGCAGTGCTTCCACCCCGGGTACACACATGCATGCACTTACTCCACTCCGTAGTAGTACAGTACATGGAGAGAAAATTGTGGACTTGATTGCGGTTACCACGCCCTAATTAATTGAGCATTAAACCAAACGCGTCTAAAGTCTCTCTGGTGGTGGAAATGCATTGAGAGAAATGCATCATAATGAAGCGCGCCCTGTAAACTGTGACGGAGGGAGGAGTAGTATGAAGGTGCAAAACCAAGTACGCGTATGGCCAGTCGGTCAACGCACCTCCTCTTGGCATATCACTGACATGTGGGACAGGAGTGTGAGCAAACCGATCTCAATTGACGGCAAAGAGCCAACCCGCCGTTCCTTGAGAGAGACGAGGAGCGAGAACACACAGACGGGCTCGCACGGAGGCCAAGATATATTCGAGCATGGTTGGTTGATCGATATCATTCATTACATGTTGGGCTGCCGTTTTCCGCCCTTCTCCGGAATAAACGTGTACTTTATCAGAGATAAAAAAATAAGAGTACAGACGCTCCACCATGCGGTTCTAGTAGTAGTACTACTCGTACTACTGCGCTTGGCTCTTCGCCTCTTCGTGAAGTCGAACAATGATGGTACTCCGCATGTTGGGTACTACAGTGTATGCCTCTGACAATCTGACACCGAATGGACTGATGCATGTCCACCGAGGGTAGGTTGCATTAGTCAAAAGGCGTAAGCGAGCTTCACCTTGTCCTGCAAGCTTCTCCTCGTTCTGCGAGTTGACGGGACACACCAAAAAGTAGTGCTAGTCCATACTCCCTCCTTTCCGGTTAATATGGCTTAATCTTTTTTGCGGGTAAATGAGAGAGCTTTATTCATATATAAGCATTCTTAGGACGATCAGCCAAGACACTGGTCACTAGGAAGCGAGGTACCCCGCAAAAAAAGAAGTAGGAAGCGAGGTGTTTCATCAAGCCAGCTCTCGGCCACATTCAAAGTGCAGCAAGCACGGTTCGCACGAAGATGCGCCGCACGGTTCGCACGAAGATGCGCCGCAAGGTTTGCTGACCTGTTTACTTTGCGCTTGGCTGTTCGCCTATTCGGGAAGTCGAACAATAATAGCACTAGTAGTATAGTGTATGCTTCTGGCAATCTGACACCGAATTAACTGTTGCACGTCCACCGCCTGAGCGAGGGAGAGCTTGCATTAGTCAAAAGTTTCTCCTTGTCCTGCGAGCCACCGCGCGCAAGCTTCTCCCGTCCTGCAACCTTCTCCTCGTTCGGCAAGTTGACGGGACACAGCAAAGTAATGCTAGTCCATACTGCCTCCTCTCCGGTTAATATTGTCTTAATTTCAAACGAGATAAATACACTGTCTGTCACTGTATATTTGTAAAAATACGGTCAGTGGACTTCATAATACGCTCATTGCGCTCAATATATATATTTTCCGGTGTTTATACGGTCACTAGCTCACCCTGACTGAGTATGTGTGTGCATGCACGTGTAGGTTGAGCACTTGAGCGTGACCGTGTGTGTTCCGTCGTGTGCTCGGACATGCATGCATTAGGGCGTCGCGCGCGTTTTTGCGTCCATGTGTACGTGTGACTGTTGCATACACGTAGGGGGAGTACGTGTAGGGGCCACTAAGGAGCAGTCAAATCACACAGTAAGTTAGTCGGAAGAAGCAACCATCATTTCACTCTTGAATGACACGTACGCAATATAAAATGGTTGATATGGAGAGAAAAAGAAAACCACTATATATACACTAGCAGGAGCCTAAGCTACAAGCCTGCTTGCTTAGGTTGCTCTCTTCACAAGCATAGAACGACGGGCCTGATCCCGCAGCTGGGGGAAGGGAACAATGTTCTGCGTAGACGCGGTCGACATCGGCGAGGGAGAAAACCCACAGTCGGTGCGTCCCAATCGGGGGTCACCGCGGTATGGGCCGATGCCGCGTCCCAACCGCCCTTCTAGCTACAGCCCGACGTCCCAGGTAGTCCATCTTCCTTTTGGAGCCGGCTTGCTCCACTGCCGTAGCTCCATCTCCATGTCGATCTTTCTCTACTTCTACCGGCTTCTACTTGTGATGAGTTTATGTCTCATGAACTAGTGCCAGTACTATTATTCTAATCACACTTCTTCAATATCTTTGCCATCAGGGATGCTCAGGTCGATTTTAGTGGAACTGCACAAAAGCATCGTATGATCCGAGGGTGCCAGCCGTCTTTCCTTCGACAGGTTCTACCTGGCCAGGAAATTAAATCATGTTTAGGGTTTAGGGTTTAAGTCGTAGTGACCCCATCAGTAGTTTTTCTTTCGTACACGCTCTCACAACTTTTTTCTTTAGTTGTGAAGTAAATATTGGCTATGATCTGTGAATCATTGAGATGCATCAGCATGCGTGTTAGTTTTCCTTTGTATTTGATGGAATGTTGTAACGGGGCAACCTTGGAATAGGAATGAAAATGGAGTGGAAAGTTTCCGTTTTTCCGGAGAAAAAATGGAAACGGAGAGAAACCAACGTTTCGTTTCGTTGGATCGCGCCATCGAGCAAAACCAACGTTTAAATCACGTCTGTCGTGTTCGTGTCTCACCCTCCTCCACGGCTCGACCCCACACGGTCGCTCGGCATGCCACTCACCGCAAACCGAGTATACGATAACTTTCCCGCCTGCTTGTCGATGGATCGCGCCATGGAGTACTAGCACTACTGGAAGAGATTGACGAGTTGGGGGAGGACAGCTAGCTGTAGCACGGACTCCCAAGAACTTTTTACATGCATGTTGTAGCCGGCTATTGCGACCTTTGAACGCGGAGCAGCCGCGTGCACCCGGAAGCGGCGCGGGCGACGCTCTCTCGGCCGGCGCGCCGCTTCAATGCCGGCGCCAGTGAGAGGTCGCGTCCGCTCTGGCCGGGCATGAATGCGGCACTGACCGTTTCGGGCGGGAAGCACGCGCGGGTGATGAAGAGGGTTCGGGTTGGTCAGGACCGGCCGTGGCAGCGGTCCGGACGTGCGCAAACAAGAGATGTTGTACGTTAATATTGCTGCGTATATAATTAACAACGTAAATAATGTGCCAGTTGGACAAATATGATTGGAGATGGAGATGGAAATGGAATTTTACGTAAACACGGATATGCATGTCTATGTCTATGTGTGTGTGCGCGACGACTCTCGCGACCTGGAAGCGGGGGCGTGTTTTTGATCGAGTTTTCTTTCTTGGTACGTTAGAAAAATTGTCCGCCAGTTTTCGTTTCTTTTTTCCGGGAACGCGCGTATTCTATTTAAAACCACTGCTATGGAGAGATTTTTTTACTCCATTATAGCCTCTTGTTTGATAGAGTTTCTCGCGTCTCGCTCTCTCACCCTCTCCATATCAAAACAAGATGACAGTGTCCACTCTATCTCTCTCCTCACCGGTGGTCACAGATCCGGCCGAATCCCGTCCGCTGCGGGAGGTGAGGAGGTGCAGCGTTGACGTTGTCGCCGTCGGCGACGGAGGAAGCCGATGCGCACCGTCCTCTCGGAGCCGGCGCTGGCGCGGACGAAGATCCTCCGCGCCCTTGTTCGCTGCCGTCGTGTGGGCAGATCCCGCCCGCCCGCCTAAACGACATCTCGCCCACCTGAGGTATAACTTCTTGTACTGGTCCAGCTCCCCAGGTCGCTGCGTGCGGGTTTTCTTCTATGCGACTACTCCCCAGCTCCCCATGCATAGTAGCTAGGGTTCGTCGGCTGGTCCAACATCACCTACTAGTACTATTATAGAGGAAATGCCACTCGAAAAGTTGTCCTGATTTATGCCTCGGTGGAGGTATACATGTTGTTTCGACAAAAAGTACATGGTGGTTGTGCGGTCATTGTCCATATGGTGGTAGTACTATCACTGGTTAAATGAAGAAATGCTTTTTTTCTCGGGTATCCTGGTTTAGTTCCCATCAAGATAATTATGATGCTTCTGTTTGTTGGTGTACTTTTCATTAATTCTTATTGACAATTGAGATGTCGTTGCTAACCCTTTTTTATATTTTTGGAAACAGCGATGCGTGTCTCCATACCCGGGCATGTCTTCCTCAATTTTAGTGGAACTGCACAAAATTGGATGGCCATTGTTGTTCCGCCTCACTGTCCTCTGCCACGTGGTTCTTCCTTCCTCGAGCTTGATTACTGAGAAGAAACAGACCACAGTGAGGATTTGTCGAACTTCATAGGTGCCTCACCCAAACTTGATGCCAAATGGATGATGCATCACCACGATGACCTATCGATGCTCATGGTTGCGCCTCATGGTTGCGTCGGCTGGTGAAGCTGATCGATTTTCAATGAAAAACAACCTGTCTTCCATCAGTGCTCTTTGCTTGTTACGCACAAAGATGATATCCTTCGTCAGTTCACCTTGGTTGCGTTGGAGACGCAGTCGTCTTTCACGTTGGTGCAATTTTATCACACAATTGGCTATGAACCAAATGTTTCCTCGAAGAAGGATCGACGTTGGTACTAAGAGCATAAGTTTTGTATTGATTTCTAAGCCTTCTCACAACTTTGTCTCCAGCTCCCCTGTAATTTTATTTGTCCAGCTATTAACTTTGATTTAAAAAATGGTGTGGACTAAAAACCCGGATGGACGTAGTAGCCCTCCATTTTTATTTACTCCGCATATTAGATTTGACTGAAGTCAAACTTTGTAATACTCTCAAACCTTTCCGATAATTGAAATTAAAATTCTTTATTTGTACACACTCTCACACGTTTCCGATAATTTGGCGCATGTGTGGTTGTTCACTTAAGGGAGGGTAGTGTACCACACGTGAAGGACAGGAAGTGCGACCAGGACGCGTGGGCGTGGATCGTTAGTTCATCGGAAGTAGTACTAGTTTTCTTCACTGTACATTAAATAAAGAGTTTCGTTTCGTACTTACACAATTTAAAACGATTGTTATGGAGAGAATAAGAAAACCACTCCACTATATATTAGTCGTATACACGAGAGTACTATATGGACGCAGCTTCATTGACTTAGTGCACCTGCCTTTGGATTTATGACAGGTGGGCCCAAAATGTGGCTGGCTCACCTGTCATACAGCCAAAAGCAGGTGCAGTGAAGGCACCGGAGCTCAGTCCGTACTACAGTAGTATATATATAAGCGGGAGCCTCAGCGCTTGTTCGCTAGGGTTTGCACTCTCCACACGCTCGCCGCACTACATATATGTTACACGCTGGAGGCTCAGCGTTCATTTGCTAGGGTTTGCTATATTCACAGTCTCTCACCCTCTCTTCACCAGATCTAAACAAGACTGCGTTGGCCTCTTGTCTCTCTCTCCCCCCTCACAGCTGGTGAAGGAGGCGTCCGTATCCCGTCGCACCGGGAAGGGGAGGAGGTGCAGCGTTCACTCTATCGCCTTCGGCGAGGGAGGCAATCCACTGCCGGCTGCGCTGTTCTCTTTCACCCAGCGCCTGTGCGGGAGGGCCACCGACCCCTTCTTCCTCGCTGCCGTACGTAGTGTGGGCAGATCCGGCCTCCCGCCGCACGCCTTGCCACATCCCGACGACCCTAAGGTATAAGTTTCTTTGAAACCGTCGTTGCTCTAGCTGCATGTGGATCTTTTTCGATCTGTAGTCGAATCTAGGTCTTGGTTCAAAGAGGAAAGAAGGGTGCGGTGGGCTGGAGCAAGAATCTAGGACGTGGTTCAATGAGGAAAGGAGGGGCGGAAAGTAGTATAGACTGGCTATCCAGCCGCTTTGTAGGTCGAAAAGGGAAAAAGGGGGTAACCCAGTACACACATCTGTAAGGAACCGATCTCTTTGTTGAAAAGGGAAAGAAACTGGGGGGTCGGGTAGTTTGTGCAGGACTAGATTTGCTGCCCTCACATAGGAAGAAGGTTCAAAGAGAACAAATATGGGACCAGCGCATATATGCTGCTTGGCTACATACTCTGCATCACCCATTTATACGTGTGGACGCACATGGTGCTGGCATGTCCCATACAGCTATTTTGCTGTTGTTAATCTAAGAATGCCGCCGGAAAATTGAAGCAATGCCACTGTTAAAAGTAAATTACATTTTTTAACGAATGTTGTTTCAAGAGAATGTCTCTGTTAATATGAATCAATGCAACCGTTTTAGAAATGCTACTGTCCTACTTTGTTTTCCATCCAAGATAAGTTAGATGCTTCTTTCTGTCACCGTTTGTTTCATCCTCCTTTATCGGCAAGTAATTGTTTCCTTTTTTGCCTCTGTTAAAACAGGGCTATCGATTCAACTTGTTGCTATTGCGACATTTTGCTTCGCTACTCGAAACACTTATGTTTTAAGAGTGTTTTGTGCAGTTCAACTTGAATGTCACACCGGTGACTTTGCTTAATTTTGGTGGAACTGCACAAAAGGAGATCGAGATTCGTATTTTACCTTTGTCGGTCTCATGAAAGGTCAGTACAGGCCTTCATCCACATGATTGTGCAGTGTGCTTTGAGATGTTGTGCTACTTGTATTGGTACTGTTTTAAATAAATGTTGAATTGAAGCTATTGTATTGCTGTCTTTTCCCATTAAGTAGTGAACAAAAATGGGACCAACCCAGACATGATGCTTGTTGCTTTGTTACAACAAACTCTGCATCACCCCCTTTATAAGTAGATGGAAGCACATACTGTTGTTGCGCCCACTCTCCCCTGGAACTGTTTATGCTTTTCGTTAATCTAATGCCGCTGGTAAAATTAAGCAATGCCACTCTCAGAATTAATTAACTACTGAATCTTAGTTCAAAACTGCAACACTTGTTAGGAATGGTACTATCCTGCTTTGTAGTTCTTTCTACATGTTTAACCAAGGTATTGTTAAGATAATGTCTCTGTTAAAATGAATCAGTTGCATTGTTTTAGGAATGGTACTTTTCTGCTTTGTCGTTCTTTATACATGTTGAAACAAGGCATTGTTAAGATAATGTCTCAGTCAATATGAATGAATCACACTGATGGAGAATTGCTACTCTCCTGCTTTGTTTCCCATTAAGATAAAGTAGATCAGTAGATGCTTTTCTTCTGGGAGTACAAGTCATCAACCGTTATTTCTCAGTAATTGTTTCCCTTATACCTATTGTTGCTTACAGGGATATCAAAATTAAAGCTCGGTTTTATTCCGACTTCGATTTTAGTTGAACTGCACAAAAGGAGCCAATGTGTCCAAGGCAAACTGCTGCATTACTGGGTCCAGTTGGTCGTTCCACTTTGCAGAAAGAAGCAGTCACTGTTTGCGCTACATTACAGAAGGAATGACCGAGAAGCTTTACAGAGTATTATTAGACACCGGTGACATGACTAGTCTGCAGAGACCATTGGCAATTTAACAACACGTGGAGTGCCCTGGGCAAAAAGTGCCCAAACAAGTACAAGAAGCTACGACAGGACTCCACGATCATAGGCATTACATATTTTGAATGGGAAAAGCTTGTCAAAGTTTAATCATTGATGTTAGCAAGAAGACGTTAGTTTAATATATTGGAATTGGAAAACCTTGTCAAAATTTGCTCATTGATGTTAGCCAGAAGACATGCATTTGATATTTTTGAGTGGGACGCCCTTGCTGTGAGCAGCGTCGAGTGTTTTTTCCTATTCCTGTGTTCAGTTTAGAAGTAAATAGTTACTCTGCTGAGATATTCTTGTGTTAAGAGTTTGTTCTGAATATTGTCTATGTAATGCCAGGCCTTGTGTTTGATTGCAAAGTTGAGCTTGGAATGTTGTGGCATGCGGCATCACGAGCTGTTCACCGTGCCTCCTGAGAATAATGCTTCGTATTGTTTTGCATGTCGATCTAATGCCAGTGATTTGCTTGTTAAGAAGATCATCCTCTTCTGTTGTTTCCGTGCTTAAGAAGTTCATCGTCTGATGTTTCATTCATAGCCTATACGACAAGTCGGGTAGGTTAGACGTGAAACCATATGATCTTCCGACCAACTCATGATATTAGGCCGTGATTGGATCGTCGTTTTCCAACCAAAACCGCTTGTAAAACTGACGCTTGTAAATTAAAGCAGATGGTCTCGGGCGAAGGCGCTTGGTTGGTCGATTTCGACTAGTAAAATATCGGAAGTACTTCACACACGATAAAAACGCTGAACGACACTCGGACGATTGCTAATCCAGCCGTTAGCTGCTGTTTCAGCCTTGCCCATGGATGGCATGATACGCACGTCGTGCATGTATCGTCTGGTAATGTCGTCCATATAGCAGTGCTCGTAAAATATACACTGGTCTCTCAAATTACACGCGTAACCCGCCGGTTTTACTTACAGACCTCGGGCCCTCGGTTTCATTACGCCTGTATTTTACGCGTTGTTTCCGATGACGAGTAAATTACACTTGTATGTTAATACAGGTTTGAAATAAACCAGAGCTCCCAAGCGCGGCCTTACCGTTTCATGCCGTCTCAGTTTCTCGAAGGTGCTCATAGGTGTCCGATGATCCTGGCTTCCTGAATGAGCAGCGGGCGCTGTATCAGACCATCCGTAGGGCCCGCGAGGCCCTCTCCGTTGTCCTTCGAGTTGTTGCGCTCGCCGTGGCGCCGAGCATTGTTAACATCGTCAACGAACATGAGGATTCAGGAGATGACTTTATTTTGACTGGATGACACTAGGGACCCACTAGGGCCATAGCCGTACGTACGCAAGTGCCTCCTTATTATGTACAACTATATTTTTTTGCTTTCTCCTGGTTTCCTGACATCACGGTCCCACACCATTGTCAACCTATGTAGTCAATATAAACGAGAGAATTGCACAAGGTGCGGCCGACAGCTGGGACCAAGCAGCTCGAGCAGTATTTGTGTTTTTGAGGCGTGAGCACTGCAGAGTTTTTCTTGGCGATGATTTCGTTGTTGTTCAGAGGAGAGCAGGGTATTAACTGGGCGGGCTGTGGCCCGTCTAGCCCAGGCCAGATATCCAGCCCAGATACTAATTTTTTCAAGATGAAAATGGCTAGCCCAGCTATACGTCTTTTTGAGGAATACCCAGGCAAGGTCAACTTGTTATTCTCCGCCCCGCTGGGCTGCAAATCTTTCCTAGGAGGGATGCATTAGGCTTAACAGGAAAATGGGCTTTAAAAAATAATAAATGGGATGTAATTATAAAAACTGGGCAGTAACTATAAAAAATGCACCAAACACGAAATTAGTTTATAAAATATTATTTATGGATTTTGAAAATCTTAAATTTTCATTGTTGCGCGCGCAATGTTTCGTTGGATTTTTACGTAATACAAATTTATATTTAATCTGACTAGAAATTTCGGGATAAAAATATTTCGGATCCCATCAAAATGTGGGAAATTTTATTGAATTCTGTCTTCAACGGTTGGTTGAAATTATTAATCGTTGTCCTAGCTAGAAAATGGGCTGTACTTTTAACAAACTGTAAATGGGCTGTTGTAAATTCCATTAGAATTCAAAAATGGGCTGTACATTCTTACAAAACGCAAATGGGCTATAAGTTCTCTGCCACACACTTGTGGGCCTACTAAGTGACGCGTCCCCTAAAAAAATAAGTTGACGCGTATGCAAGGCTTTGTCAACTTATTATAGTCAACACACGGTTCTAGCAGCAGTGGCCGTTGGATGTCTATCCAACGGATGTCGTGCTTCTTCTTCAATCTCGGATATTCTTAGCTTCGGCCGCCCAAAAAATGATTCCTCCCCCTGACATCTGGGGCGCACCGTTTCGGAGGCTGACCTGTGGGCCTACTAAGTTGGAGCGTACCAAGGGCTTTGTCAACTTAGTCAATATAAACGATTCTAGCTTCAGTGACCGTACGATGTCCATCCAACGGCCGTAGTGCTTCTTCAACCTCTGGTCTTCTTGGTCCAGCCGCCCAAAGCAGCGCCGGTCGTGCCGCCTGCTCCTGCCTCCCGTGGCCGGCTGTGCTGCCGCGGAGGCCTCACCGCCCCCATACTACTCCCACCGCTGGCCAGGCCATCCCTCCACTCACCCACACCCCCTGTTATTCTGCGGCGACGGCAGCCTCACACCGCAGCCGAACCAGTGAACCCTCGTACTCCTCTCCGCGCGGGCTTCCACTGCTGCGTCTTCCCCGGCTCCGCGTCGTCCCCTTCCTAGGCCTCGCCGTCGTCCACCGCCCTGGTGCTCTCGGCGCGGCGTGGTCAACGTGGTCAACGACCGACTTCCATCGGAAGAGTACTGTACGTGGAGAGGCTGACAGCTGGGTCCACGGCGGCCGCAAGGAAGTGCCTCCTTATTACGCGCAAAATAATTATTCCTCCACCTGACAGCGGGGACCCACCGGACGGGCCACCAGTATTTTGCGAAAAAAATCGTTTCCCCCTGACTGCTGGGACCCACCGGACGGGCCACCGTATTTCGCGAAAAAAACGTTCCCCCCGCTGTCAGCTCGGACCCACCGGAAGTGCCTCCTTATTACGCACAAAAAAATGAATACTCCCCCGGCTAGCTGGGACCCACCTTGGTGGGAGGCTGACTTGTGGGCCTACTAAGTTGACGGGGACGAAGGGCTTTGTCAACTTAGTCAATATGAACGATTCTAGCTCCAGTGACCGTACGATGTCCATCCAACGGCCGTAGTGCTTCTTCAACCTCTGGTCTTCTTGCTCCAGCCGCCCAAAGCAGCGCCGGTCGTGCCGCATGCTCCTGCCTCCCGTGGCCGGCTGTGCTGCCGCAGAGGCCTCACCGCCCCCTACTATTCCCACCGCTGGCCAGGCCCTGCGGCGACGGCAGCCTCACACCGCAGCCGAACCAGTGAACCCTCGTACTCCTCTCCGCGCGGGCTTCCACTGCCGCGTCTTCCCCGGCTCCGCGTCGTCCCCTTCCTAGGCCTCGCCGTCGTCCACCGCCGTGGTGCTCTCCGCGCGGCGTGGTCAACGTGGTCAAGGAACGACTTCCATCGGAAGAGTACTGTACGTGGAGAGGCTGACAGCTGGGTCCACGGCCACAGCCCAGTTTTTTTGTGATTTGCCAAGTAAGTCGCTTTGTCAGGCCTGTTGGGCTGCAAATCTTTCAAGACGAGGAGAGCTTTCATTCGGCTGGCCGAGAAAATGGCCCATCAGTAATGAGAAATGGGCTGTACATTTTTAAAACACATCAAACCGGCAATTAGTTTCAAATATCTTTTTTTTCATTTCAAGATTTTAAATTACATTAATTTTTATGCGTGGAGAATTTGTTGGATTTTATATTGATATACATTTATTTTTAAAATCAGTTTGAATGTGAGTCGAAATTTCGGGATTAAAAACAGTTCGGACCGCACCGAAATATGCAAAATTTCGTATAATTTTTTAACCGTGGCCACAATATGGGCTGTAATGCTAACAAAAAGAATATGGGCTCCAAAAAAACCTTAAGAATTAGCAAATGGGCTGTAAATTATTAGAAATAATGGCAGATGGGCTGTATGCTGTTTTCCACAGATTTGAGGCTTTCCTAAAAAAAGGTTGACGCACAAGCACTGACTGTTGGATGTCCATCCAACGGCCGTCGTGCTTCTTCAATCTCTGCTCTTCCTGCTCCAGCCGCTCAAACAAGCGCCGGCGGGACTGCCTGCTCCCTCCTCCCCGCGGCCGGCTGTGCTGCCGCGCAGGCCTCACCGCCCCACCGTACTCCCATCGCTGGCCTAGCCATCCCTCTACTCACCCACACCTGCTGTTATTCTCCGGCGACGGCAGACGAACCAGTAAACCCTCGTACAGTCGTACTCCCCTCCGCGTGGGAAACAACTGCCGAGTCTTCCCTGCCTCCGTGTCGTCCCCTTCCTAGGCCTCGCCGTCGTCCACCGCCGTGGTGCTCTCGGCGCGGCGTGGTCAATGTGGTCAACGACCGACTTCCATCGGAAGAGTACTGTGCGTGGAGACGCTGACAGCTGGGTCCACGGCCGCAGCAAGGAAGTGCCTCCTTATTACGCGCAAAATAATTATTCCTCCACCTGACAGCGGGGACCCACCGGACGGGCCACCGTATTTCGTGAAAAAAACGTTTCCCCCCTGACTGCTGGGACCCACCAGCTACACCTTCGCACGCAAGGAAGTGCGTCCGGGCAAAAAAACAAAACGATTCGCCCCCCTGACTGCTGGGACCCACCAGCTACATCTTCGCACGCAAGGAAGTGCCTGACAGTCGGGACCCACCTGGTCGAAGCGTACGTAGCGTTGTCATTCTGGTCGCGAACGTGTACGTACATATATACTGGTGGATGTAGAGGCGCGCACGTGTCGTAGTAGAGGCGCGCACGTAGCATGTACACGTACGTACAGCGGCCAGGGTGCAAGAAAGAAAATACGGCCACGTATGTGTACATACGGGCGGGGTCTCGAACGCCTACTCGCGCATACGTACGGCGAGGGCTCGTTGACATGGCTGGGTCGGAACGGAGAAACAGCGTCGTCGTCGTGTTCATGGGGAGGCAACGGAATGCGTCGTGTTCATGGGGAGGCAACGGAATGCGTCGTGTTCATCGGGAGGCAACGGAACGCGTGGGAGCCAACCGGCTGGGTCGGAACGGAATGCGTGGTCGTGTTCATCGGGAGGGCTTGGACGGAACAGGCGATGGAAACGAGGCCTGGCGTACCGCACAACGGAGGAAACGGACCTCCTACGTTCGGAACGGGGTCCTGTTGATCGGGAGGGGTGTGGCGTACCGCAAAACGGAGGAAACGGACCTCCTACGGTCGAAACGGGGGTCCTGTTGATCGGGAGGGGTGTGGCGTACCGCAAAACGGACGAAACGGACCTCCTACGGTCGAAACGGGGGTCCTGTTGATCGGGAGGGGTGTGGCGTACCGCAAAACGGACGAAACGGACCTCCTACGGTCGAAACGGGGGTCCTGTTCATCGGGAGGGGTGTGGCGTACCGCAAAACGGGACTCCACGGGATACTGTTCATCTCCACCGTCGACCTCCTCCAGCCTCCACGGGCTACCGTCGACCTCCTCCAGCCTCCACGGGCTCCTGTTCATCCAGCCTCCACCGCGCGCTACTCCACCGGCTACTGTTCAACCACCCCTCCACGGGCACCCCTCCACCGTCTACTGTTCATCCAGCCCTCCACACCACGGGGTCCTGTTCAACCACCCCTCCACGGGCACCCCTCCACCGTCTACTGTTCATCCAGCCCTCCACACCACGGGGTCCTGTTCAACCACCCCTCCACGGGCACCCCTCCACCGTCTACTGTTCATCCAGCCCTCCACCACACCACGGGGTCCTGTTCATCCAGAGGCAACGCCACCGCTCACTGTTCATCCAACCCCCCCCCCGCAACGCTCACTGTTCATCCCAGAGGCAGCATCGATCGGCTTCAGTTAGCAGCAGTAGCGAAGGAATCGCTCGATCGGGTTCAGTTAACAGCCATCGATCGATCGCTCGGGTTCAGTAACGCGTAGCCTGCAGTGCAATCGCTCGGGTTCAGTTAGAGCCCAACGCCTCGCTCGGGTTCAGTTAGAGCCAACGCCTCGCACACACGCGCGTACGTGTACGAGAGAAACGCGCATCGCTCGGCCCCCGACCTCCCACCGTAACCGGGAACTCCCCGAAATTTTCCTCGCCCTCGCTTCTACCATGGTTTTTTCCGTCATGGACGGCCCAAAGAATGTCATGCAGCTGCGTCTCTGGCCCGCCCAGGACGAAAAGCCCATTTTCTGTCATGATTTTTTGTCATAGAAGTAGGAGCCCACCACATCTATGATGATACCGGGTTTTGTCACAATTATCGTCATAGAAGTGTCATATGTATGACAGAAAAAAATTTCGTTCGGCCCAAAATGTCACGGATGTGTCTTTTTTTTGTTGTGGTATGACCAGGACTAGATTTGCTATCCACACATACGAATAAGTGGCTAGAGTGAACAAAAATGGGACCAACCTAAATATGTTGCTTGGATGTTTGTTTCTTGGGGCAACAAACTCTGAATCATCACTTTATGCCCCGGTTTAGGTACGTTGGTGCTGGACAGCTAGTGCACCCACTGTCCCATGCCCTTATAGGAAATATTTAGATGTTCTTAATCTAATGCCCCTGGTAAAATGAAGCCACAACTGTTATAAGCCATGACAAGTTTAACCAATTATTTTTGCCAGTAATTGTTTGAGAATCTGAGTGTTTCCTGTGTAGCTTTTTGTGAAAACAGGGATATCCATTTCACCTTTTGGTGCACTGCACAAAACACTTCTTAAAAGAAGTGACTTTTATGCCGTTTAACTGGAATGTCACAACGGAACCGTTGGTTCATTTCAGTGGAAGTGCACAAAGGGAGATCTGTGTTCCAATCTTCATCCTCAATATTGGCACCATAACCTTCCTTTAGGTAAGAATGATATTTAATGCATGTGTTCACCTCTATTTTGCGACTACCATGAGAAAATAATGCTATCTGAAATAGAACAAAACCAAATATGAAATAGAAGGCCAATCATGTACTTGGTTTCACCAATTGGTGAGGAGAAAGAGAAACAGAGCAAGAAGAGGAAGAAGAAGAAGACACGATGGTACCGTCCTATGTTATCCTGGCATCTTGCTAGTGGTATTGTATTGTTGTGTTCCTACTAGTATTAATTTACTTGAAGAAATGCACTTGTAGTATGTAGCAGAGTAGTACTTGGCTTGATGACACATCATACAAATTAACTAGATTCTGGATGCATGTGTGACCCAGCTCTACATGATCAACAGTGCCAAGGTAATCTTGCTGAAGCTAAGGCATCAGTCGAGGCTATTCAAGGTCTCCGGCAACGTCTCCCTTGCATGTGAGACGATCCTCCAGGGGCCCTTCAACTTCTGTTGTCTCTCCTGCAAGATCACTTAATCAATTAGGAGTACTTAAGTAGCACTAATTAATTGCTGCCTTATTTTCCTATCGGAGTTAAACAAATCTTTAGTAGCACCCTATGCTGAATCATGTACGTGTGTATGTGTGTCTGTGGAGGTGAACCATGTGGTGGAGCAGGGAGGAGATCTTGGTAGTGTCATGACATAATAATGCTATTGTTTTGCATGTCAATTTATTGCCAGTGGTTCAATGAGGCAATGTTTTGGTACTATATTGTCCATCATAAATTTGATGCTACTGTTAAAGTAATATGCTAATGTCATTCTATGCTTTCTCACTAAGGTAATGAAGGTTTCACCTTGTTCCTACTTGTGCAAACAGGGATCATGTTGTGCCAATCGCACATTATAGTGGAACTGCACAAGAGAATACCATGAACTGTATCCCAGCCAGTGCTTTAACTCTGCTGGAAGTTCTTGATAATCTTTCGATATAATCTCACCACTGGTAAACAAGAGTGATGTCAACCATACATTTGAAGTGCAAAAAATATATACTATTGAATGATTCCAGTGAGTGGTTTGTCATATCTTCTGGGACTACTTGAATAAGCTTCTTGCTTAGGTTGGTACCGACCTAAGGCTGTCGTAGTAAATGACCACGGGTAGCCTCATTAGGCTCCCATGGTATTTCAAGATATCGGGGCCGGCTGCGCCCCTCAAACATCCAAAACAAAAGACCACCTCCTTGAGGCCAGCTGGTCCAAGCGGCCGGCTGCCGGGAGGCGGCGGAATCTACAAGATGGCCATGAAGTGGGACGACTCCTAGAAGGCGGCCTCCAGGGAGGCCAGCTCCTAGCAGACGGCCCCTCGTGCCCTCGAAGTTAGCACCCACATAAACACGACGGGATGGGGCGTGGCTACGGTGCAGCCTGCCACCCCCAAATCCAGGGCGGAGCGTGGCCACAGTGCAACGTACAAGGCGGACGCCCCTCGCTCGGCACGACATTGATGACACGCGGCCCATGAGATCATCCATGGCAGAGATGGCCATGCTCCCACGACGGGCTGTCGGTATGGCCCGCATACGGCGGGCCCCACCTGTCCATGAGAAGCCAGAAGGCGACGAGCCCTGACCAGCCGGCTTATGGGGAGGCCGACTCCTGACCAGGCGGCCCTCCCCCTCCCTTGGAGTCCGTGCGCCATTAACCAGAAGAGACGGGAAGTGGCTACAGTGAACGCCCACCAGGCGGCGGGACTGTAGCCACGCTCTCCCCGACAAAGCACACATCATCAGAGGCATTGCCACAGTACTAAGCAGCCGGCAAGACCCACAAGTGGCGGGCGCGGCCTGTCGGCCAAGTACGAGACAACCGGCGGGACCCACCAGGTGGCGGGCCCCAGCTACCGGCGGGGAAGTCGGCCACCAGAGACACTGACAGCCGGGTCCTACACCCGGCCAGATTACCATTGTACCCCTGGGGGGTAGGCCTATATAAACCCCCCCAGGGCATCCATGCAAAGGGTTTAGCTTCATAGATAACACACACACCATAGAGAGAGGAGTAGAGCTAGCCTTGCCCTTCTTCCTCCCCTAGCAAACAGCTCAAGGAGCCACTTGTAGCTACTCATTGAGATAGTGATCATGCGGAGACCCTGCAGAGCAGGACTAGAGGTGTTATCTCCTAGGAGAGCCCTGAACCTGGGTAGGGTGCGTCGGCGTTCGTGTTTACGCCTTATCCCGTTTTCAGGCACCGGCGATGTTTTACTCTACCCACCATGATAACCCATCCTTTGGCATATGTCGCACGACACCCCCGACATTTGGCGCCCACCGTGGGGCTAGGTGCACCGTCTTCTGGAGATCTGTTCTGGATGGGAACCCTCTTCCTGCCTGGCGAGCGCAGCCAGCCCGGCATGCGCGATGGCGTTTGCGCCGACGCGCTGCATAGCACGGAAGTCGCCTGCACGGCAAGCTGCCTTGCTGATCTTGTCGGCGAGATCTGCCTCACCACCGAGCCCGCGCTCGACGCGGGAGCAGCCAGTTCCGACAGCTGCTCATCGACCTCCTTGGCAAGCTCCACATCGCCAATGAGCCGGCCTCCGACCTAGAGTCGATCGGCTCCACCGACCCGATGCTTGTCGTCTCCGACACGGCATCCCTCGATGCCTTCCCCACCAACGTGGTCATCGACGACCCGCTCCCTCGAGCGGACAGCGGCGGCAGCACCGTCACGGAGGTGCTCATCATCAGCCACAGCACGGCTTCTGACTGGGCCCCCCAGGATCTGCTGCAAGCGGCCATGCGAGACCTGTCCACGGCCATCGCGGCAGGTGCCGACGATGAGACCTTAGAAGCCTACCACGTCGCACTCGTCGAGAGCGCAAAGAAGTTGGCCACCATGAGACGCCACTCCGAGGCCTATCAGCGCGAGGTCAACTGCGCCATCGGCGGCACGCCAGCTGCTGGTGAGCCTAGCCATGTGGGCACCGTCCAGCAACGTGGGGCCACCATCGCCAGCATGTTCGGAGTAGACCGCCCAGTCTACGCCATGCCCACGGAGAACATACGCGTTGCCCAGGCAGCAGCAGACGAGCTGGACCACCTGGAGGGTGACGAGCGTTGTTGCATGACGGAGCGCGTTCAGTAGCTCATCGACGCGGCTGCCGCGTAGCAAGAAGCCGGCCGCCGTGTGCCAGAGCCCGGCGCGCACGCTGAGAATCCTCCCCCCCCCCGCCGAGATCAAGGCACGACCTCTCGGATGCCGACAGGCGGCGCCCGCGACCAGAGAGACCGAGAGCTGGCTGCTAGCCGCAGCCGGACGCGTCTCACCATCAAACGCGACCAAGACGGCCGCCCACGTGTAGTGGAACGACGGGGCAATCGCCCGACTCCTCCTCCTCCTCGCAGGGAGAGGTGTGCATCCCCGCCTCCTGTTGAGCATCCGACTCTCGATGACCGGCTGGGCCGCCGAGAAGGAGTCGGAGAGAATGATGCCCGCCATCGGATCGACCACCTAGCTCGATCCCTGGCGCTGGAAGAAGAAGATGCGATCGGCCCGCCTTGTTTCGGCCCCCGCATTCGTGACGAGCCCTTCCCCAAAGGATTCTCGCTCCCGCGAGATACGCCCAAGTACAGCGGCTCCGTGAAGCCGGAAGATTGGCTGGTTCACTACTCCACCACGGTCAACATAGCAAACGACAACAAGCGCGTTGCCGTGAAGTACGTGCCCCTCATGCTTCAGGGCACGGCCCAGACATGGCTGAACAACCTCAACCCCTACAGCGTCAACAGCTGGATAGATTTCACCGAAGTCTTCATCCACAACTTCACCAGCACCTACAAGCGGCCTCCCAAGCCTCGCCAGCTTTCTCTGTGCGTCCAAGGTCCCATCGAGTCCACTCGCGACTACTTGACGCAGTGGGCCGACCCGCACAACTCCTGTGAAGGGGTGCACGAGGTGCAAGCCATAGAGTAGTTCACCGTCGGGTGCAGAGTAGGCACCCTCCTCAAGGACCGACTCCTCTGCGACGAGCCGGCCACACTCGATGAACTGCTGACCATAGCAGACAAGTACGCTACTGCCCACTCCTCCATGAAGTCGGAGCTCCAGGTGGACACGTCTGGGAAGGTGCTCCCTCTGGCTCCTCGGAAGCAGGCTGGTGACAACAGTCGGCGCCAGCAACAAAACGACAATAAGCGCAAGGCCCCGCAGCCGGCTTCCACCAACCGGTAGGTGGCGACAGTTGAGGATCAGCAGCCGGAGGGATAGCCCGGCACCAAGCGTCAGAAGGGCAGCAAGCCTGCTTGGCTGCCCGCCTTCTCCTATGAGCAAACCCTCGATGCTCCCAGCAAGTTTCGCAGCGGTGCGAAGCCATCCAACCACACCACCCGGAAGTGTCATTGGCTCACCCGAATCTCCAAGGGCGAAGGACTGCTGCCTCCCCCGCCTACTGGCCTGCCGCCGTCTCCTCCTCAGCAGCCGGTGGCCCGTCCAGCAGTCGGCACCTTTCAGGACAAGTTCCCTGAAGAACATGGAGCCTACGTCGTCTTTACCAGTGTAGCCGACGACAAGCACAGCTGACGCCAGCAGCACCATGAGGTGAATGCTGTCGCTTCAGAAGCCCCAGAGTTTAGGCACTGGTCCGAGAAGCTCATCACTTGGAGCGGAGCTGACCACCCGGAGGTGATGCCTTATCCGGGTTCATATGCCTTGGTGTTGGATGCCACCTTTGCAACAGAGAGGCGAGCTACTCGTTTGTCCCGAGTTCTGATAGAGGGTCGCAGCAGCATCAACATCCTTTACCGTGACACCATGGAGAAATTGTGCATCAAAGAGAAGTAGCTCCAGCCCAGTCGAACTATCTTCCATGGCATTGTGCCTGGCCTTTCCTACTCACCAATCGGCAAGATCAAGATAGATGTCCTCTTCGGAGACAAAGATCACTTCCGCCGCGAAGCAATCTGGTTTGAGGTGGTAGATCTGGAGAGCCCTTACCACGCGCTGCTTGGCTGACCTGCCCTGGCCAAGTTCATGGCAGTGCCCCACTACGCCTACCTCAAGATGAAGATGCCAGGAACCAAGGGAATTATCACCATGCCTGGAGATTACAAGAAGTTGGCCGCCTGTGCTGCTGCCAGCAGCCGGCTGGCCGAGTCCCTTGTGATTACTGCCGAGAGGAAGCTCCTGGACCGGGTGGCGGCCATGGTCAGCAAGCAGCTAGACGTGTCACCAGATCCCAAGGAGTCAGAGACCCGGGGCTCCTTCCAGCCGGCCAAAGAAACCAAGAAGATCCCCTTGGACCCTAAGCACCCGGAGAGGTTCGCTATCATAGGAAAGTGAGCTCGTCGATTTCCTCCGTGAGAATCGGGACATCTTTGCATGGTCTCCAAAAGACATGCCGGGTGTTCCGACGGATTTCGCCGAGCACAAGCTACATGTCCGAGCAGATGCCAAACCAGTCAAACAACCCCTCTGCCGCCTGCCAGAAGAGAAGAGAAGAATTGTTGGTGAAGGGATAGCCCGGCTTCTAGCAGCCGGCTTCATTATGGAAGTGTGCTTTCCAGAGTGGCTTGCCAACCCAGTCCTTGTACTGAAGAAGAACAACAAATGGCGCATGTGTATTGATTATACCAGCCTCAACAAAGCTTGCCCCAAAGATCCGTTTGCGTTGCCTTGGATTGACCAAGTGATAGACTTCACAGCCGGATGCGAGCTGTTGAGTTTTTTGGATGCCTACTCAGGGTATCACAAGATCAAGTTGAACCCGGCTGACCGACTGAAGACCGCCTTCATCACACCATTCGGAGCCTTCTGCTACCTAACCATGACATTCGGCTTGAGAAATGCCTGTGCCACCTTTCAGCGTTGCATGCAGAAGTGCCTCCTCAAGCAACTCGGCCGAAATGCCCACGTCTATATAGACGATATTGTGGTGAAGACGGAGAAGAGCGGTACACTCTTGGATGATCTCAAGGAAACTTTTGAAAATCTGCATCGGCTTCAAATCAAGATCAACCCAGAGAAATGCATCTTTGGAGTACCAGCCGGCCAGCTCCTTGGCTTTCTGGTCTCAGAGCGCGGCATTGAGTGCAACCCTGTCAAGTTCAAAGCCATCGAGAGGATGGAGAGACCCACCCGACTGCGGGACGTCCAAAAATTCACTAGCTGCTTGGCATCCATCAGCCGCTTCATCAGTCGGCTGGGCGAGAAGGCTCTTCCCCTGTACCAGCTCCTGAAGAAGACCACTCACTTTGTGTGGAACGACAAGGCGGACGAGGCCTTCCTCCAGCTCAAGAAGATGTTGACCATGCCGCCTGTTCTGGCCGCTCCGACTGCCAAGGAGCCCATGCTTCTCTACATTGCAGCCACCAGCCGGGTGGTCAGCACAGTCGTGGTTGTAGAACGCAAAGAAGACGACAAAGCACGGCCAGTCCAGAGGCCGATGTATTACTTGAGCGAGGTGCTGTCAGCCTCCAAGCAGAACTACCCCCATTACCAGAAGATGTCCTATGGCGTGCACTTTGCCGCCAAGAAGCTCAAGCCATACTTTCAAGAGCACCCTATCACGGTTGTCTGCACCACCCCGCTTGCAGAGATCATAGGCAGCAGAGATGCCTCGGGCCAGGTGGCCAAGTGGGCCATTGAGCTGGCCCCCTACACCATCTTCTACCAGCCTCGCACCGTCATCAAGTCCCAAGCACTGGCCGACTTCCTCGTTGACTGGGCCGAGACCCAGTACCTACCGCCAGCTCCGGACTCCACTCATTGGCGGATGCACTTCGATGTCTTGAAGATGTGCACCGACTTGGGAGCCGGCATCATCCATACCTCTCCCAAATGTGACAAGCTCAGATACGCATTGCAAATCCACTTCGCGGCCTCTAATAACATGTCCGAGTATGAGGCGCTCGTACACGGACTCCGGCTGACCAAAGAGCTCAGCATCCGCCGGTTCCTATGCTACAGCGACTCGGACTTGGTGGTCCAACAGTCGTCCGGCGACTGGGACGCCAAGGATGCAAATATGGCGATCTACCACTTCCTCATCCAGCAACTCAGCGGATATTTGGAAGGGTGCGATTTCATTCATGTGCCACGGAACGACAACGAGCAAGCAGATGCCCTGGCACGGATCGGCCACTCAAGAAGCCATACCAGCCGGCGTCTCCCTTCAGCCCCTCCTCAAGCCGTCTATCAAGCATTCACTGGAATCAGAGTCCATCTTCGTGCCGGCTGCTCCCGGAACAGTCGGATCCGACTCGGGGGCTGCAGCAGCCGGCCCGGGGACTTCGGTAGGCGGCTTGGGAACGGTAGCAATCGCACCCGGCCCGGGGACTTCAGAACCCGGCCCGGGGGCTGTAGCGGTCGGCCCGGGGATTCCAGAACCCGGCCCGGGGGCTGCAGCAGTCGGCCCGGGGAATTCAACGACACAGCAAGCGGCGGCCGACTCCACCCAGCCGCCCTAGTACAAGTGGCAGTGATGACAGTAGATGAAGTCCAAGCACCATCATGGGCGCAGCCCATCCTCAACTTCCTGGTGAACAAAGAGCTGCCGGCTGATGAGATCTTGGCCCGGCAAGTGCAGCGCCGAGCAGGAGCCTACACGATAGTAAACAGAGAGCTTGTTAGATGCAGCGTGACTGGAGTCTTCCAGCGCTGCGTAGAACCAAAAAAGGGCAAGGCAATCCTCAAAGATATCCACCAAGGCGAGTGCGGCTACCACGCGGCCTCCAGGTCCCTTGTTGCTAAAGCTTTCCGCCACGGTTTCTTCTGGCCGACTGCATTGGAGGACGCCAAGGACTTGGTCAAGCATTGTAAGGGATGCCAGAAATTCAGCTCCAAGCAACATCTGCCGACTTCTGCACTCAAGACCATCCCCCTCACTTGGCCCTTTGCCGTGTGGGGCTGGACATGGTGGGACCATTCAAGACGGCGTGCGGCGGCATGACCCATCTGCTTGTAGCGCTAGACAAGTTCACCAAGTGGATTGAAGCAAAGCCAATCAAAAAACTGAATGGCCCGACTGTTGTGACTTTCATCGCAGATATCACCGTCCGGTACGGCGTACCACATAGCATCATCACCGACAATGGCACAAACATTGCCAAAGGCGCCTTGGCTCATTTCTGCGCGACGCAGGGCATCCGACTGGACTTAGCGTCCGTTGCCCATCTGCAGTCAAACGTCCAGGTTTAGCAGGCAAACGGCCTCATCCTCTCCGGCATCAAGCCCCGACTGGTCGAGCCTCTGGATTGTTAGGCCGGCTGTTGGATCGACGAGCTGCTCGCCGTCCTCTGGAGCATACGCACCACTCCGAACAAGTCAACCGGCTTCACTCCTTTCTTCCTTGTGTACGGCGCCGAGGCCATCATCCCAACTAACATCGACTTCGACTCACCTCGCATCACCATATACACGGAGGAGGAGGCAAAGGAAGCACGAGAAGACGGCATCAATCTGCTGGAACAGGGCCGGCTTTTAGCACTCAGCCGGTCCACCATCTACCAGCAGAGCCTACCCCGCTACCAGAGTCGGAACGTCAAGCCAAGATCCTTCCAAGAGGGAGACCTTGTGCTCCGGCTGATCCAGCGAACAGCCGGCCAACACAAGCTCTCGGCCCCTTGGGAAGGCCCCTTCATCATCAGCAAAGCTTTGGGCAACAACTTCTACTACCTCATCGACGCACAGAAGCCCAGAGCGCGCAAGAGAGATGACTCCGGAAAGGAATCGGAGCGCCCATGGAATGCAAATCTCCTCCGAAGATTTTACAGTTGATGCAGTATGTACCACGCTACCTTTTGTATTAAGCGCAAAGACATCGGGTCCCTTGAGGAGCACTCGGGGGCTACCCTTTTATCTATATGATAAGTTTTTATGCCTATGAATGAGTTATTTCATTCTTCTGCCAGGCACCGGGTTCGACCAGTCGGCCCGGGGGCTTGCCGCCTTGTAGTATGTCGGTGCTACCTGCAGTCGGACAAGTAATGTGCCGGCATCTAAGCCCTCTCTTGCCATAAGCTGCAGCTCGCAGAGCGACTGTTCGGCTGGCAAGAGCTAAAGGCAAGAAACGGTGCCCACATGAAAAATAGCTAACGACAAAAGCACTCACATAGGCCAAGCCGGCTCATCGCCTCACTGACCGGCTATTGAGCAGCCGGTCAGCCGGCTTCTTACTTAACTTGCTACGTTCTAAAAATGGCCAAAGTACTTGTCCTCCCAAATGGCTAAGTACTTGACCCAGCCACAGTCCGCAGAGGGCTGACTGGCTGGCAAGGCGGCAGCCAAGGGAGGGCGGCAAAGGAAAAAGCCAAAAGAACAGAAATCAACTCAAGTCAGAACCCGGCAAAGCACAACTCGTGCGGAATTTAATTTACATAACAAAAGGCCCTTGGCCAGCATTCAACGAAGTTTGAATACACCCCCAGCAGGTGGAACTATGCAAATTTAACAAGTTTTGTTCAAGAAACTAAAAAGCACGAAAAGTTAAGATAAATTGGCCGCCTAGGCCAAAGGAGCAGCAGGCGGGTCCGGTAGGCTAGTGAAGTCGGCGGCGCCGGCTGGTGGAGTGGCCTACTGGCGAGTGTCGGCTTGGTCGCCTTCAGGAGCAGTCGGCGCACTCGCGCGCGGCTCGTTGCTCAAGGCACGGTCGAGCTGAGGCTGGCCGTCCGCTCCGTCCTCTGGCGCGTCGTCTTCACCATCCTCGCCCTCCACGTCCTCGCCTTCATCGCTGGAGGCGATCTCCTCCATCGAGTCTTTGCCATCGTCCGGGTTCTGCCCGAACCGGTTTGGCGGCACCTCAGCACCCTCCTTGTCCAGCTTAGGGAGGAAGACGCCGGTCTCGGTGTACTCGGCGATAGCTGCCATGCGTCGAGTGAGATCACCCCCCACCGCCGCCAATTCCTCGCAGACCTCCTGCCGGAACATGGCCAACTGGGCTAGGTTGAGCCCAGGGTACCACGCCTTGACGAACTCCAAGGCCCGCCGCGCACCTGCCCCGGCCGAGGAGCCTTTCCACGCCTCGAAGCGGCCGACAGCCACCTCCAACCAGTCGGCGGTCTGACTGGGGGTGCGCGGAGCTTGGACGCCTGGCCAGCGGGCGGAGATCACCTGGGCTCCGATACGCTGCAGCTGGCGGAGCATCCAATGAGCCGGCTAGAGACGAGCTTGAACGGCGAGAAGCTGCTCGCAGAGGGTCCGAGGGGCGTTGGGTGCGATTTCTGCACCAGCTTGTCTTCGCTCGTTGCGGCGAGCCTTGACGGCTTGGCTGGCGGCAATGGCGTGACCAGGGAAGTACTCTATGCAAGAAGGAAAAAAGAAATATAAAGCCGAATGCCGGCTCATATGACGGTCGACAGATGAAAGAAAAGAAAAGCTAACTCACCATCGAGCATGTCCTCGATTTGGCCGTAGCCGTCGTTCAGCGCCTTCTCCGTCTCGGCCAAGGCCGACCGCTCGGTCTCGAACTTGGCCAAGAGGCTGGCCTCGCTGTCCTTCGCTTTCTGGAGTGCCGCCTCGTGATGGTCCGCCTTGTCTGCCAGCTCCTTGACCAGGCGGTCGCGCTCCTGGGCCGCCTTGTTGCACTCCTCCTTGGTGCGCAGCACAGTTTGGGCTTCACCCAGTCGCTGCTGCAAGGTGGCCTTGGCTCCTGCAAGGACAAGAAAGAAAATACAATCAACAACCAAGAAAGAAGAAAAGTGGTTGCCGGGAGATCCGGCCCGACTGCTCAGCAGTCGGCCCGAATCTCGGGGCCTACACCCAAAGGGTGCGCTACGCGCCCCAGCAAGAGAGAAAAGATGAAGGCTTACTCCGGCTGTCGGACAGGTTGGCGGTCCGCTTGGCCAGCTCCCGGACCTAGGAGTTGAAGGCGGCCGCGCGGATGTTGTGGTAATCCTGCAACGAAGACAACAGGAGAAAAGAAAAAGTCAGCACTCAGAACTTACCTTTAAGTTCCGAGCCGCCTGCTCAGTAGCCGGCCCAGAACTCGGGGGCTACACCCAGTGGGTGCGCTGGCGCGCCCCCCCGGACGATTTCAAGAACTGAAAACAAAGCAAAGGAGCGTACCCGGACGGCGGCTCGCGTCGACAGAAACGGCTTCGTGTACTGCTGGAGGGCGGTGCCCTGGGCCTAAAGCTGGGCCTGAACGTCCTGTGCAGCCTTGTTCAGCACGGTCGTCCCGCCCCCAGGCGTCCATTTTGGCGGGACAGTGCTGGTGGCCTCTGCGTTTGGGGCCGACGAGCTCGCGGCCTCGATCTCCTGCGGCCGCGGCGCCGAGACCGCCTTCGCCGCACGCCGTTCACCGGAGTAGGGACCACGGGGGTCGCCCCCACCACTAGCTCGCCACCGACTGGCGGCACTTGCGGAGCTCCAGGCTGACTGGTCTGAGCATCGGTAGTCGGCGTGGGCGGGGTCACTTCCGCCTCCATGATGACGGGGTCGCCCCCTCCCCTCTCCATGATCGGCTGCTCGTCGCCGGCTCCTCCAGTCGACGCCAGGATCTCTGGCGCCAGTGGTGCGAAGCGTAGTGGGATGATGAGTTGTAGAGTCCGGCCGTGTGCGGCCTCCTCCGCTTGCGCCTTGGCGGCCGCATCCGCCTGGGCCTTGGTCGCAGCGGCCACTTGGGCCTTGGCCGCGGCATCGGCATGGGCCTTGGCCGTCGCGTCCGCCTCCTCCTGTGCCGCCTTGGCTGCCTCCACCCTCTGCCGTTCCGCCTCCTCCCGCTCCTCGCGTGCCTCCCGCACATTCATCTCTATCGCCTCCTAGAGGTCGGCGAGCGGGTCTATGCGGCAGGGTTTGGTGGAACCTTCCGCCGTCCCGATCACGAAAGCATAGGCCGACCGCTCAAGAGAGAGCGGGGCCCTGTTCAAGCAAGACAAGAAGAAACTCGGAAAGAATTTTGCAAGAAAGACGAAAGGAAAACGCAAGAGAAATCATGCACTTACCGGACACCGTCGGGGGCTACTTCGGGGCCCTCTGGAATTGGGCCGCCTTCGCGGCGGCCTCTCTCCGCTTGGTTGCAGTGGCCTTGTTCTTTGGCTTCTTCGGCCGGCTGCCGAACAGCAATGAGTCGGCTCGGCACTTCGGCGCGCCGCCTGGTGCGGTCGGCGCGGCTGAGGAGCTCGTGCCCGCCTTGTCGGTGTCATGCGGGTGGCGCGGCTCAGCCTCCTCCTCGTCGTCATCCGGCCAATCCTCGACGCCGCCTCCTCCAGAGCTGCCTGCTCCGACACCGCCACCCGTGGCGTCATCCTCCTCCATGGCGGCCGCCCCCAAGTCAGGGTCGTCCGCGTCACTCACTGACCGGTCCGACAGGTACTCCTGACCCTGCTCCAGGGCGTCGGCTACCGACTGAGTTGTGAAGATCTGCATCGTGACCGATTGATCAGGCGGCAAAGCAGAACCCGAAAAATAAAGAGAAAAAAGAGTTAAGGACTCACCACAGGCGGCGGGTGTGCGCGGGAGTACGGCCGCTTGCCGAATTGCCACTCCGCCTCCGAGAGTTTGCACTTTGAGATGTAGTTCACCAGCCGGGGCACCTCCGTGTCCAGCATTTCCTTGGTGCACATCCGACTGATCATGTGAAGCCGGCCTTGGAGAGGGAGCACTCCGCATGCCACGAAGGTGGTCAACAGGTCCGACCCCTTGAGGCCCTCCGACTCCGTCATCACCTTAAGTTAGGCAATGGCGGCGGAGGAGGTGGCCGACAGCGTCTTCGGTCGGAATGTCCAGTTGGTGTGGGGCTAAGCCGGCGGGCCGGCTATATATGCTGGCTGGTTGACGAAGTCCAGTGTCGGGTGGACATTCTTGACGTAGAAATAAGATTTTTGCCACAGCTTGACCGACTGTGACAAGTTGATGGCTGGGAAGCAGTTCCCGGCGCCCGGGCGTCGCACCACGATGAAGGGTCTGCACTGAGCCACCTCCTTCTTGGCGGCAGTGCCGAGCTTGGTGTAGAAGAACTCCCCCCAGAGCTCGAGGGTGGGGAGAACACCGAGGTCACCCTCGTAGAGAGTAACGAAGGCGGACAACAGCACCACCGTATTTGGTGTGAGGTGGTGTGGCTGGAGTCGATAGAACTGAAGGAAGGAGCGGAAGAAGCCATGAAGGAAATGCGACCAGAAGACGACGCGTTCGCCGTCCTCTGGCGCCGGCGAGATCTCCGTCTCGTGCGGAGCGCGTACCCATACGTAGTCCTCGCCGGGCAGCCACCACGTTTGGCGGAGGAAAGCGAGGTGATCCTCGTGGACGTTGCAGCCGTCCCAGGCACCGGCCCGTTCGCGCGCCATGAGAGCCTGAGCCCAACAAAGGCAAGGCTCAGCGATGAACGCGCAAGCCCGCGGTGGAGCAGCGACGCTGCAGGGAGGATAGGCTCGGCGACGATGGGCTGCGGCAGCATTTCGGCAAGATGCGGGAGTGCGGCGGCAGCGAGGAAGGAGAAGGAAAATGGAGAAGGGAGAGGAGGGCGTGCGTGCGTCTGCCTCCCCCTACTTATAGCCCCTAGCGACGGAGCCGAGGGGGCGAGAACGTGGGGGGTCGTGGGATTAACTGCGCCCACGACCCCATGATTACGCCGCAATAACGGCGCATAATGACTACGCCTTGGAATTTCAACCGTCCGCCTCGGTGACAGCGGATCCACGCGCGTGCCGACGCCCGGTAGTGGCGGGCCCCAGCCTACGTCGACGTCCCATCGCGCGCATGGGCTGGCAGGCCGGCCCGGCTGGCAGGCGCCGCGTGGTGCGCGGACAGTGGGCGGCAAGCCTGGCGCCCGGCTGGCATGCCACCTGGCTCCCGCTACGACGTTTCGAAATCACCAGGCGGCCTGCCTGTTCACATCCGACTCCTGCCAGTCGGCGCTTCGGAAGACGGACGAAGCAAAGCGACCAAACCACTCAGAGTAGGAAGCTACTGAGGCTCCTCGCCTCTTCAGCCGCGGCGCCCCACCAGCTTCAGGGACTACTGTTAGAGTAAATGACCACGGGTAACCTCATCAGGCTCCCATGGTATTTAATAACCGCTGCGCCCCTCAAGCATCCAAAACAAAAGACCGCCTCCTTCAGGCCGGCTGGTCCAAGCGGCCGGCTGCCGGGAGGCGCCGGAATCCAGAAGACGGCCATGAAGTGGGTCGACTCGTAGCAGGCGCCCTCCAGGGAGGCCGACTCCTAGCAGGCGGCCCCTCGTGCCCTCGAAGTTAGCACCCACATAAACACGACGGGACGGGGCGTGGCTACAGTGCAGCCTGCCACCCCCAAATCCAGGGTGGAGTGTGGCCACAGTGCAGCATACAGAGCGGACGCCTCTCGCTCGGCACGATACTGTTGCCACGCAGCCCATGACATCATCCATGGCAGAGATGGTCATGCTCCCACGACGGGCTGTTGGTACGGCCCGCATACGGCGGGCCCCATCTGTCCGTGAGAAGCCAGAAGTCAGCAAGCCCTGACCAGTCGGCTTATGGGGAGGCCGACTCCTGACCAGCAGGCCCTCCCCCTCCCTTGGAGTCCGTGCGCCATTAACCAGAAGAGACGGGAAGTGGCTACAGTGAACGCCCACCAGGCGGCGGGACTGTAGCCACGCTCTCCCCGACAAAGCACACATCATCAGAGGCATTGCCACAGTACCAAGCAGCCGGCAAGACCCGCAAGCGGCGGGCGCGGCCTGTCGGCCAAGTACGAGACAGCCGGCGGGACCCACCATGCGGTGGGCCCCAGCTACCGGCGGAGAAGTCGGCCACCAGAGACACTAACAGTTGGGTCCTACCCCCACCAGATTACCATTGGACCCCTGGGGCGTAGGCCTATATAAACCCTTCCAGGGCACCCATGCAAAGGGTTCAACTTCATAGATAACACACACACCATAGAGAGAGGAGTAGAGCTAGCCTTGCCCTTCTTCCTCCTCTAGCAAATAGCTCAAGGAGCCACTTGTAGCTACTCATTGAGATAGTGATCATGCGGAGACCCCGCAGAGCAGGACTAGGGGTGTTATCTCCTAGGAGAGCCCCGAACCTGGGTAAAGTGCGTCAGTGTTTGTGTTTACGCCTTATCCCGTTTCCAGGCACCGGCGACGTTTTGCTCTCCCCCACCATGATAAGCCATCCTTTGGCATATGTCGCACGACACCCCCGATAAGGGCCTTCATCCATATTAGTTTGCTTTCATCTCTATTTGTATCGTGCTACTGTGTTGCTATTGTCATGAGAAACTCCTTTATCTTTGCACGTTAAATTTTTGCAACCTATTATACATGGCAATGCTTTGAGTGTCGAGCTAATTGGCACTGATTAAATAAACTAATACCTCTCTTTAAGCAAGACTACTATGTTGCTAACTTTACCCATTAAGATAATGAGGGTGCTTCTATTTGTTAGTGTATATTTCATCAACTAGTCCCACTATTACAGTAATCTCATTCTCTCAATATATGTGCCGACAGGGATGCTCGATTTTGGTGGAACTGCACAAAAACTTTGGGTGCTTCAGGCCTCGACTGCATCCTTCCTTTCCTGTCAGTCGCTTATCTTGGCTTCCAGTCAAAGGAAATAGTAGTTGATATGCTTCCTCACACAGGTTGGTACCGGTCTTTATCCTGATTATTGTTCTTGTCATATGTATTGGTAATTAGGTATTGTGCTACTGTTGGCCGATTTCATAAAGGAGTAACTTGGAGCCTGAACTCACAGGCAAATCATTACATTGGGCGATTTCAGTAGAACTGCAAAAAAAGATCAGATGGACAAATACTTATGTTGCTGCTATGTACTCCAAAGTTCACTCAGACAAGCATTGATGTTGACAAGAAGAAGTGCCAGAGTGAACGCCAACAATATTGCTTGGCGCATAGCCCAGAAAAACACAGTCTAGTATTTGGTCCCAACTTGTGCCTTTTGGTTATCGGCACATATGGTAGTGAACTGTATGGCATGGAGTCTAAAGATGCCAGACAAGTAGGTTGACGCGTATATTCATCTGGCACTTAATCAGTCTGCACGCCAGGGATGCTCCATTTCAGTTGAACTGCACAAAAAATTTGGGTGGTTCATTTTATCGACCGCCTCCTTTCTTGTCTGCAATGTAGAATTTTGGCGAGCTACAGGACCCAGATGAGCCAATAAACTAGTTGGATGAAAGTAGTGGCCAAGTTTCTCAAACCTCCCTCGGCATCGAGGCCACTATCTCGAGGATAAACCTACAAGCAAAGTTTAGATTGTCTTTGCTGCCTCTTATGTACTCGAAAGTTTGCTCGTACAAGCATTAATTTTAGCAAGAAGTACCACCAAGTGAACATCATTTACCAGTCTGTACCCTAGGTAATTAAATTTTGTCCATGGATGATATTGGCTCTGATCTCTTATTTATTTGGATGCATAAACATGCTGAACATGTGTATATTTGAATCTTTTTGTGAATGTTATCTATGAATGTTGTCTTGTGATCTATCAATCACTTGGATGAATAGACATGCTGAACTTGTGTATATATGAATCTTTTGAGTTGTTTATTGTGAATGTTGGCTATGAATATGAACGTGTCCTATGAAACTGAGTTTGACACAAATGTTTACCATTTCTGTTGTACTTGTGTGCAACTTGTTAGAATGTCTATTGTGGGATTATGACGTGTGAGTGTCAACGGCACACCTTCTTCCCTAGGAGAATTGCACCTGCTTGTTAGGGTAGCAACGGCGCATCAGCTCTTTTTTTTACCTTTTGCTCTGTCTCCCCCCTCCCCCACTCAACCCCTGCCGTAATGTTTTCGGCCTCAAAACAAACATAGTACTGCATTGTTTTTGGGCCTTGATGAAAAATCAAGTGCTGCTTTCTGTAGGTTGGCCCGCCCAGCAAATGGGCTGCTGGTCCACCATGGACTGAGAGGCTAAAAATTCAAGTTGTATGGTGCAGAGGCAAGTAAAAAAAATGCCATCGAGAGCCATCCACTAAAAAAGATTGCGTCTGATGTGCTTCAGCAGTCGCGCCGTCGGCCCCCTCTTTAATCCAGTTCGCTCCATTCCCCGACCGCCAGCATGGGACGAAAGTATATTTCCCCCTCGCGCTGCCGGGGGATTGAAGAAGCGGGACATCGAATCCAACACCGGCGATCGCTGCTTGTCCAAGTGATTGTTAGATAAGAAACTGCATGTTTCAGAGGCAGAGCATTTAAATCAACACACACTTTTCAAACATGGATTAAAAAATATTGGAAATTTTATTCATGGTAAAAAATGGAACTAACAACAAGTTAACATCATGCTGATCAATATTCATTTATAGCACACCTTCGTATGATGCAAAGTCAAAAGATATGCTATTTTCAAACTGGCAAGACAATGTTGAGTGTGTGAAAAACTGGGTAAACTAGGGCGAAATTTTGGCAAGTGTTAGATATTTTTCAACTGCACCAGTTGGAATCAAACCCGGATAGTATAGCTTTTGGGTGAGAGGGCTGCAGCCACCAGGCTAGTGCGGTATGTTCGAAAGAACGAAGGCGTCTTCCCCGACTCCGGTTCTTTCCCATCCGTGTGCGCTTGCCGTGGCGCCGTCGTATGCCGTTGTCAACATGCTCAACAAACGAGAGGAATCCGGAGAGGACCGTACGCCAAGAGGCTGACAGTGGGGACCCACCAGGTCCAAGTTGTACTTAAGCAAGTGCCTCATTGAAAAATAAGCTTTCTCCTAATTGCATACTGACGTTGGGGTCCACGGGTTTGCCAACTTTAGTCAATAAACGAAATAAATTTCTAACGATGACTGTCCTCGAGGAGCTTTTTTTGAGAGGTGTCGGGGATCTAGCTGGTATCATTTTTTTCAAAGGGCGAACAAGTATCAGCTAGGCCTAGGTTTTTCAACTTATTTTTTCAGTTCCATCATGTACGTACCGGCCATGGGCCTCCCAGCGTAGGTTGTACTTTTTCTTAAACATCGGCAGCGTAATGTATTTTTTTAATAAAACACAGATCTCAATTCTATTTATCTATATATAAGGATAACAATGAAGTGTCCAATTTATGTTTTCCCTTCTAACCACATTATATATATTTATACTACTACCATTATCGTATATTTAATAGAACTTATATATACATTATAAAAACATCCCACGTCTTATGAACTTACAAAAATAAATGTTTAACAGATGTTAGCAAGGAAAATCCTGGTTGTTTTTTACTCTCAGGCAAGGAAAATCTTGGTGAATGCGTACAAAAGCTTGCGAAGATTTTAAGGACCAATGTAATAATAATGCGCTCAATTTTCTTTTGAGTAATAACTCCCTAAGTTGTTAATTTTATTTATAACAAAATGTGTAGCTCCGATTTATTTTTTGATATTAATTGCTCCTTCTAACCCAATATTAAATATAGAACAAGCCCAGCTAATTTGTGTATTTCAAGAAAGTGCAAATGGGCTGTGATTTCTTAGACAAATTAAATGGGCCGCATTGACACGAAATTATTTGTTCACCCAGCCCAGCAAATTGAATGTATATTCTAGAAAACATGGGTTAAATATATGCCACATTTTTGCAGGCTGACATGTGGGCCAATAGGTTGAAGCCTACGCAAGGCGTTGTCAACTTAGTCAACAAATGATTCTGACATCCACAGCCATTGGATTTATATCCAATGGCCCGCATGCACCTTCAATCTCTCATCTTCTTCCTCCAGCGTTGCCGGGACCACCTGCTCCGGCCTCCAGCGGCTAGCAGCTTTGCTTAGCACACATCGTTGCGAAGCGCTATCCCATCGCCGGCCAGGCTATCCCTCCACCCCTCCACACCTCCTGTTATTTTCCACCGACTATAGCCCCATGCCGCACCAAAACCAGCTATAACCCTTGTACTCCTCTCCGTCTGCGACTCCACTGTCGTGTATTCCCATCTCCGGGTCATTCCCGTCCGGGGCCTCGCCGTCGTCCACCGCCTTGCTGCGCTCGGCGCGGCATGGTCAACAAACGAGAGTCCTCGGAAGAGGACTGTACGTGGAAAGCATGACAGCTGGGACCCATGAGGTCCATGGTCGCACGCAAGGAAAGTTCCTCCTTATTAAGCTGAAAAAAATGTTTCCTCCCCCTGACAGCTGGGACCCACCAGCTACATCTTCGCACGCAAGGAAGTATCTCCTTATTATGCGGAAAAAAATGATTCCTCCCCCTGACAGCTCTGACCCACCAGCTACATCTTCGCACGCAAGGAAGTGCCTCCTTATTACGTGGAAAAAAAATGATTCCTCCCCCTGATAGCTGGGACCTACCAGCTACATCTTCGCATGCAAGGAAGTGCCTCCTTATTACGGGAAAAAATGATTCCTCCCCTTGAAAGCTGGGACCCGGCAGCTATATCTTCGCACGCAAGGAAGTGTGTCCTTATCCTCCCTGACAGCTGGGACCCACCCGGTCGAAGCATACGTAGCGCTGTCTGTATTGTCGCGAACGTGTACGTACATACTGGTCAATTGGTCGCTCTGTACTGATGAACCGTTCCGAGTAAGTAGCAGCATATGTCATAGTAGAGCCCCCCACATAGCAGTTCAGGTTGTCCCTTCTAAATCATGTAGACATACATACAACCATATGCAAAAAAATACGGCCACGTACGTACGAGCGTGGTCTCGAAACACGTACTCACGCATACGGACGGCCAGGGCACGTGTACATGGAGAGGCAACGGACGGCAGCGACGTCGGCAGCTAACCGGCTGGGTCAGAATGGAGGAAACAACGTCGTGTTCACCGGGAGCCAAGTGACTGGGTCGGAACACGTCCTGTTCATCGGGAGTGAAGCCACTGGGTCGGAACGCGTCCTGTTCATCGGGAGCTAACCGGCTTGGACGGAACAATTGGAACGGGGTCTGGCATACCGCAAAACGGAGGAAAACGACCGCGTATGGTCGAAACAGGGTCCTGTTCGCCAGGAAGGGTCTGGCATACTGTAGAACGGAGGAAACGGCCTTCTGTTCGAGTGCCTACGGTCGAAATGGGGTGTTGTTGATCGAGAGGGGTGTGGCATACCGCAAAACAGAGGAAACGGACTTGTGTTGGAGCGCCTACGGTCGAAACGGGGTCCTGTTCATCGGGAGGGGTGTGGCATACCGCAAAACGGGACTCCACGGGCTACAGTTCATCCACCGTCTACTGCCTCGCTCTAGCCTCCACGGGCTACTGTTCATCCACCGTTGACTTCCTCCAGCCTCCACCTGCTACTATTCATCCACCGTCGACTTCCTCCTGCCTCCACCAGCTACTATTCATCCACGGGGTCCTGTTCATCCATCCTCCACTGGCTACTGTTCAACCAGCCCTCCACGGGGTCCTACTCATCCAGCCTCCACCGGCTACTATTCAACCAGACCTCCACGGGGTCCTGCTCATCCACCCCCAACCGGCTCGATCGGGTGGTGTGTGGCGGCCTCCTCTCGATCGGGGTCCTGTTCATCCAGCGGCAACGGCCTCTATTACCACGGGGTCCTGTTCATCCAACCCCCAAAAACAATCACTATTCATCAAGAGGCAGCAGGTTTGATTGGCTTCAGTTAGCAGCAGTAGCGAAGGAATCGCTCGGGTTCAGTTAACATCCAAGGGATCGATCGCTTGGGTTCAGTAAGCGAACACCTCACTCGGGTTCAGTTAGAGACCAACGCCTCGCACACACACGTGTACATGTACGAGAGAAACACGCAAACCTCCGTGCATTGCTCAGCCCCGACCACCCACCGTAACCGGGAACTCCCCGATATTTTCCTCGCCCTCGCTTCTACCGCGATTTTTCCATCATGGACGGCCCAAAGAATGTCATGCCGGTGCGTCCCTGGCCCGCCCAGAACGAAAAGCCCATTTTCTACCATGATTGTTTTCCTAGAAGTAGGAGCCCACCACATCTATGATGATATGTGCTTTTGTCACAAGTATCATCATAGAAGTGTCATAAGCATGACAGGAAAAAAATTCGTGCGGCCCAAAATGTCATGGATGTGTCTTTTTTTGTAGCGATTCCACATCAAAATTTTTGTTTTTATCATTTACCTACTCGAGGATGAGCAGGAATTAAGCTTGGGGATGCGTGATACATCTGCAATGTATCTGTAATTTTTGATTGTTCCATGCTCTTATAGTATCAATCTTGGATGTTTTATATGCAATTATATATCATTTTTTGGGACTAACCTATTGACCCAGTGCCAAGTGCCAGTTGCTGGTGTTTGCTTGTTTTTGTTTTTCCAAGAAACCAGTACCAAACGAAGTCCAAATGCCACAAAACTTTTTGATGATTTTTCCTGGACAAGAGAGACCCTAGAAGCTTCGGGAGGATCAGAAGGCGAACGATTAGACGGCAAGGCACTAGGGCGCACCCTCGGGGGCCGTGCCCTAGTACCTTGTGGGTCCATCGTAGCCCCGTCTGACCTAATTCCAGCTCTGTAAATCCTCTAAAATCGGGAAACCAAGAGAGATCCACCCAAAATACTTTTTCCACCGCCGCAAGTTTCTGTTCTTCCGTGATCCCATCGGGAGGCCTTTTCTGGTACTCTGTCGGAGGGGGAATCGATCACGGAGGGCTTCTACATCAACCTTGCTGCCCTTCCGATGATGTGTGAGTAGTTTACCATAGACCCTACGGGCCCATAGCTAGTAGCTAGATGGCTTCTTCTTTCTCTTTGATCTTCAATACAATGTTTTCCTTGATGTTCTTAGAGATCTATTCGATGTAATCTTCTTTTGCGATGCGTTTGTTGGGATCCGATGAATTGTGGGTTTATGATCAGATTATTGATGAGAAATATTTGAGCCTTTTCTGAATTCTTATATGCATGATTGTTATAGCTTTGTATTTCTCTCCGATCTATCCGTTTGGTTTGGCCAACTAGATTGATTTACCTTGCAAGAGAGGTGCTTTGTAATGGGTTCAATCTTGCGGTGATCTCTATCCCAGTGACATAAGGGGATAAGACACATATTTGTATTGTTGCCATTAAGGGGAAAACGACGGGGTGTAGTCATATTGATTGAGTTCACTTTGTCTACATCATGTCATCTTGCTTAAGGCATTACTCTGTTTCTTATGAACTTAATTCTCTAGATGCATCCTCGATAACGCTCGATGGGTGGAGTAATAGTAGTAGATGGAGGCAGGAGTCGGTCTACTTGTCTTGGACGTGATGCCTATATACATGATCATTGCCTCGAATATTGTCATAACTATGCATTTTTCTATCAATTGCCCAACAGTAATTTGTTCACCCACCGTATGTTTTTTGTTCGAGAGAGAAGCCTGTAGTGAAAACTATGCCCCCGTGTCTACCTTTATCATATTTTAAGTCCAAAAATACCTTGTTGCAATTTATTTACCAATATTTTATTTTGTGTTTTATATTATCTATCTAGCACTATCATATTTAATCCTTGCAAGTAATCGCTAAGGGGATCAACAACCTACTTGATCGCGTTGGGTGCAAGTATTTGCTCTTTTGTGTGCAGGTGTTATTCATGAGGTTTCACATGGTTCTCCTACTGGATTGATAACCTTGGTTCTTGATTGAGAGAAATACTTATCTCTATTGTACTGCGTCATCCTCTCCTCTTCGAGGAAACCCCAACACAGCTCACAAGTAGTGACAGCATAGCATACGACCTTCATGGTTGCACGCGTCCTCGTATGAGCTCGTGGCCGCAAGCACTAACAGGTCCATAATGAAATATGGCCTATCGTATATGGGCGGTCGTATTAGCTGGTGGCCACAAAGGATCACTTCACTGAACAAAAGACGGCGTACTGTGCCAGCGCTCGCGCTCGTACATGTGCCCGTATACCAAGTCCACCCGACAACAAAAGTTCTAGAGCAAATGACGGTGTACCATACGAGCGCGCTCGTACGAGTGCTCATACTAGACGGCGACACTGGACATGCATCCACAAAGCGCATGATGGTGTTCGATATGAACACACCCACTTTATACGCGCACTCATCTGAGGAAGAGAAACCCTCCAATTGGTTCATTTTTCAACGTCTGAGGTCGATGAGGTATTTTCTAACCAATCATTTGCCTTATAATTAATGTAAATTACCTCTGAATCTCCGTAACCAATAAATCTCTATAGTAACTACGTTTAATTTTATTTCTTTTTGCCGGTTGGGCCTTCGTATACCGAATCGATGTTTATGTCATTTTTTTGCAGGGGCTTAGACCTTATGTGGTGACATGTATGGTATTGTGCCAACCGTATAAGAAACTCACACAAGCCGCTTGGTTGCTTCATCATGATGAACTTCAACAACAAGTGACCGGTAAAGTTTTCCAATACGAACCTTTCTCGAATAAAAGTTCCTTAGCATTAAGTTTCTCACCTCAAGTGAGGATCTCTCTTTTAATTAGTCACCTAGGAGTTGCACACTTGTGTTTTTATCTTGTCTCCATCACATACACACGCACTTCATTCAAATACAGGAGTACCCATGGATTCCTACGCTAGTTTATCATCTTAAGCGTGGTGCTCAAGTAGATGAACCGATCATATGAGGCATATATTTTTATCACTTGCGTTGCTAATCCTTTGTGCTACAAAAAATGAAAAATATGAAAGGCACACAAATATTTTTTTTCCTTTTAGTTCGTTTTAAGCAGCTTCTACTGGAGGGCGACCTCCGGACCACAGCAAGGAGATCACATGAAGCAACGTCCACGCCTATTAGAAGAGAGGTCATATGCGCCTCAATGGTTAAAGTTTCTAACCGTTGCTTAGACGTAAGCTTGGGGAGGTAACCACTTCTTGGGCTCTCTTTTAATAACTGCACCTTCTTTTTACTTTGGTAATTTCTCCTAGTTTAGTTCTAAGCATGGGGAGGGTTACATTTGCATGTGTAGTGTCTTGTGCAATGCTCTTGATCATATGGTTTTCGTGCATTAGCGTGTGTCCCGCTATTTTGACATGCTTACTTTGCACTTGTTAGCTTAGCTTGCGAAAATATTGTTATCTTCTAAAAAACACTGGCATGTTCTTTTACAAAAACCCAATAAAGGAGTCCTTTGAACTATTTCTTTTCTTTCACCTAATTACATAAGTTGGGGACTCTAGTGGTGGCTTGATTAGCGATTGAATGATTGTAGAGTCTTTTTGCTGATGAACCCAGCATCTTTGGTTGATCCGGAATGCGCAACGAAGTTCATCCCCGCCAAACTATCCCCTCGGGGTACTTAGATTTTGAGTCTTATGCAAAATGACACCGTGATACTCTTAGGTAGTGTTTGGGTTCTTTATGACTAAAGCAAGTTTGTAGCCTTTTGCACTTTCGTTCATATTTTATTTGCTAGCCTCTATGGTACCATGCATTGCCCATTCTCACATTGAGACTTGGCACATACTTCATAGGTACATCCAAACCCATGGGAGTAATTTCTCTTGTTCTCCTACACATAAAACACCTCATCTCCACAAAACAGCCACCATACCTACCTACATGGCATTTTCATAGCCATTCTGAGCATATTGCCATGCATTACCACCATTTTAAATTACACGATTAGAGACAATTTTTCATTTACCTTGCATGATCATAGTATGTATAGCTTGGTATTTTTATGGCTTGTCCCTTTTGATGTCTAAGCTACACTAGATCATTGCACATACTAGTACACTGCTAATGGTATTCATCATATAAAGTATCTCTCATGTTTTCAGTTTTGAGTTATGATTACATTTAGTTGAAGTGAGTCATGTAAAGTGTATTGTTCACCATTGTAAGGTGTTGCTCCTGCCAAGAAAAAGAGAGAGACAAAATAAAAGATGCACTACGAAGGTGCCACATAAAAAAAAAGAAAAAGGTGAGGATGAGAGAAGGAGCAGCACCATTATCATTTTAGTATAGACTTGTGCTTCAAAGTAGCACCACTTCATGCATTATAAAGAAGAAAGTTTCATGAGCTTCATATGTTTCGTACTAGTGGGAACCTACACTACATAACTTGGCTTGTATATTCCGATTACGAGCATCCTCAAAAGCTCGAGGTCTTCATGAGCAAGCAATTTGGATGCACCCCCACTTAGTACATAGGAGAGCTTTCAAATATTCATAGCTATATGTGTATCCTAGTTGCATGGCGATCACTACTCCTTGCGTTGACATCGATCATAAGGCCTTCACCATTGCCTAGTGGTCAGTTGCATTGATGTACGACTTATTTTGTTTTTTACTTCTCAAACCTCAACCATTTTCTATCTTTCCTGAAGTATATGCTTACGCTCAGTGCTGCATAGGTAGTTGAGAGATTGAATAGTGCAGACAAATGATCTTGCTATTGTACCTAGTATGCCTCGGGTTGTTGTTTTTGAAGCGATCGCTGATGCTTGATTTCTTTTATCTATGATTGTCATTGTTGTGTTCCTAACATAATATTGACCTTCTTTCTAAACCTTTGGCAACCGGAATTTGGGCTCTTCAAAAATATTTTCCTCTTTCTTGACCTCCATGGTAGTGGAACTAAGGGGATAGCTTGTATTACTATCTTGCTGGTTAACTTTTGCATGCTTGCATGCTAAACCTGGATATATACCACTTGGTAGCAATGGTTCAATGTATGCTTTAGAGTTGGTAGCAATGAGCTTTTGGTAGTCAACCTTCTTACTCGAGGACAAGCAAGTTTTAAGCGTGGGCAGGTTGATGGATCTATATTTTACGCATTTTTAGAGCTCATTTGTTGCATGTTCTCTTCATATATCATGTCCCATTGAACCAAATAGTTGTCCATTATGTATCATTACTGGTTTTCGCACTTATCATTGTGAGCATTGCACATTTAGTATTCCATTTAGTTTTTATTAGTTTTCTTTGTTTTCTTGTACAGGTGTTTTGGAGCAACCTAGTGTTGGAAATATGCCCTAGAGGCAATAATAAATTGGTTATTATTATATTTCCTTGTTCATGATAATCGTTTATTATCCATGCTAAAATTGTATTGATAGGAAACTCAGATACATGTGTGGATACATAGACAACACCATGTCCCTAGTAAGCCTCTAGTTGACTAGCTCGTTGATCAATAGATGGTTACGGTTTCCTGACATGGACATTGGATGTCGTTGATAACGGGATCACATCATTAGGAGAATGATGTGATGGACAAGACCCAATCCTAAGCCTAGCACAAGATCGTGTAGTTCGTTTTGCTAGAGTTTTTTTAATGTCAAGTGTCATTTCCTTAGACCATGAGATTGTGTAACTCCCGGATACCATAGGAATGCTTTGGGTGTACCAAACGTCACAACGTAACTGGGTGGCTATAAAGGTGCACTACAGGTATCTCCGAAAGTGTCTGTTGGGTTGGCACGAATCGAGACTGGGATTTGTCACTCCGTGTAAACGGAGAGGTATCTCTGGGCCCACTCGGTAGGACATCATCATAATGTGCACAATGTGACCAAGGAGTTGATCACGGGATGATGTGAGTTACGGAATGAGTAAAGAGACTTGCCGGTAACGAGATTGAACAAGGTATAGGGATACCGACGATCGAATCTCGGGCAAGTAACATACCGATAGACAAAGGGAATTGAATATGGGATTGATTGAATCCCCAACATCGTGGTTCATCCGATGAGATCATCGTGGAACATGTGGGAGCCAACATGGGTATCCAGATCCCGCTGTTGGTTATTGACCGGAGAACGTCTCGGTCATGTCTGCATGGTTCCCAAACCCGTAGGGTCTACACACTTAAGGTTCGATGACGCTAGGGTTATAGGGAAAGTATGTACGTGGTTACCGAATGTTGTTCGGAGTCCTGGATGAGATCCCGGACGTCATGAGGAGTTCCGGAATGGTCCGGAGATAAAGATTTATATATGGGAAGTCCTGTTTTGGTCACCGGAAAAGTTTCGGGTGATATCGGTAATGTACCGGGACCACCGGGAGGGTCCCGGGGGTCCACCAAGTGGGGCCACTAGCCCCAGAGGGCAGCATGGGCCAAGTGTGGGTGGGGACCAGCCCCAGGTGGGCTGGTGCGCCCCCCCACCAGGGCCCAAGGCGCCTAGGGTTTGGGGAGGGGGCGCCTCCACCTTGCTTGGGGGGCAAGTTTCCCCCTCTCCCCCCTTGGCCACCGCCCTAGATGGGTTTTGGGGCTGCCGCACCCCTTGGTGTGGAAACCCTAGAGGGGGCGCAGCCCCCTCCCTCTCCCCTATATATAGTTGAGGTATTGGGGGCTGCAAAGACATGAGTTTTCCTCTCTCTGGTGCAACCCTACCTCCTCTTCCTCCTCTCCCGCGATGCTTGGCGAAGCCCTGCAGGATTGCCACGCTCCTCCATCACCACCATGTCGTCATGCTGCTGCTGGATGGAGTCTTCCCCAACCTCTCCCTCTCTCCTTGCTGGATCAAGGCGTGGGAGACGTCACCGGGCTGCACGTGTGTTGAACGCGGAGGCACCGTTCTTCGGTGCTTAGATCGGAATCAACCGCGATCTGAATCGCTACGAGTACGACTCCTTCATCCGCGTTCTTGCAACGCTTCCGCATCGCGATCTACAAGGGTATGTAGATGCACTCCCCTTCCCCTCGTTGCTAGATTACTCCGTAGATTGATCTTGGTGATGCGTAGAAAATTTTGAATTTCTGCTACGTTCCCCAACAGTGGCATCATAAGCTAGGTCTATGCGTAGTTTCTATGCACGAGCAGAACACAAAGCAGTTGTGGGCGTAGATGTTGCCAATTCTTCTTGCCGCTACTAGTCTTATCTTGTTTCGGCGGCATTGTGGGATGAAGCGGCCCGGACCGACCTTACACGTACGCTTACGTGAGACAGGTTCCACCGACTGACATGCACTAGTTGCATAAGGTGGCTAGCGGGTGTCTGTCTCTCCCACTTTAGTCGGAACGGATTCGATGAAAAGGGTCCTTATGAAGGGTAAATAGAAATTGGCATATCACGTTGTGGTTTTACGTAGGTAAGAAACGTTCTTGCTAGAAACCTATACAAGCCACGTAAAAAACTTGCAACAACAATTAGAGGACGTCTAACTTGTTTTTGCAGCATGTGCTTTGTGATGTGATATGGCCAGAAGATGTGATGAATGATATATGTGATGTATGAGATTGACCATATTCTTGTAATAGGAATCACGACTTGCATGTCGATGAGTATGACAACCGGCAGGAGCCATAGGAGTTGTCTTTATTTTTGTATGACCTGCGTGTCATTGAATAACGCCATGTAAATTATTTTACTTTATTGCTAAGCGCGTTAGCCACAGAAGTAGAAGTAATCGTTGGCGTGACAACTTCATGAAGACACAATGATGGAGATCATGATGATGGAGATCATGGTGTCATGCCGGTGACAAAGATGATCATGGTGCCCCGAAGATGGAGATCAAAGGAGCAAAATGATATTGGCCATATCATGTCACTATTTGATTGCATGTGATGTTTATCATGTTATGCATCTTATTTGCTTAGAACGACGGTAGTAAGTAAGATGATCCCTCACTAAAATTTCAAGAGACGTGTTCCCCCTAACTGTGCACCGTTGCGAAGGTTCGTTGTTTCGAAGCACCACGTGATGATCGGGTGTGATAGATTCTAACATTCGAATACAACGGGTGTTGACGAGCCTAGCATGTACAGACATGGCCTCGGAACACATGCGAAACACTTAGGTTGACTTGACGAGCCTAGCATGTACAGACATGGCCTCAGAACACAAGAGACCGAAAGGTCGAACATGAGTCGTATAGTAGATGCGATCAACATGGAGATGTTCACCGATGATGACTAGTCCGTCTCACGTGATGATCGGACACGGCCTAGTTTGACTTGGATCATGTATCACTTAGATGACTAGAGGGATGTCTATCTGAGTGGGAGTTCAACAATCAGATGAACTTCATTATCATGAACATAGTCAAAAGGTCTTTGCAAATTATGTCATACGCTTTAGTTCTACTGTTTGAGATATGTTCCTAGAGAAAATTTAGTTGAAAGTTGGTAGTAGCAATTATGCGGACTGGGTCCGTAAACTGAGGATTGTCCTCACTGCTGCACAGAAGGCTTATGTCCTTAATGCACCGCTCGGTGTGCTGAACCTCAGCGTCGTCTGTAGATGTTGCGAAACATCTGACATACACGTTTTGATGACTAGGTGATAGTTCAGTGCGTAATGATAACGGTTTAGAATTGTGGCACCAAAGACGTTTTTGAAATGTCGCAGAACATATGAGATGTTCCGAAGATTGAAATTGGGATTTCAGACTAGTGCCCACGTCAAGAGGTATGAGACCTCTGACAAGTTTCTTAAGCCTGCAAACTAAGGGAGAAAAGCTCAATCGTTGAGCATGTGCTTAGATTGTCTGAGTGCCACAATCGCTAGAATCGAGTGGGAGTTAATCTTCCAGATGAGATAGTGATGGTTCTCCATGGTCACTGCCACCAAGCTAGTAGAGCTTCGTGATGAACTATAACATATCAGGGATAGACATGATGATCCTTGAACAACTCACGATGTTTGACACCGCGAAAGTAGAAATCAAGAAGGAGCATCAATTGTTGATGGTTAGTAAAACCAATAGTTTCTAGAAAGGCAAGGGCAAAAGGGATACTTCATGAAACAGCAAGTCATTTGCTGCTCTAGTGAAGAATCCCAAAGTTGAACCCAAACCCGAGACTAAGTGCTTCTGTAATGAGAGGAACGGTCACTGAAGCAGTACTACCCTAGATATTTGGTAGATGAGAAGGCAGGCAAGGTCGACATAAGTATATTAGATATACATTATATGAATGTGTACTTTACTAGTACTCCTAGCAGCACTAGGGTATTAGATACCGGTTCGGTTGCTAAGTGTTAGTAACTCGAAATAAAAGCTGCGGGATAAACGGAGACTAGCTAATGGTGAGATGACGATATGTGTTGGAAGTGTTTCCAAGGTTGATGTGATCAAGCATCGCATGCTCCCTCTACCATCGAGATTTGGTGTTTGCGTTGAGCATGATTGGATTATGTTTATCGCAATACGGTTATTCATTTAAGGAGAATAATGGTTACTCTGTTTATTTGAATAATACCTTCAATGGTCTTGCACCTAAAATGAATCTCGATCGTAGTGATACACATGTTCGTGCCAAAAGATATAAAATAGTAATGATAGTTCCACATACTTGTGGCACTACCTTTTGAGTCATATTGGTATAGAACGCATGAAGAAGCTCCATGTAGATGGATCTTTGGACTCACTCGTTTTTGAAAAGATTGAGACATGCGAACCATGTCTATTGGTATATATGCATGAAGAAACTCCATGCAGATGGATCGTTTGGACTCACTTGATTTTGAATCACTTGAGACATGCAAATCATACCACATGGGCAAGATGACTGAAAGTCCTCGTTTTTAGTAAGATGGAACAAGAGAGCAACTTATTGGAAGTAATACATTTTGATGTATGCAGTCCAATGAGTGCTGAGGCATGCAGTGGATATCGTTATGTTCTTACTTCACAGATGATTTGAGTAGATGCTGAGTGTATTTACTTGATGAAACACAAGTCTGAATTATTGAAAGGTTCAAGTAATTTCAGAGTGAAGTTGAAGATCGTCGTGACAAGAGGATAAAATGTCTGTGATATGATCATAGAGATGAGTATCTGAGTTACGAGTTTGGCACACAATTAAAGACATTGTGGAAAGTGTTTCACAATTAATACTGCCTGGAACACCATAGTGTGATGGTGTGTCCGAACATCATAACTGCACCCTATTGGATATGGTGCATACCATGATGTTTCTTATCGTATTACCACTATCGTTTATGGGTTAGGCATTAGAGACAACCGCATTCACTTTAAAAGGGGCACCACGCAATTCCGTTGAGACGACACCGTTTAGAGAAACCTAAGTTGTCGTTTCTTAAAAGTTTGGGGCTGCGAAGCTTATGTGAAAAAGTTTCAGGCTGATAAGCTCGAACCCAAAGCGGATAAATACATCTTCATAAGAATACCCAAAACAGTTGGGTATACCTCCTATTTCAGATCTGGAAGCAAAAGTAATTGCTTCTAGAAACGAGTCCTTTCTCGAGGAAAAGTTTCTCTCGAAAGAATTGAGTGGGAGGATGGTGCAGACTTGATAAGGTTATTGAACCGTCACTTCAACTAGTGTGTAGAAGGGACACAGGAAGTTGTTCCTGTGGCTCCTCCACAAATTGAAGTGGAAGCTTATGATAGTGATCATGAAACTTCGGATCAAGTCACTACCAAACCTCGTAGGACGACGAGGATGCGTGCTACTTCAGAGTGGTACGTGATCCTGTCTGAGATATCATGTTGTTGGACAATACTGAACCTACGAGCTATGGAGAAGCGATGGTGGGCCCATATTCTGACAAATGGTTAGAAGCCATGAAATCCGAGATAAATGGATCTTTGAGAAGAAGACAGACGTGGACGGTAATGTTACCGTCTATGAAGCTCGACTTGTGGCAAGGAGTATTTCCACAAGTTCAAGGAGTTGGCTACGATGAGATTTTCTCATCCGTAGCGATGCTTAAGTCCGTCGGAATCATGTTAGCATTAGCTGCATTTATGAAATCTGGCAGATGGATGTCAAAACAAGTTTCCTTACCAGTTTTCGTAAGGAAAGGTTGTATGTGATACAATCAGAAAGGTTTTGTCGATCCTAAGGATGCTAAAAGGTATGCTAGCTCCAGTGATCCTTCTAAGGACTGGAGTAAGCATCTCGGAGTTGGAATGTACGCTTTGATGAGATTTTGGGTTTATACAAAGTTTATGAGAAACTTGTATTTCCAATAAAGTGAGTGGGAGCACTACAACATTTCTGATAAGTATATGTGAATGACATATTGTTGATCCGAAATGATGTAAAACTTCTGGAAAGCAAAAGGGTTGTTTGAAAGGGGTTTTTCAAAGGAAGACCTGGATAAAGCTGCTTACATATTGGGCATCAAGATCTATAGAGATAGATCAAGACGCCTGATGATACTTTCAAAGAACGCACACCTTGACATGATTTTGAAAGAGTTCAAAATAGATCAGCAAAGAAGGAGTTCTTGGCTGTGTTACAAGGTGTGAATATTGAGTAAGACTCAAGACCTGACCACAGCAGAAGAGAGAGAAAGGACGAAGGTCGTCCCCTATGCTTCAGACGTAGGCTCTACAGTATGCTATGCTGTGTACCGCACATGAAGTGTGCCTTGCCATGAGTTGGTCAAGGGGTACAATAGTGATCCGGGAATGGATCACATGACAGCGGTCGAACTTATCCTTAGTATCTAGTGAACTAAGGAATTTTCTCGATTATGGAGGTGAAAAGGAGTTCGTCGTAAAGGGTTACGTCAATGCGAACTTTGACACTAGTCCGGATGGCTCTGAGTAGTAAACCGGATTCGTATAGTAGAGCAGTTATTTGAAATGGCTCCAAATAGCGCGTGGTAGCATCCACAAGATGACATAGATATTCGTAAAGCACACACAAATCTGAAAGGTTCAGACCCGTTGACTAATAACCTCTTTCACAAGCATAACATGATCAAACCAGAACTCATTGAGTGTTAATCACATAGTGATGTGAAATAGATTGTTGACTCTAGTAAACTCTTTAGATGTTGGTCACATGGTGATGTGACCTATGAGTGTTAATCACATGGTGATGTGAACTAGATTGTTGACTCTAGTGCAAGTGGGAGATTGTTGGAAATATGCCCTAGAGGCAATAATAAATTGGTTATTATTATATTTCCTTGTTCATGATAATCGTTTATTATCCATGCTAAAATTGTATTGATAGGAAACTCAGATACATGTGTGGATACATAGACAACACCATGTCCCTAGTAAGCCTCTAGTTGACTAGCTCGTTGATCAATAGATGGTTATGGTTTCCTGACCATGGACATTGGATGTCGTTGATAACGGGATCACATCATTAGGAGAATGATGTGATGGACAAGACCCAATCCTAAGCCTAGCACAAGATCGTGTAGTTCGTTTTGCTAGAGTTTTTTTAATGTCAAGTATCATTTCCTTAGACCATGAGATTGTGTAACTCCCGGATACCGTAGTAATGCTTTGGGTGTACCAAACGTCACAACGTAACTGGGTGGCTATAAAGGTGCACTACAGGTATCTCCGAAAGTGTCTGTTGGGTTGGCACGAATCGAGACTGGGATTTGTCACTCCGTGTAAACGGAGAGGTATCTCTGGGCCCACTCGGTAGGACATCATCATAATGTGCACAATGTGACCAAGGAGTTGATCACGGGATGATGTGAGTTACGGAACGAGTAAAGAGACTTGCCGATAATGAGATTGAACAAGGTATAGGGATACCGACGATCGAATCTCGGGCAAGTAACATACCGATAGACAAAGGGAATTGAATACGGGATTGATTGAATCCCCAACATCGTGGTTCATCCGATGAGATCATCGTGGAACATGTGGGAGCCAACATGGGTATCCAGATCCCGCTGTTGGTTATTGACCGGAGAACGTCTCGGTCATGTCTGCATGGTTCCCGAACCCGTAGGGTCTACACACTTAAGGTTCGATGACGCTAGGGTTATAGGGAAAGTATGTACGTGGTTACCGAATGTTGTTCGGAGTCCCGTATGAGATCCCGGACGTCACGAGGAGTTCCGGAATGGTCTGGAGATAAAGATTTATATATGGGAAGTCCTGTTTTGGTCACCGGAAAAGTTTTGGGTGATATCGGTAATGTACCGGGACCACCGGGAGGGTCCCGGGGGTCCACCAAGTGGGGCCACCAGCCCCAGAGGGCAGCATGGGCCAAGTGTGGGAGGGAACCAGCCCCAGGTGGGCTGGTGCGCCCCCCCCCCACCAGGGCCCAAGGCGCCTAGGGTTTGGGGAGGGGGCGCCTCCACCTTGCTTGGGGGCCAAGTTTCCCCCTCTCCCCCCTTGGCCGCCGCCCTAGATGGGTTTTGGGGCTGCCGCACCCCTTGGGGTGGAAACCCTAGAGGGGGCGCAGCCCCCTCCCTCTCCCCTATATATAGTTGAGGTATTGGGGGCTGCAAAGACATGAGTTTTCCTCTCTCTGGTGCAACCCTACCTCCTCTTCCTCCTCTCCCGCGGTGCTTGGCGAAGCCCTGCGGGATTGCCACGCTCCTCCATCACCACCATGCCGTCATGCTGCTGCTGGATGGAGTCTTCCCCAACCTCTCCCTCTCTCCTTACTGGATCAAGGCGTGGGAGACGTCACCGGGCTGCACGTGTGTTGAACGCGGAGGCACCGTTCTTCGGTGCTTAGATCGGAATCAACCGCGATCTGAATCGCTACGAGTACGACTCCTTCATCCGCGTTCTTGCAACGCTTCCGCATCGCGATCTACAAGGGTATGTAGATGCACTCCCCTTCCCCTCGTTGCTAGATTACTCCATAGATTGATCTTGGTGATGCGTAGAAAATTTTGAATTTCTGCTACGTTCCCCAACACCTAGGACCAAGCACGATGAAAGGACCAAGGATGGGTTCAATACAGAGTCAGCTAGGGGCCAGACTTAGCCATTCTAGAGGTCGGGAAAAGTGTTTTTTCTTCTAAAATGCTCCAACTCAAGATCTAATCAGAAATGGATTGTCTGGTTCATAGGAATCCAATGAGCCCAAGAATGTCAAATTTTGAGTTCATATGAAGAACTGGCAACCGTTTTACTAGAGAAGGTCAGATCAAAAGATGACGTTCCAATGCGATTGCACACAGTCGTTTTGCCAGTCGCATGCATGCAGACAGCTCTGAAAGTTGCCCTTCCAGATGGGATTCTTCACCGATTTTGTCCATGTTCGATCCCACGAGATTCTTGGATCGTAAAGAAAAGACTGGGGGAGGATTTTGCTCATCTAGAGCCCTTGGATGAAGACCACCAAGAGAGGAGGCTAGGGATATATATATATATATATATATATATGTCTATATATATACATAAACACTATTCTGATCACGGGATCAGAATAATATTCTGATCACAACCTGAACTGCCTGAGTAACGCGCATGAACTTCCCTCTGTATGAACACGACCTTCGGGCTATCTTCGCAACCGTGGCTTCCCTCGCGAATTATTCTTGTTAGTCGTGTTCTATATGATGTTAGTGTAATCTAGAAAAATGTTTTTTAGCAACTAAATACCAGTTTTATATAGGAATCTCGCTCGTTGGCGGACTTTGCTCTCGGGTCGTGATGAAATTGCGTTTTTTGCAATTTTACTGCCTGAATTGTTCAACCTGAACTTCTGCTAGTGCTAGGTTGAACTTCTGCCAACATTGCCCAAATGGGGCTTGCGATATACCGTTGGAAAGTTATGGACACCAGTATCATGACCCAAATTAAATTTTTGGCAAAATGTAAGCGGTTTAAGAGCAGTTTTGAAAACCGTTTTTTCTTCATACAAAAAACGTGAATCGTATTTTCGATCGTATTTCTAAACCGTTTATCGGAATGAGGCAAATAATATGGCGTTGGAAAGCTGCTGCAAAACCACTCCTTCCAGATGTTGAAAGTTTTCTCTAATTTCCTATGGTTAAAGAGTAATTTGGAAAATCATAAAATTTTGCAAACCGAACAGCCGAGTTCGTGTTTTCGATGTCATTTATAAACGGCAAATTCAATTGAGGCAAATGATATGGCATTGGAAAGCTTATGAAGATGCCCTACTTTTTCATGTAGAAAGTTTTTTCTAATTTTGAACTGTTTAAGAGTAATTTAGAAAACGGTACAAGTTCCACCGAGTTCGTATTTTCAATCCATTTTTTTAACCGTATGTCCGAATGCAGCAAATGATATGGCGTTGGAAAGCTTGAGGAAATACGAAACGTTTTGGTATATATTGTTTCTCCCAATTCCTTACTGTTTTAGGTTAATTTTCAAAATGGCTAAAAATGTATTTTCACCGTAATTTCTATAAACTTTATCCAAATGGGGCAAATAATATATCGTTGAAAAGCTAAGGAAAATGCCAAACTTTTTCATGTTGATGGTTTTCTGTGATTCCTAGCCGTTTTCATGTAATTTCGAAAATGGCGAGATCATTCGTTCTGCCTTTATCGCGAAACAGATTCTTCAAAAATGCACCGCGTGAAGAACTTGAACTTCTCGGCATGTCTACTTGAACTTCACTCTGTTTTTCACCTGCATTTTTTTGCTCGTAGATCTCCATCCACTGCTCCTAGCTCTCCATCCACACACCGGAATTGAGCAAGGGATATACCGATGGAAAGCTGCTGTAGACACGCAACTTTCCCGTGTTGATCATTTTTTTATACTCGCAACGGTTTGAAAAATTTTTATGTGAAATTCATTCAGTGTAGTAGTTGAACTTCCTGCTGTTTTCACGTTGAACTTCTGTGACGTATTTTTGTTTGTAATATTTCTCATCCATTCGTTAGTGTTACACAAATGATTTTCCTTTTGTACAAACCCTTCTCACAATAAATTTTTTAACTTTCTCCGACCAAGGACTTGAACTTATAACAAAAAAAATTCGAATTTGCCTTTTATTCTTTTTTTGTCATATGAAACACACACGTGATTCATATTTTGGACTTTGCCTTTTCTCTGTTATTTCAATTTGAACTTCACCTTTTTATTTTTGAGTAAAGAGTTGTATTCGATTTTTATACGGAAAAAATCAAACATGGAAATACAAGGTGAACCTCTCCCGCAAGAATTTTTGAACTTCTCCGGACAGAGCACTTGAACTTCTTTCAACAAACCTTTTAAGCTTTTATTTTTCTATACTTTTATTCTCACCTGAAATGCATTCCTTGCAGTAGTTGAACTTCTCATTGTTTTCACTTTGAACTTCTGTCCTGTATTTTTGTTCAACCTCTCTCACAAGAATTTTTGAACTGCCGAGCACTTGAACTTCTAGCAACAAAACTTTCGGCCTTTACTTTTTCATTCCTTTTTTCATACAAATGCACACCGCGTAGTACGTGAACTTCTGTCAGTTATCAAACTGCACTTCTGAGATCATGTGTTCTGCCTTCATCGGAAAGACAGAGTCTCCAAAAATGCACTTCGTGAAGAGGTTGAACTTCTGGAGTGTTCTTTTTGAACTTCACTCTGTTTTTCACGTGTTGTTTTTTACCTGTAACTTCCCAACCACTTACCGGGTGAGCAAATGATATACCGTGGGAAAACTGTTGAAAACATGCAACTTTTTGCAACAAACATTTTAGGCTTTTAATTTTGTATTAATTTATTCTCATCCGAAATGCATTTCGTATAGTAGTTGAACTGCTCGCTGTTTTCGCGTTGAACTTCCGCCATGTATTTTGTTTGTTTGTAACTCCGCACCCGTTGCTCGGAGTTCCACAAATGATAAACCATTAGAAACTTCTTGAAAAGATGCATCATTTTTTAATGCGGTTAAACTTTTTTTTCGAGCAACATACACCAAATTTTGTTTGACCGTTTATTTTTTTGGAATAAGAATATGATATGCCCTTGGAAATTTGTTGAATAGAAAGAACATTTTTCATGCAAAGCATTCTTGTTTAAAATTTGTAATCGATTGACAGGATTAATTTGAAGATACCAAAACAACATTTTTGTGTGTGTTTCTCAACATGTAAATACACAGTGAACCTCTCTCACAAGAATTTATGAACTTCTAGTTTTTTAACGAGAAAATCACCTTTTTAGGTTTTATTTACCTTTTAGTAATAAAAAATCTTAATAATTTGCCGTAAACATCGAACTTCCTTCTCTTCTCTGTTCTTTCTTCGTTCTACATGAGAAAATATAGTTGGATCCGGGTCGCCGACGTGGCTAAGGGAGGAGGAGGCTCGGCACAGCGTGGGAGTCCGCGGCGGCGCGTGAGATCTAGGGACCGGCGGCGGCGCTCGAGATCTACGGTCCTAGACCTACTTTTTTAGAAAGGGGGGAACCTGTTTTTTATATATAAAAATGAACTACTCTGCTATTTTAATTTGACCTTCTTGCCTTTTTAATAGACATTGAACTCCTAGTTTTTTAAAATTTGAACTTCTATTTTTTTGGATATAGGCAAACCCATTTTTATAAACTTTTTGACGTTCTTTGTTTTTTATGTGACTTTCTTTCTTTGTAATAAATATTTGAACTTCTCTGTTATTTAGTTTTGAACCTCTCTATTATTTTAGAAATAGGAAGAATCATTTTTTCATAAAATTTACCGATATAGATGCAAAGTTTCAAATTATCATGCGCAATATTCTTAAAGATAAACACGTACTTTTAGAAAACACACTAGCCCAAATGAGCCTAATGCAAATGACGTGGAGTAAATGCTACACATTTTTTAATTTTCTGTGACATGTTCTCTCTCTCTCTCTGATCTTTTTTGCTTTCCATTTTACAGTAAAAAATGCAGTGTGGAAGTAAAGCTAGGAACGAATACAAAAAAGAAAAAAAGTGTGACCAGGGAGCTAGCTCACAACCTCTCTTGCCCAAGCTTTTTTTATTCCCAGCCATGTGTTCCTTCTTATCCCTACATCGTTGGTTTCCGTCTTTTTTTCTCTATGCTTTGCTTCTTCTCTCTGTTTATTCTTTTGGTGCACCCAGATCCAACCCCTTTCAGACAGTGAGCGCAGTAGACACCTACAATGCTCCTTTTTCTACAGATGAACTGATACATCAGGTGAAACCGGCTTGCAAAAACAACCAATTTTCAGAGGAAATTTTGGAGTAGGCTACCGGGGCAAATCTCCCATGTTTTTCATTGCATGTTTTAAAATTTTTGAACTTGCTGTGATACATAACACACTTGAACTTCTCAAACACAACATTTTGACCTTCACAAATAAAAATTTAAGCACTGTAGTACAAGAAAAACAGAGCATTCTCTATATCCATTCTTTGTATGCACATAGACACCCTGATGCTAAACACAGCTGAAAGAGCATCAATATTCGCTTGCCGGAGAGATCACAAAAAAGCAGTCGCTAACGGCCAGCAGCGTGACTAGATCTAAACCCGTTGGAAAGGTAGGGGCTGCCAATGATTTTTTCCTCAACCTGCAAGCATGGACATAATGTAGTTTCAGAATTCAGATCATGGGTTTACACTTTTTCTGAAGTCCAACCTAAGCTTCATCAATATGTCATCGACTGGGATGATTAATCACTTAGGTGAATCTTATAATGCAACTTTACTATAATACATTTCATAGTGACAGCAGTATGGCATCCTAGCACCTGTCATCTGGAAATGTCACATAGTTTGATAACAATATTCCAGTGAATATAGGACGAAGAAACTTACATGAGCACTTTCTGAAACCTGATCCAATTGTTTTCCAACTATCAGAAATTTGCCATCCTTGTAAATTAGCGAGTTACCTTGAAGAGAAGTGCCAATCGTGAACTTCAAACATCATAGTAGGAACATGATGAGCTCAGGTTGCAATCTAGGACCACTAAACTAAGAATCTAAAATAAGAATAAAGAAAAGTAGCCACCCGTAGGACAGTGGGACATAGTTTTATTATGTATTGTTAACATATTTTATCCTTGCACCAAGTTGATAGGGAGATAAATGTTACCTTCCATCTTATGTATAAATAGCCAATGGCTCCAACAGCAATAGCAGTTAAACCATAAGCACGAGCACCTGCAAAAGAATGGTTTTGCTTCAGCTTGTATAAAAAAATGATACCAATACAATTCAGTTCCTAGCAAGAAAAGAGCATAAAAAAGCTGCACTATGCAGTGACATCGAACTGAAGCGGTTGTCCGGGTCGAACTTCTCTATGTGATACGCCACTGCAGAATTGAACGAGCAGAATGTGACCTGGTTTAATCATCCAAGACAACAGGAGTAAGCAGCAGGAGGAAGGAAGGTCAGCTTCAGCAGGAGGAGGAAGGTCACCTGCAACAGGAGGAGGGAGGGGTGGTGGTCGTCCCGGCAGGTGGTTCCAGAAGCGGGGGCGCATCAGTTGAACCACCCGAGGTGGCCGCGGCGAACTTCCAGATTCCTGTGGCGGTTGTGCCCCGCCGGGAGGAGTCTGCGTGGTAGCGGCGTCCAAGCTCTTGCTGCCGGCGGCGGAGTGCACAGGACGACGCACTGGCTGGGGCGGCAGGTAGGCGGGGGTTGGGAGGTAGAGGTCGTGGGGCTGCTGGTCTCTGTTGGATCTCCGGTGGTGGTGGTTGTGGCGCTGAGCCACGCGCGGATCTGGGCGCGATGGCTCGGCCTCGTCCGGTTCCCGGCCAGATTCCGGGCGGACGGTGCTCGGGGGACTTCGGTGGCGAGCTCCTGCCGCGTGCTGCTGTCCATGATGGCTATGGCGGGTACCTGCGGGAGAACAGAGAGAAGAGAGAGGGTGTGAGGGAGAAGGAAGGAGAAGGAAGAGAGGAAGGGAAGGTGCGTGGGAGGCCCTCCGGTGGCTAACGATGGAGGAGCATGAGGGCTTTGCATTCCCTCGTGCGAGCGTGGAGGCGGACAGGCGAGGAGCAGAGGCAGCCAACACGGCAGCCGGATCCAAGACCTGTGGAGCCGCGGCTGCCTAATCCGGGGGTCGGTCGCGGCGCGCCTCCTGGGGAGGGGCGCGGCGTGCGAGGGTGGGGGCGATCCAGGGTGGGGCGGCGACCTCGTCGCAGGAGGAATCGGGGGAGAGCGAGAGGAGGAATCGGGGGAGAGCGAGCTGCGGGCACGGGTCGTTTTCTCGGGTGTGCGTTTTATGAAATCTCGGGAACATGTAATCGGGAACTTATAGGGCCAGCTGTGATCCGAATAGTTATTCTAATCCTGGGATTAGAATAGTGCTACTATATATATATATATATATATATATATATACAGCCGGTCTATTCTGCTAATAATAGCAGAATAGTTATTCTGATAACACTTCCGCACTGTACGCTCAACGCGAGAGCACTGCACTTTCTGTAGCAAGGGTACTGCAATACAGAGACTAGTGAACTTCGTGTCGGAAAAAAGTGCACGCAGTGTTTTTCCGGTACCTTTTTCGCTCTAGTTTTTAACAGTTTATTGGAACGAGGCATGTAATATACCATTGAAAAGTTATGGATTAGGCGCAACTTCACCATGTTCAGCACTTTATGAGATTCATCATAGTTTAAGAGCAGTTTCAAAAATGATGCAGCTCACGACGAATGGCAGCGAGCGTTTTTTACATTTTTTTTCTAAACCGCTCGTCAGAAAGAAGCAAATAATACATCGTTGGAAAGTTATCATCGAGGCACATCTTTTGCATGTCTATTATTTTCTCTAATTCGTTACGGTTTAAGAGCAGTTTTAAATTTACTAAATCGCGGAATTCAGTTTTTTTGAAATATTTGCAATTTTCAGTACTGTTTTCGCTCCAGTTTTTGAACCGTTTGTCGAAAAGAGGCATATGATACGCCGTTGGAAAGCTACGGATGAGGCACAACTTTCATACGTTGAAAAGTTTTTGAGATTCATTATGGTTTTTAGTTAATTTTAAAAATCATACGGCTGACGACGAGAGGCAGCGGCCGTTTTTCATGAAATTTTTACAAACCGCTGGTCGAAATGATTCAAATTATACAGAAAGATATCGATGAGGCGCAACTTTTTCATGTAGAATACTCTCTCCGATTCCTTACGGTTTAAGAGCAATTTTGATTTTAACGAAATGCGGACACTCTGTTTTTGGCGACGCCAAAATCGACGTGCGTACTGCATCAGACAGAAGAACGCACTGCTTTAGATGGAAAAACTGCATTGCATCAGATGGCCAAGTGAACTTCATGATTTCTTTCGTCCTTTTTCTAACTTTTTTATGAAACACAAAACACGTGGTACCTCGTGGGATGAGTGTAGTGCAGATCAAAGGGAAAGTGAACCGCTACATAAACTAAAGTGCACTGAATGAATTTTTTGTTGTTTTCAAACTACTTCTTATAAATACGTTCAAACTGAATTATCGAGGCTAGTGTACTGCATTTTTTTTGCAAAATGCTTTTGTAAGTTTGCATGGTTGAGGTTAGTGAGCTTTACTATTATTTTTTATGTTTTTTCTTCTCATTTTTTATGAATGCTCCCTGACTGCTGAGATGAGGTAAGTGTAATGCATCAATGTTTCTCAGAGCGAACCACAAAGAACTTCATCTGCCCACGCATCGGACTGCAAGTGCTCCACCCCAAAACCGCATGAAAGCAATGCCCAAACAACAATAAAATCATACGTAGAAACATGTACACACCCATTGCACAACAAAACGTGCACCGGAGCTCTCCCGTAGTGAAGTGCACTTCAAGACTACAAAACAAAACAAAACTGAAAACAACCAAATTGCACGCGCAGGTGCTCCGCACTGCAAGAACACAGTCAGGTGTACCATTATTTTATCAAGAATTTTGCACAGGAACTTTGGGGGTGGAGGCCCTCCTCTCACTCGCCATGGTGTCGTCGCCAGTGAACTGAAAAGTCCCACATCGTGTAGATTTTATTGAAACAAACAACATGTTTTTTTGGTCCCTCTAAATCGCACAAGAAGGAAGCTCGGCGAACTAAACTGCAGGACAAAAAATAAGCAAACCTTCTTTTGTTGCTAAACCGCACGGTGTCTAGATAAGAAAACGAGCTACACAAGGAAACTATCAGCACCACCACACCTGGGAATCGCACGCCGACGGCAACCAGACTACATCTCCGCGCTCTGCTTCTCGGAACAGCACACAGGCACCAACCGTACTGCATCGCCACACATTTTTTATGGGAACCGCACTGCATCAACGAGTAGTGCATACTGCATCACTGAACTTTTTGAGCTGCATCATTTTTTTTCACGGGAGGTGTACTGCACGCAAACCACCGATGTACCGCCAGCTTCCTGCTCGTGGTTTGTGCTGCATCCGCGCATGGGGAGAACTACAGCACAACGCTCGTTCTCTCATGGCCAGGAGGGAACACGAGCTCGGGGGCGTCATCTGAACCACTTGCCAAAGTTCCGTCGAGGGAGCAGGGAACTGCATGTTGCCCGCCGGAGTGCTGCTACATGGGAGGCAGCAAACTGCAGCACCCATGCCACGAACGCCAAAGTAAAGATGCATTCTCGATGTGCTCCACAACAGATTAGGAGGGAGAGGTGGATGGAGCCGCCGGGGGGCTCACCGGATCTGGGGAGGAGAGGGCCATGGGGGGCTCACCGGATCTAGGGAGGAGAGGGCCACGGTGACCTCTGCGCGGGGAAGGGGTGGTGCGGCCCCCAATGGCAGCATGTGGTCGGCCGACAGAGAGAGGAGGGGCGGCTGACCGAGAGAGGTGGGGCGACCGGCGCGGTGGAGCACGCGGGGGTCAGCAGCGTCCGCACCTCGACCCCGTCTCCTGCAATCGCGGCAGGGACAGCTCCGCCCGGGTGCATCGGCGGGGAGATGTGCATCGGGACGAGGGGGTGGGGGAAGGGAAGCAGAGTTGCGCACCACGGCGATGCTGGTTGAGGCCCAGCCTGGGGGCGAGAGGAAGGTGGCTAGGGCGGCGGGGCTGGATCCGTCGCAGGGGAGGCGTCGGGGGGCAGGAGAGGGCGCATCGGGGCGGTGGAGGGAGGTGGGAGGAGGTGGCGGTGGCGGGGTGCGTTGGCGAGAGACAGGGGAAGACGGCGACGGCTGCGGCCCGGATTTGGAGGTGGATCTGGAGGTGGTGGTGGAGACCACGGTGGCCGGCGCGTGGGGGTGGGGGATCCCAGCCGGGAAGAAGGTGGGGGTGCGGGGGCCCGTGCAAGGAAGAAGGTGGGTTGTGGGAGGCCGGCGCAAGGAAGAAGGTGGGATGTGGGGGCCGGCGGGGAAGAAGGTGGGGGATCGGGGGGTTGGGTGTAGGTGTTTCGGGAAGGAAGAAGGTGGGGATGGGCACGGGTGGGTTGGGTGTTAGCAGAATCAGAATAGACCCACCCTATATATCATCTCCATACCCTAGATTCTATCACCGTCGCACACATCACCTCATTCACCAAGAACACATCCATCTTCATCTCCATTGTTGCTCCATCCACCACCATAGAAGAGGGACAACATCAAGAGGAAGAAGAGGGGATCCACCACGCGAGCACCGGTCTTCGGGTCGGTGCCCTCCCCACTGTGCCTGCGACGCCATCTTCATCACCACCATCGCTGAAGCTGCCATCACCACCATGTCTCCTCCCTTCACCATCTTGATGTCGGCTTGTAACTTGACCCTCTCATCTATATGTATCATTAACTTGTTTGTGTAGTTTTACTAGTTCTTGAGGATATGGTTGAACCCTATATAATCCTTGATGTGATCCAATATCTTATTTTCATGATTCGAGTTAGTATTCTCACGAGTGTTGAGAGGAGGCCTCGCTCGCACTATTGTCATGATTGACCGTAGCGGAACTACTATCGTTGTAAGGGATGGGGATATTGGGGTAATTTGAGGTGATAGTAAAAGCCTCAATTCCTCGCCTTTGCAAATTGATAGGGGGTTAACGGAGAACCCTTAGAGAGGCCATGTACACGGGGTAAACCCTTAGTTATCATGAGTTGTAACCATATGTGGGGACTATGATGGTAGCGTGTGTGGCACGAAGTCTGCGTTAGAGTAGAACGTGTTCTGTACCCGGCTCCGCCCACTTATGCATTTGACTAGTGAATAGAGGATATGATGGTTCATATATGTGGTAGTGATTCCAAAATCCTCGAGAACGCCTTACTACTCAAGCACCATCCTTACGAACTTACCATATATTATTTACTGTTTTTACTCTCTTGTAGTAGTTTAGTTAATTACCTTTTTATCTAGTTTCCCTAGCAACATATAGAATAGGCTATTTCCAAACTCCGGTTTCTCTATGTATGTAGCTCCTTAAGTGACAGTGTAGCTATGGGGTTCGTGGTTCCTTCCTATCAGGTCCATGTGGGTTCGACACTTTACTTATCATGAAAGTGCTACAGCATCCATGTGCACTTGCGGGACATCAACGACCCGACCTTCTCAGCAGAGCTTCCAAGCAAGCAAACCCACTTGACCATTCTAGAAATCCCCTATTCTTTCTACATTCATGCATTAGGTATTGTCATCATTATTGTTCGGTAGATCCTACTCAGATGCATAGCCTGATTTTGACGCCTGATATAAGTACTTTACCTGTTATCCTAGCATGCCTAGTATAGCTATGATGGTGTTCCATTAGTTACCCATACATCCTAGTCCGTGTTGCTATGCTAGATTACTGGGTCGTGATCCCCTCTAAGCGATGATCACGGGTATGATTTACATTACTACATTACGCTCTTACATTTATGTTTGATATGGGGGTTGAAGGGTAGCTGGTACCACATAGTAAGAGATGGACCTGAGTCCCGACAGCTCCTGAGTGATGCGGTACAGGAACCCACCATATATCCACAGGATGATTGTGAGGCCGGTACCGTCCCCGCATGTTTATAGTTGGTGGAGCGACAGGGTAGGCGGACACCGAGGTGGGCCCGGGCCCTGGTTGGTGTCCGTGGTGACTTAGCAATAACACGACTAATGAGATTTGGGTATTTTAACCGAGACTACCACTAGCATATGTGCACTAACCGCCACATGGGATAATGGTTTATGGGGCACTCGGCGTCGCTTGTCCCTCCCAAAAGCTCTGTCTGTCACAGTTCAGAGATGTGGCACGCACCCGGGTGAGTGGATACTTCCTACTGCTGAGCCATAGTTGGGCTTTGTCTAGGCCATCGTCGCAACGTGCTGGAGCGGATTGGGTGAACGACCGAATGGTCCTTTCACGCTTAGGATGTAGGCCGATTGGTGACCTTTCTAGAGAGCCGAGGTAGGACTATAGCGTGTCGATTGTCCGAGGCCGGGCATTACCCAGGGAAGTGTGTCCGACCAGAGGTAATCTAACATATCGGGTTATGTGGTGCACCCTTGAAGTGACGATAAACTATTCGGATAGCCGCGTCCACGATAACAGGCGGCCTAGAGATGTATCCCGATATTATACCACTTAAACCGGATACTTGATAAAACACACCCACAATATATGTTTATACAACTTGAACCGGTTACTAAATAAGATTCCCCAACTAAATAAATATGGAATGCCCATGGATCGCTTTCTCACTGGGAGTCAAGGAAGGATTTCTGGGTATGGTACTATTGTATTATCTACTTATACTCGTATGCGCTCGTAACCTTCCTTTTCTACAAGAAGCTTTGTGCCCCTCCTCCTGCTGCAAGATGGTGGTGACTTGTGATACATAGAGCTTTCTCCCCCTGTTCTGGCATTTCTGCAGTTTAGTCCATAGATATATCCTCATTCCTTTGATACCGATGCATATGTAGTATAGATTTCATATAAGTCTTGCGATTACTTTGGATGAGTACTCACTGTTGCTTTGCACTTATTTTCCTTCAACCAGGTTGCTTATACCAGATAGTAGCCTCTTGGATGCAGGTATCCCTAATGATGATTACTACATGGAGATTGACGTCGACGAGTAGTTTAGAGGTCCCTGACAGGAGACCTGCGCCTTTTCGAGTCGTTTTTTCTTCCTTCTTAAGGCACCCTTGTAAATGTCTGCGGTCAGACCTAACTCTTGATATAATATCGGGTCTTGCGAGTACTTTTGATGAGTACTCACCGTTGCTTTGCACTTATTTTCCTTCAACCTGATTGCTACTATCAGATAGTAGCCTCTTGAATGCAGGTATCCTTGACGATGATTACTATATGGAGATCGGCGTCGATGAGTGGTTCAGAGGTCTTAGGTAGGAAGCATGTGACTTTTTGATTCAGAGTTGTTGTTTGTTTTCTGCCTTCTTGAGGAACCCTTGTAAATGTGTGTAGTCACACCTAACTTCTAATGTAATATCGGGTCTTGCGACCCCTATTTGTAATATAATGTTTCTTTGTTTAAATTTAGGTCATATAGTTGTGTTGTGATATTAACGTGGAGTCACCATCGTGATCGTGCATGATGCGTGTATGATTAGTGCATGGTTAAGAATGGGGGCGTCATAGATCAACAAGGAGTAATCAACACTAGAAACTATACCCGACAAAGAATCCGAGATAAAAGTTCATAGATCAGAAAGATGAGGTGATGGGAGTTGATGAAGATGACGGTGTTGATGAAGATGTTCATGGAGATGATGATAACATTGATGATCATTGTGTTGGTGATGGCAATGGCTTCAAATTCTCCCTCTTGGAGGGATGGATCTCGAGCAGAATCAGCCTGCCGGAGGGCAAAAGTGCTCCGCCTCGGATCCGCCTGGCAACACCGGCAAAAAAATCCCAGATTAAATTCAAGAGGTTTTAGGTCTGAATACAATTTATAGCCAAAGGGCGTCGACAGGTGGCAGCCAAGGCCTCCGCGTGGCCGCACCACACGCCGGAGGAGGCGCGTGGCCAGGCCGCGTGAAGCCCCTATGGCTTCCTCTGGCCCCACTTCTGGGTCCCGGCTTCTTTTCCTTCGAAAATAATTCAGTATAATTTTCAACCTTTTTTAGCTTCGAAAGGATGCCTTTTTCTGTTGTTGTTTTGCCCCTCTTTTTAGTTCTCCGGTAATTTTCTGAGATTTTCTCTCTCTATGTATTATATGCAAGTTGAAGGAAAAGGACATTAGAGAAGTAATGCATAAAATATAATTGATCAAGAGTAAATTATAATAATAAATAGTGATGAAAAATGGATGTATCACCTTGCATCGTCACACCTACGATAAATGCCTCCCTTCGTTGATGGTGTTCCGCCACCTCTAACAACTCGTACCATTCCGCGAGGGGACATCCCTCCACTAGGCCTCTGCTACGATAGAAGCTCGCCCTTCCTTAAGAATAACATCACCTAGCTTCATCACTTCCGTCCATGATCCTTGCAACCATAGTGACAGTGTCCTGGACTAGGGGGTACTCACCATGTCGTCTACCGACCAAGTGGATCGGGCCAAGGACCCCCCCATGGCAGTTCACTAAAGGGCTTGTTCGGACAGCCGATGACATATACAAGGAAGATTCCACAAGACTTGGTGATCAAGACAAGGACTCCTATCTGCCAATGTATTCGTCTAGGACTCTTATTATCCTAGGCCTCTAGTATATTATATAAGCCGAGGCCAGGCTAGTCGATAGATAAATGCTAGATCATTAGAATCATACACAACAAACGATCTCGAGGTAGATCGACTCTGTACTCGATACATCATCATATCAATACAATCAAGAGCAGGACGTAGGGTTTTACCTCCATCAAGAGGGCCCGAACCTGGGTAAACACCGTCTCCTTCTTATCCTGTTACCCATGGATCCAAGATCCATAGCTCGGGACCCCCTACCCCGAGGTCTGCCGGTTTTGACACCGACAATGGTGCTTTCATAGAGAGTTCCACTGTGGGATCACCAAAATCATAGGGTTTTTATCATTTATGCCACTAGTTGTGTCTCACTACTCAGTTTGCCACTAGAAACTAGAACTGCTCAAAAATGCCATCGTTTCGTGAGATGTTTTCTCAGAAATGCCAGTAGATATCACAAAAATGCCATCATTCCATTAGATGTTTGCTCAGAAATGCCATTACACATCGTTATTGTCAAGTCAAACTCGTTGACCATTTATATGACAAAAATACCCCTATACCCACATGTCAGATCTCTATATCTCACAATGATAAGTGTGGACCTCACTTGTTCGCAGTAAGCAAGCGAATAATTTTAGAGAAAATAAGAACGCTGTTGGGATCAAGTGGGACCCACACTTTACTGTAGTGAGATAGAGCGAGAGCTGACATGTTAGTCTATAGGTATTTTGGTCATTATGACATGGATAACGAGATTTGAGCTGACAATCATGGTGTCGAGTGGCATTTTTGAGCATGTGCCTAACGAAGCGATGGCATTTTGAGCAGTTGAAATTCCTAGTGGCAAAACTGAGTAGTGAGACATAGCCAGCAAATCAACTGCAATGTCGGCATCTTCGTCCCCGCTCGACTAGTCACCTTGGCTCGACCGAGGATTGCGCTCCACCTCAAATCATCATGTTCGGGCGAGGGCCTTCATCAACGTCAACTCCAATCTCTATCAATATCACGGAGGAATCACCCATGGAGCTCGGGGGCTCAACATCAACATTGCCCTCGAGCGACCGTACTGCTTTTTTGGATAGCGAACTTGTATCCTCCACCCCCGCCTCCTCGAGCGTCGCTTTGACGATTGCTTCAGTGGAATTGTGCAAAATTGAGTGTACAACAACCCTGTAAAATTTCATCATGATCCGATGGAGGAATCTCCGACGATCACCGATATACTGGAGCCCTGTCGAATCTGGACGGGAATCTGGACGGGTTTGGGGTGTGGAGTCCAGCGTCTAGCTCGGACATCCTTCGGAAGATCCAACCGTTGATCAGCTGCGGAATTCCTATATCGATGACCCCTCAAATTTCAGCTCGATCCGACCGTTCAAACTCCAGGAAACCTCCGATGAGCCCATCGATTTTCGGACCTTTTTCTGCGGGAATACGAATCTGATCCAAGTTCATCTTTCTTCATGAATGGGATATTGGGCATCCTTTTTTGAAGGAATTTATTTCTAGGGCATTGTGTGTTGTTATCAAACACGTGCTCACAAATTTTGAGTCTTTTCCGAGGCGATCTTCACCGTCGCGCCGATGTAAAACCTGCCCGACCACGTTGCTCCACAGCTATGGACCTGCACCAACATCGACTGCGTCGTCGCTTCATCGAGCCAAGCTCAACCTTATCGGATCATCATCTCGGCAAGCCGACCAAGAGTTCGGCATCGCCAACATCATCGCCCCACGGATTACATGGGATGGGCTGATACGTCCATTTTGCATCATGCTTTTATATCGATATTTATTGCATTATGAGCTGTTATTACACATTATGTCACAATACTTATGCCTATTCTCTCTTATTTTACAAGGTTTACATGAAGAGGGAGAATGCCGGCGGCTGGAATTCTGGGCTGGAAAAGGAGCAAATATTAGAGACCTATTCTACACAGCTCCAAAAGTCCTGAAACTCCACGGAAGTTATTTTTGGAAATAATAAAAAATACTAAGCGAAGAAAATACCATAGGGGACCCACACCCTGGGCATGAGGGTGGGGGCGCGCCCAGGGGGGTAGGGCGCGCCCCCCTGCCTCGTGGGCTCCCTGGTGGCCCTCCTTTGCTACAAAAAGGATTGGGCCACCTTGCTGCACTTTATTTACTTTTGTTACTTGTTGCTCGTTACAAATTACCTTATCACAAAAATATCGGTTACCAATAATTTCGGTGCTTGCAGAGAATACCTTGCTGAAAACCGCTTATCATTTCCTTCTGCTCCTCGTTGGGTTCGACACTCTTACTTATCGAAAGGACTACGATAGATCCTCTATACACTAAATATGGACTTGACTCTGAGATAGTAGCTTCTTTTTGTGAATCTTTTGCTACTCATGTTGATCTCCCTAAGGAGAAGTGGTTTAAATATAATCCTCCCACATAAGTAAAAATAGTTGCACCTATTAAAGTTGAAGAAAATACTATCACTGATAATGATCCTATTGTTCCTACTGCTTATGTTGAGAAACCACCTTTCCCTGTTAGAATAAAGGATCATGCTAAAGCTTCAACTGTGGTTCGTAAAAGCAATATTAGAACTTATACACCTCCTGAGCAAGTTAAAGTTGAACCTAATATTGCTATTGTTAAGGATCTCTTGGCTGATAATATTGATGGGCATGTTATTAATTTCTGTGATGAAACTACTAGAACTGCTAAACCTTGTGCTAAAGATAAACATAGACCTGTGGTAGGCATGCCTGTTATTTCTATTAAAATAGGAGATCATTCTTATCATGGCTTGTGTGATATGGGTGCTAGTGCTAGTGCAATACCTATTTCTTTATATCAAGAAATTATGCATGATATTGCACCCGCTGAGTTAGAAGATATTGATGTCACAATTAAACTTGCCAATAGAGATACTATTTCACCGATTGGGATTGTTAGAGATGTTGAAGTCTTGTGTGGGAAAACTAAATATCCTGCTGATTTTCTTGTTCTTGGTTCCCCACAAGATAACTTTTGTCCCATTATATTTGGTAGACCCTTCTTGAACACTATTAATGCTAAAATAGACTGCAAAAAGGATGTTCTTACTATTGGTTTGTGTGATATGTCTCATGAGTTTAATTTTTCTAAATTTCGTAGACAACACAGTGAAGAGGAATTGCCTAGTAAGGATGAAATTATTGGTCTTGCTTCTATTGCCGTGCCTCCTAGTGATCCTTTAGAACAATATTTGCTAGACCATGAAAATGATATGTTTATGAATGAAAGAAGGGAAATAGATGATGTATTCTTTAAACAGGGACCTATTCTGAAACACAATTTGCATGTTGAAATCCTAGGGGATCCTCCTCCACCCAAGGGTGATCCCGTGTTTGAGCTTAAATCATTGCCTGATACTCTTAAATATGCTTATCTTGATGAAAAGAAGATATATCCTGTTCTTATTATTGCTAACCTTTCAGAGAAGGAGGAATAAAAATTATTGAAAACTCTGAAGAAGCACCGTGCTACTATTGGATATACTCTTGATGATCTTAAGGGCATTAGTCCCACTCTATGTCAACACAAAATAAATCTGGAGAAAGACGCCAAACCAGTTATTGATCATCAACGAAGATTAAATCCTAATATGAAAGAAGTGGTAAGAAAGGAAATATTAAAGCTCCTTGAGGCAGGCATAATTTATCCCGTTGCTGATAGTCAGTGGGTAAGTCATGTCCATTGTGTCCCTAAGAAGGGAGGTATTACTGTCGTTCCTAATGATAAAGATGAATTGATTCCGCAAAGAATTATTACAGGCTATAGGATCGTAATTGATTTCCGCAAATTAAATAAAGCTACTAAAAAAGATCTTTACCCCTTGCCATTCATTGATCAAATGCTAGAAAGATTATCCAAACATACACATTTTTGCTTTCTAGATGGTTATTCTGGTTTCTCTCAAATACCTGTGTCAGCTGATGATCAAGCAAATACCACTTTTACTTGCCCTTTCGGTACTTTTTCTTATAGATGTATGCCTTTTGGTTTATGTAATGCACCTGCTACCTTTCAAAGATGCATGATGGCTCTATTCTCTGATTTTTGTGAAAAGATTTGTGAGGTTTTCATGGACGATTTCTCCGTTTATGGATCCTCTTTTGATGATTGCTTGAGCAACCTTGATCGAGTTTTGCAGAGATGTGAAGAAACTAACCTTGTCTTGAATTGGGAGAAGTGCCACTTTATGGTTAATGAATGCATTGTCTTGGGGCATAAAATTTCTGAAAGAGGTATTGAAGTTGATAAAGCTAAAGTTGATGCTATTGAAAAGATGCCATGTCCCAAGGACATCAAAGGTATAAGAAGTTTCCTTGGTCATGCCGGTTTTTATAGGAGGTTCATTAAGGACTTATCAAAAATTTCTCGGCCTCTAACTAATCTATTACAAAAAGATATACCATTTGTCTTTGATGATGATTGTGTAGAAGCATTTGAAATACTTAAGAAAGCATTGATCTCTACACCTATCGTTCAGCCTAGTGATTGGAATTTACCCTTTGAAATTATGTGCGATGCTAGTGATTATGCTGTAGGTGCAGTTCTAGGACAAAGAGTTGATAAGAAATTAAATGTTATTCAATATGCTAGTAAAACTCTGGACAATGCCCAGAGCAATTATGCTACTACTAAAAAGGAATTCTTAGCAGTTGTATTTGCTTGTGACAAGTTCAGACCTTATATTGTTGATTCTAAAGTAACTATTCACATTGATCATGCTGCTATAAAATATCTTATGGAAAAGAAAGATGGTAAACCTAGACTTATTAGATGGGTTCTCTTGCTACAAGAATTTGATTTACATATTATTGATAGAAAGGGAGCTGAGAACCCCGTCGCAGACAACTTGTCTAGGTTACAAAATGTTCTTGATGACCCACTACCTATTGATGATAGCTTTCCTGATGAACAATTAAATGTCGTAAATGCTTCTCGTACTGCTCCATGGTATGCTGATTATGCTAATTACATTCTTGCTAAATTTATACCACCTAGTTTCACATACCAGCAAAAGAAAAAATCTATGATTTAAGACACTACTTCTGGGATGACCCACATCTTTATAAAGAAGGAGTAGATGGTGTTATTAGACGTTGTGTACCTGAGCATGAACAGGAACAGATCCTACGCAAGTGCCACTCCGAAGCTTATGGAGGACACCACGCTGGGGATAGAACTGCGCATAAGGTATTGCAATCCGGTTTTTATTGGCCTACTCTCTTCAAGGATGCTCATAAGTTTGTCTTATCTTGTGATGAATGTCAAAGAATTGGTAATATTAGTAGACGTCAAGAAATGCCTATGAATTATTCACTTGTCATTGAACCATTTGATGTTTGGGGCTTTGATTATATGGGACCGTTTCCTGCCTCTAATGGATATACACATATTTTAGTTGCTGATGATTACATTACTAAGTGGGTAGAAGCTATTCCAACTAGTAGTGCTGATCATAACACTTCTATTAAGATGCTTAAAGAAATTATTTTTTCGAGGTTTGGGGTTCCTAGATATTTAATGACTGATGGTGGTTCACATTTTATTCAAGGTGCCTTTCGTAAAATGCTTGCTAAGTATGATGTTAATCATAGAAATGCATCCCCATATCACCCACAGTCTAGTGGTCAAGTAGAATTGAGTAACAGAGAACTCAAATTAATTTTGCAAAAGACTATTAATAGATCTACAAAGAATTGGTCCAAGAAACTTGATGATGCATTATGGGCCTATAGAACTGCATATAAAAATCCTATGGGTATGTCTCCGTATAAAATGGTTTACGGAAAAGCATGTCATTTACCTCTCGAACTAGAACATAAGGCATATTGGGCTATTAAAGAGCTCAACTATGATTTCAAACTTGCCGGTGAGAAGAGGTTATTTGACATTAGCTCACTTGATGAATGGAGAACCCAAGCCTATGAGAATGCCAAGTTGTTTAAAGAAAAAGTTAAAAGGTGGCATGACAAAAGGATACAAAAGCGTGAGTTTAATGTAGGTGATTATGTATTACAATACAACTCTCGTTTAAGATTTTTTGCAGGAAAGCTCCTCTTTAAATGGGAAGGTCCTTACGTTATCGAGGAGGTCTATCGTTCCGGTGCCATAACAATCAACAACTTTGAAGGCACAAATCCGAAGGTGGTGAACGGTCAAAGAATCAAACATTATATCTCAGGTATTCCTATAAATTTTGAAACTAATATTATTGAAACTGTAACCCCGGAGGAATACATAAGCGACACTTTCCAGAACGTTTCAAACTCCGAAAAGGAATAGGTATGTGGTATGGTAAGTAAACTGACTCCAAAACAGTTCTACTGGCAATTTTTCTCCGTTTTGGAATATTTAGAAAAATAGAAAAATAAGAAGCAGTCCAGGAAGGACACGAGGCCTCCACGAGGGTGGAGGGCGCACCTTACCCCCTTGGGCGCACCCCCTGCCTCGTGGGCACGTCGTGTGCTCTCTGGACTCTGTTTTCTTGCACGATACGTATTTTGGTCGGTAAAAATTCATTATATAATCTCCCAAAGGTTTTGACCACCGTACCACGCAATTATCCTCTGTTTTTGTTTCTAGCTGTTTTTCTGATAGATCTAGATCATCATGACGTCTCCAAGCGCCCCCAAGGACAAGTTCTTCGAGAAGGTCATCAAACCCTACCTCGCGGAAGTGCTGCAACACCCTCAAACAATTGAGATGTGTGATGGGTTGTTGCACATCCGCGATGTTGAGGGACCAAGGAGGACAGGAAGCGTGGAGACGAGGCTCGAAGCAATGGAGCAACAAGTTTTCAAGTGCCAGGGGATGGTGGAACGTGAACTCAACGCCAACCACATGATGATCGCGGAGTTCACCAACAATCACAAGCTGGATGCCAAGAACATTGGGGAGACCATCTTCAAGCTTCACGAAAAGATCGAGCACCTCCAAGCCCAAATCTATCACCTGCAAAACCAAAACTGTGAGTATGAATATAGATTCAAGAGGATGAGTTTGGCTGCAGATTTGAGGATCCCGGAGACTCGATCATCCTTCTATGATGGTGAGCCTATGCCTTGGAAGATGGACGACAAGCCCACATCATCAACAACTCCACCACCCTCTTCACCAGCAAAGGAGATCTAATCACATGGGTATGGGCACTCCCCTTGGAAACTGCCAAGCTTGGGGGAGATGCCCCGGTATCGTATCACCATCACATCCTTATCTTTACCTTTTTCTTAGTTCGTTCCTTTTAGTAATATCTTGATCTAGTAGAATAAAGTTTTTGGTATGATCTAGTTTTGAGTTTTGCTTTATGATCCCTCTATGTAATCGAGTCCGTGAGCTATATATAATAAAGATTAGTGTTGAGTCAAGGGCTTGATTATTTTGCTATGAATCTTGAGGGAATAAAAGAAAAGAGAAATAATAAAAAGAAATAAAGAGATCATATTGATCTTATGGATAATAATGACTTCACATACAAAGAGTATGATGATTAAAAGTTGTTGAGAGTTGACAAACATAGCTTTGGTCATCGCTCCAATTAATAGTAAGTAATAAAGAAAGAGAGGTTTCACATATAAATATACTATCTTGGACATCTTTTATGATTGTGAGCACTCATTAAAGTATGACATGCTAAAGAGTTGATATTGGACAAGGAAAACAACGTAATGGGTTATGTTTTCTTATATCTGAGATAAAGTATATTGTCATGGATCATCCAACATGTTGAGCTTGCCTTTCTCCCTCATGCTAGCCAATTCTCTGCACCAAGTAGAGATACTACTTGTGCTTCCAAATATCCTTAAACCCAGTTTTGCCATGAGAGTCCACCATATCTACCTATGGATTGAGTAAGATCCTTCAAGTAAGTTGTCATCGGTGCAAGCAATAAAAATTGCTCTCTAAATATGTATGACTTATTAGTGTGGGAGAAAATAAGCTTTATACGATCTTGTGATATGGAAGAAATAAAAGCGACGGACTGCATAATAAAGGTCCATATCACAAGTGGCAATATAAAGTGATGTTATTTTGCATTAAGATTTCGTGCATCCAACCATGAAAGCGCATGACAACCTCTGCTTCCCTCTGCGAAGGGCCTATCTTTTACTTTTATCTCTTACCCTTATGCAAGAGTCATGGTGATCTTCACCTTTCCTTTTTACATTTTATCCTTTGGCAAGCACCTTGTGTTGGATAGATCCTGATATATATATATATATCAAATTGGATGTAAGTTAGCATGAGCTATTATTGTTGACATTACCCTTGAGGTAAAAGGTTGGGAGGCGAAACTATAAGCCCCTATCTTTCTCTGTGTCCGATTAAAACTCCGTAACCACAAGTATTGCGTGAGTGTTAGCAATTGTGAAAGACTAAATGATAGTTGAGTATGTGGACTTGCTGAAAGGCTCTTACATAGACTCTTCCTGATGTTATGATAAATTGCAATTGCTTCAATGATTGAGATTATAGTTTGTTAGTTTTCAATGAAGTTTCTGATTCATACTTGACATGGTGAATAGATTATTACTTGAGAATAAGAAATCATATGACAATATCCATATATGTTGCTGCTATAAGAATGATCATGATGCCCTCATGTCCGTATTTTATTTTATCGACACCTCTATCTCTAAACATGTGGACATATTTATCGTTATCGGCTTCCGCTTGAGGACAAGCGAGGTCTAAGCTTGGGGGAGTTGATACGTCCATTTTGCATCATGATTTTATATCGATATTTATTGCATTATGGGCTGTTATTACACATTATGTCACAATACTTATGCCTATTCTCTCTTATTTTACAAGGTTTACATGAAGAGGGAGAATGCCGGCAGCTGGAATTCTAGGCTGGAAAAGGAGCAAATATTAGAGACCTATTCTGCACAACTCCAAAAGTCCTGAAACTCCACGGAAGTTATTTTTGGAAATAATAAAAATACTGAGCGAAGAAAATACCAGAGGGGACCCACACCCTGGGCACGAGGGTGGGGGCGCGCCCTACCCCCCTGGGTGCGCCCCCCTGCCTCGTGGGCCCTCTGATGGCCCTCCGGTGCCCATCTTCTGCTATATGAAGTCTTCCGTCCGAGAAAAAATCATAAGCAAGCTTTCGGGACGAGACTCGGCCGCCACGAGGCGGAACCTTGGCGGAACCAATCTAGGGCTCTGGCGGAGCTGTTCTGCCGGGGACACTTCCCTCTGGGAGGGGGAAATCATTGCCATCGTCATCACCAACGCTCCTCTCATCGGGAGGGGGCCAATCTCCATCAACATCTTCACCAGCACCATCTCCTCTCAAACCCTAGTTCATCTCTTGTATCCAATTCTTGTCTCTAAGTCTGAGATTGGTACCTGTAGGTTGCTAGTAGTGTTGATTACTCCTTGTAGTTGATGCTAGTTGGTTTATTTGGTGGAAGATCATATGTTCAGATCCTATATGCATATTAATACTTCTCTGATTATGAACATGAATATCCTTTGTAAGTAGTTACGTTTGTTCCTAAGGACATGGGAGAAGTCTTGCTATTAGTAGTCATGTGAATTTGGTATTCGTTCGATATTTTGATGAGATGTATGTTGTCTCTCCTCTAGTGGTGTCATATGAACGTCGACTACATGACACTTCACCATTATTTGGGCCTAGAGGAAGGCATTGGGAAGTAATAAGTAGATGATGGGTTGCTAGAGTGACAGAAGCTTAAACCCTAGTTTATGCGTTGCTTCGTAAGGGGCTGATTTGGATCCATATGTTTCATTCTATGGTTAGGTTTACCTTAATAATTCTTTTGTAGTTGCGGATGCTTGCAATAGGAGTTAATCATAAGTGGGATGCTTGTCCAAGTAAGGACAACACCCAAGCACCGGTCCACCCACATATCAAATTATCAAAGTACCGAATGTGAATCATATGAACGTGATGAAAACTAGCTTGACAATAATTCCCATGTGTCCTCGGGAGCGCTTTTATCTATATAAGAGTTTGTCCAGGCTTGTCCTTTGCTACAAAAAGGATTGGGCCACCTTGCTGCACTTTGTTTACTTTTGTTACTTGTTGCTCGTTACAAATTACCTTATCACAAAAATATTTGTTACCTATAATTTCAGTGCTTGAAGAGAATACCTTGCTGAAAACCGCTTATCATTTCCTTCTGCTCCTCGTTGGGTTCGACACTCTTACTTATCGAAAGGACTAGATAGATCCCCTATACTTGTGGGTCATCATGGGCACACTGCCATCACCGCGCGGCTACTTCATCAAGCCGGCATCGACCGCGTCACAAATTTCGACCTGTGACGCTGTGGCTGCATTGTTGCTTCTTCAAGCCGATGCCCACCACGCCGACCTACTTTGTCACCTCGGCTGGACAGGGGGTTTCATCATCTCTTTTTCAACCTACTCCGGGGTCTACGACGTCACCAGCCGACCTGCTTCGTTAGCTGGACCGGGGGCTTCGCCTCGCCGCATCGACCATGTTGAGTGATACATCTCCAACGTATATGTAGTTTATGAAGTATTCATGCCATGTTTACAATAATTTTATATGGTTTTGGTATGATTTTATTAGAACTAACCCGGACTAACGATGTTTTCAGCAGAACTACCGTGGTGTCGTTTTTTGTGCAGAAGTAAAAGTTCTCGGAATGGGCTGAAAATTTACGATGATCGTTTATGGACCAGAAGAGACCCACGGAGCACCAGAGTTGTGCCAGGAGGTGACCAAGGAGGCCAAAAGCCAGGGGGCGCGCCCGCCCCCCTAGGACACGCCCCTAGGGCTTGTGGGCCCCTCGGGCACCCTGCTGACTTTTTTCCAACGCCAAGTACCCATATATATCCCGTAACCTCCAAAAAGAACCCTAGATCGGAAGTTCCGCCGCCGCAAGCCTCTGTATCCATGAAAAACCAATTGGGACCCCATTCCGGCACCCTACCGGAGGGGGAAACCATCACCAGAGGCCATCTTCATCATCCCAGTGGCCACCATTACGAGGAGGGAGTAGTTTACCCTTGGGGCTGAGGGTGTGTACCAGTAGCTATGTGTTTGATCTCTCTCTCTCGTGTTCTTGATGTGGCACGATCTTGATGTACCGCGAGCTTTGTTACTATAGTTGGATCATATGGTGTTTCTCAATCTCTACCTTGTTGTGATGAATTGAGTCTTGCTCTTCGAAGTTTCCTTATGTTGGATTGAGTATGGATTTGAGACCACTTGATGTACATGTCTTGCCATGGGATATGTCTGGTGACAATGGGTGTTCTATTCACTTGATGTTTGATTTGGCACTCAACTCACGGATTCCCGAGGTGATATTGGGTTAATCTATGCATAGGGGTTGATGCACGTTTTCGTCCTACGTTCTCCGATAGGAACTTTGGAGTGATTCTTTGTTGCACTTTAAGGGATTGTTATATGATCCAATTATGTTATCATTGTTGAGAGACTTTGCACGAAGTATGAACCCTAGACCTTGTTTTCAAGCATTGTAATAACGTTTTTGCTCACTTTTGTTACTTGTTACCTTCCTATTTTTATATTTTCAAATTACAAAAACCTATATCTACTAGCCATATTACACTTGTATCACCATCTCTTCACCGAACTAGTGCACCTATACAATTTACCATTGTATTGGGTGTGTTGGGGACACAAGATACTCTTTGTTATTTGGTTGCAGGGTTGTTTGAGAGAGACCATCTTCATCCTACGCCTCCCACGGATTGATAAACCTTAGATCATCCACTTTAGGGAAAATTGCTACTGTCCTACAAAACTCTGCGCTTGGAGGCCCAACACGTGTCTACAAGAAGAAGGTTGCGTAGTAGACATCAAGCTCTTTTCTGGCGTCGTTGCCTGGGAGGTGAGTGCTTGAAGGTATATCTTTAGATCTTGTAATTGAATCTTTTAGTTTCTTGTTTTATCACTAGTTTAGTTTATAAAATAAAACTACAAAAAAATGGAATTGAGGTTGCCTCATATGCTTCATCTTTTTAATGTCTTTCGTGAAAATAAGGATTCCGATAATTGTGCTCAATTGCTAGAAGAAGATTTCAATAAAATGTTTGGAATAAATACTTTGAATGGTGAGCATGATTGCAATGTTGTTAGTATGAATTCTTTGAATATCCATGATGCTAATGATATGCAAAGCCATCAGCTTGGGGATGTTATGTTTGATGAAGATGATCTTTTTTGTCCCCCAAGTTTTGATGCGCAAATTTATTATGATGATAGCATGCCTCCTATTTATGATGATTATAATGATGAAAGTGGATTTGTAGAGGTCATGACTTTATTTAGTGATGAATCCACTATTTTGGAAGAGGTTTCAATTGATTATGATAAAAAAGTTCCTATCTATGATGATTATTGTGATGATATGTATGCTATAAAGAGTAATGATATCCAAGAAATTTCTCATCGTGATTTTAATGCTCAAATTGATTATGTGAATCAAGTTTCATGTGATAGTTATTTCGTTGAGTTTGCTCCCACTACTATTGATGAGAATAAATTTGCTTATGTGGAGAGTAATAAAAACTTTATGCATGTGGATCATGAAAAGAATGCTTTATGTGATAGCTATATTGTTGAATTCATTCATGATTCTACTGAAACTTATTATCAGACATGAATATATACTTCTACATATCTCAATAATATCAAGTTTCCTCTCTATGTGTTGAAAGTTTTGAAGTCATCCTTGTTTTGCCTTCCTATGCTAGTTGACTCTTGTTCCCATAAATTGTTCGCTCACAAAATCCCTGTGCATAGGAAGTGGGTTAGACTTAAATTTGATAGTAATATTCTTCCTGATGCTCCCATTATGTTTCAATTCTTATCTTTTATGTGAGCATCATTGAAATCATCATGCCTAGCTAAAAAGACATTAAAGAAAAGCGCTTGTTGGGAGACAACCCAATATTTATACCTACTATTTTCGTGTGTTCAGATGATTATGCTACTGTAGTAATCATGTTTTATAGCTTTTGTTTCAATAAAGTGCCAAGTAAAGCCTTTGGGATAGTGTGGATGATAGTTGACTTGATTCTGTGCAAAAACATAAACTTTTGCGCTCAGTCCAGGAATTTTCAAAAATCACTGGAATGTGATTTTGATCTGAATTTTTGACACATGATTTATACAAATTTCCTAAGTCTTCCTAATTTTTCAGAAGTTTTGGATTTACAGAAGTATACGAAATTTCCATATTACTACAGACTGTTCTGTTTTTGACAGATTCTGTTTTCAATGCATAGTTTGCTTGTTTTCTAGTTTCTATGGCTTATATTGGTAAATTTAAATTGTAGAAATGATATGGTACAGTAGGCATTGTGTGAAAACAATTATGAATCTTGTCTTGACAGTACCAAAGTGAATGATTTGTTTTATTGTACTAACCAATCTCACGAAGTTCCGTTAAGTTTTGTGTGATTGAAGTTTTCAAGTTTTGGGTTGGAAATCGATATTGGGAGAATAAGGAGTGGAAAGACCCTAAGCTTGGGGATGCCCAAAGCACCCCAAGGTAATATTCAAGGAATAGCCAAGCAACTAAGCTAGGGGATGCCCCGGAAGGCATCCCCTCTTTCGTCTCCAACATTATCGGTAACCTCACTTGGAGCTATATTTTTCTTCATCACATGATATGTGTTTTGCTTGGAGAGTCATTTTATTTTGTTAGGATTTGCTTGCTATCATTTATAATAAGGTTTTGTATCTTTTATTTCAATAAAAATGTCAAGGATAGCCTTCACCATGCACAATTTGCAAGTATATGAGTTGATGTATCAAACCAGAAAGTCTGTCGCTATTGCAAAAGTTCCCTAGAAAAGTCAGAATGAGATAAAAGCTTGAAATTTTTACAAAACATGCAATGACAAATTCTCTACAGTGTGATAAATTTTCAGAATTTTGTGAGTTAAATAAGTATGGATCTTCCTTAATCCTTTACAGACTGTTCTGTTTAGAAAGATTGCTGTTATGATTGCATTGTTTGCATGTGTTTGCTTGTTTAATGATTCTATTTGAGGATAGGAGTATTAAATATGAAGAGGCATTTAGTATGCAATGTCAAATTATAATTTTAGTGATTTTCTATAGTAGATAAGGTTTTGCATTGATTTGTACTAACTTATCTCATGAGTTCTTATTGAGTTTTGTGTTGATGAAGTTTTTAAGAATTAGGGAAACCGTGTGTCGTGGGAAACCACGGCCACCTATGGGACCAGGAGGCCCCTTGGTGGTTCGGCAGGGGGGCGATGAGTTGCACAAAGAGCAGACGAGCGTGGGGTAGCACGACAGGGATCACACAAGCAATTTACCCAGGTTCGGGCCGGCGCGAGGCTTAAAACCCTACTCCTGCTTTGGTGGATTGATGGTGGAAAAGGAGGTGGTGGAGCGTAGTAAACTTGCCCGGCAGGGGATGCCTTGGGGCAGCAGCGACTACGCGTGTATCGAGGTGTGAGTCATTCAACCTTCTAACCCTTTCTCCGGTTGCCATGGGCCTCCTTCTATAGATCAAGGGGTCACGACAATGGCAAAGTAGTCATTATGCACTGATATGATAGAAAACAGTGCTATCATACCTAACTCTGCGGGCTCACAGGGCGCATTAAATGCATCGCTTAGTGTCACATCACTGGTTGCCCGGCAAGGCTTGCCGGGCTATCTTGCCAGCTCCGCACCTGTTCTCTTGACACGTCGATGGACGGGTGTCATCTGTGGGTTTTCCCTAGAAGGAGAGGCAGCCATGTGGCGAATGACCGCCACTCAGTAACTTTGCGGCTTGACACCACACTGATCGATGACGTGGGTCGTGGTTGAGTGGTTGGTGAGGTAGTTTTGCCTCCGTGAGCCCCGGCAGGCTCTGCCGGGGCGCTTTGGTCGCCTTCTTCTGGGGGTGGCCTTGCCCCTTGCCGGGCTCGCCTGTTCGACAAGGGAGGCTTTTATCTTGGCGATATCCTGTTTCTCTGGTTTGGTCTTGGTCCCTCTGATCTGCAATTATGAACATCTATGGATTCCACCTCCTCGACTTCACGCCCAACGCAATGGCGACTATGGCCATTTTCGCGCATTTGTGCGAGAATTTCGTCGGAGTGAAGTCCAATGTGGATATGTTCTGGCATTACTTCGTTCTGCGGGTTGAGAGCAAAGTCAACCACTCCGGAATCATTAGCTGGATGCCGCGTGTGGCGAGGAAGACCTGGGATTACCTCCCTGGGTACCAGTGCGAGAGGTGGGATGAATGGAAAGGAGATTGGTGCTGGATCCAGGACAAGGAAGCTCCCGAGTTCTGCGAAGCATGGAAGGTGTGCGTTGAGCATGGCATAAAATGGAGCTTAAGAGGGCTCACCGAGGATAGGCTGTGCTCGGCAATCAACAGGATCGCCCGTCTGGCGACTGCCGAGTTAACCATTGAGCATGTGGGGGCAGATTTTCTCCTCCGCCGCATCTCACCGCTGCAAGAAAGGGACGGACCTGCGTGGCTGTATGGTGACGCGGCAGACAGGATGAGGTTACTCCCCGGGTTGGCCAATACCTTGTCAGTTTATGGCGATGGCTAGTTGTGTGACCAACTATTTGGTCGCTTCGAGTTGTTCAAGCTCCCGGCACTTGGCAGCTCCCCACTTTGGATCAGATACTGAAGTGGATGCCGGATTGCAATGCTGAAGGGGTATCGAGCACTTGGCAGCTCCCCACTCTGGATGAAGAGCTCCAGTGGTCGAGCACCTTGATGGAGAAGGCCACCAGGACTGAAGATGGGATGTATAAGCACACCTCCGCTACGGAGGTGGCGTATATTCTCAAGAGGGTCAAGGAGGACAAGGTTGCCCGCCTCGCGGAGGTAGGGAAGGCCACAAAGGCTGGAAAGGGCAATGGGAAAACTGGGGACGGAAGTTCTTCCCATGGCGGTAGCGAGGCGCAAAGCACGGAGGGATCTGCTGGCGAAGAGCTTGTCGGGATTAACTTTGTCGGGCTATATGCCCTAGCCACGGCGACGACAGAGCTTCAGGAGGGGGAGAAGGAGGAGGAGGGCGTGGTGGCGGCCCCTGACGACAAGTGGCTCACGGCCAGACCGCAAGCCCCCGCACGGACCCAGATCAGCGTACCCGCAGGCATGCTACAGCCCGAGGGGCTGCAACCTCCAACCCAGCGCCAGCCACCAAGAGGGTGAAGAAGACCTCCATCAAGTCCACCAAGGCAGAGGTGGCGTGTCGCCAATCCCCTAGCCTTGCTCTGGCCAAGGCCCCCTCCGCCAAACGGCCGCCGGCCGCTGAGGCGGAGTCCAGCCCCTCCCGTAGAATTTAACTTGAACTCCATGATCATCGCGGAAGAGTAAGGGAGATTTCCCTCTATGGTAGATATCTCTTAGGCAGGCTTGAATGCTTTTGTTGATTCACCTCTCATTCTTGTTGTTGCCGGCAGGGTGCTGGAGGAGGACACAGCGACACTCATCCACCGCCGGAAGAGGCTTCGGCGTCTTGGGTCACTGAAGGGCGTGGAGGGTTCGGCCTTGGTGGGGGAGGACGTAGAATCCCCAGTATCGAGCCCCCAGTCCAGCCATCGGCCTGGGAGCGGAGACTTGGTTCCGTCCGCCGGAGGAGATGGGGACAGCCTCCCTGTCCCCCCGAGCGGAGGGGGAGATGAGACGACGCAGGGCGAGCCCTTCCTTGAGGGGCATTCTTCCCCCGCCGGTCGAGTTCAAGAGACCGACGTGGAATCCTCTAGCTGAGATTGTGCAGAGGGCTGCCGAGCCTATCCCGGCAGGGGACGAAGCTCATGACACAGCAACAACTGCTGCCAGGGAAACAGAGACCCCTGCCCGGCAGGCCTCCCCGGGTATCTTGCCTAATTCTTCTTTTCTTTCATGCTCTGATTGCTTCCCCTAGTTTCTTCATTTGCTCGAGACTTCCATTTCTTCGTTATTCACTGGACCTTTCATATGCAGCCCCTCAAACCGAGGAACCAAATCTACTGGAGGTGGTGGCTGACATAGGGAGGACTGCTGTGGATGAAGCCGCCGAGCTCGCAGCTGCTGAGGGGCTCGATCTCGCTGCCGGGGATGCTCAGGGCTCCTTGGCGGTGACGGAGCATTCTTCGGAGGACGCCCCGGTAGGGGAAGTGGCCGTCGAGATGAAAATCTCACTCCAGACCATGGGCCTACTCCCCGCCACCGGGACTGTTGCTGTGATTCAGCCATCCTCCTCGGGCGTGCTGGCAATGGTGCTGTCGCCGCCCGGAGCTGGAGCCCCCGGCCTGTCCCCGACCATGGACGCAGAGCTTGATGAAGACCTTCAACGCCTCCTGGCTCCGCTCTACCGAGGAGCTGGAGAAGCCGACGACTCAGCCGTCGTCGCCATGGACTTGTCTTTTATGGAATCCATGGTGGTGGGCGTGAAGGAGATGCAGGCCAGGCACAACTAGAAGTGGCAGGCGCTCAAGGAGTGGCGTGAGTCTGCCAATAGGGTGGACCAGAAACTGAAGGACAAGTGTGTGGAGTTGCATGAGTGGAACGACAAGCAGTTCAAGGTGCTCATGAGGCAGCAGGAGACCCTCCTGATGACGAGGGAGGATGTCATGGCCCGGGAGACACGCTTGGCGGACCACAAGGCAACTCTGGATGCCAGAGAGCGAGAGATCTCCCTAAGGGAGGAGAAACTCAAAGCCACCATTCGTGCCAAGGATGAAGGTCTAGAGGCTCTGGTGCAGCAATGCACCAAGGGATTGGAAGACAAGCATGAAGTTGCTCTGAACACCCTTGCTGCTGACTCTGCTGCTCAATTGAAGAAGCTTACTGATGATTTGGCTGTCGCGTCTGCCGCCAAAATGGAGCTCGACTGGCAGGTGGCTAAACTAAACGAGGATCTTGTCAAGAGCACCAAGAAGGTGGAGCTCAAAGAAGAAACCTGGTAGGCAGAGATCCACTTGGAGGATGTGCAGTCGCAGCTTTCCTCCAAAATCCAGAGCCTTGAGACTGCCAATGGCAGCATCACGGACATGAAGGCAAGGATTGGCTCGCTAGAGCAGTTGGCGGAGTCCCATGAATCCCGACAGCAGTTACTGTCCAAGGTTTGGAAACCACCAAGCTTCTCCGGCAAGATGCAAAGGACAGGTTGAAGAACCAGGTCGATATGAGCAACCTCTGGATCAAGAGCCTGATCGACACCGCCGATCGTCTTGGTGTCCAATCTGCGGCAATGGGTATGGACGGTCCAGTCTTCTCGGCCGGCAAGCAGGAGGTCCCAAGCATCAAGCTAGGGCTCTTCTTCAACGAACTAATTGAGAAGCTGAATGCGCATGAAGAGGGGAGGGCCAAGCGCTTTGTGACCGAGTCTCGGAAGCTTGCCCGCAACGCCCTCTTCATGGTTTTGAGCAATATCGCGTGCCGCCACACAGAGCTCGATCTTGACGATGGATTCAAGAAGCCGCCAGCGGGTGCTGACGTCGCAGCCGCCAAGAAGAAAGCCGCTCCTCGCGCCGACACGGTTCTTCGCGTTTAAGTTGTCCCTTCTGGCCACCGGACCAAGTATCGGGCCACTATCGTTTCCACTGGGCCCTGTAATGGAACATGGCATATATTTTGCGTTTAGTTATTCTATCCCTAGTGTTTGTGCGAAACTGACATTTCTTGCTAGATCTTTAAATGCGCATTTATCCCTTTGAGCCCTATACATTTGTGTTTGTATGATCAATTCCTATGTATGCTTTGGATGCCTGCCGATATCATATTGCCGCGATTGTCGTAAGGGTCCGGGCCTTAACAGTCATCATGGCGTGGATGCGTCTCGGCAGGTTTTTCTAGGTAGCTCTCGATGCAGCCTCCCGACCTGTCAGGATGGCTCTGGACAGGACGATGGTGCAATCAAAGAAACTAGCCAAGGCTCCGTCACATGAGGGCTTTCATGATACGAATGCTCCCTAAGGTTAAGGGATAAACGACTGCGAGAATCTAATACGCATCAACAAGAAGTGACAACATGAACTTAGCTTTGATTTCGAGCTTCTTTCTCTTCTGCCGAGCCGCGCGCGCCCGACGTGTCTGCGGGACTTGGAGGAGCGGAAGCCAATGAGGTGGTTTCTTCGTTCCCGACAGGGATCGACATGCATTTCTTGTGGCTGGTGGACAACGGGGCGTAGCTTTGGGTTTCTCTGGCCCTCTTCCCTTTTGCTCCCTTCCCTTTGATTCAGTGCAGCGGCTGCTGTTGCATGGGTCATGCCAACGCAGGCAACCTTCGTGAAGTATGGTTGCCGGGGCATCAACCGATGGACTCATACCAGCGCTTCGCTCAGGATTACCCAAAACGGGGGAAATACTGGACCGAGCGTCGCACGGTAATCGTCGACATCAATGACGCCGAGGCTAGAGCAGTTCGATTGCTGATGAAGGGGAGGGCCGAGAAGGAGGGAGCTCGCGCCCGCACGCCTTGCTCCCTTTCTTCGAGCGGCGCCCGGATGGCGAGCATGCCATATGGGCCACCAGGAAGGATCTGTCGCCATCAGTGGCGATTTTTGCTATAGTCGTGGCTATGCTGAGATGGGGAGATCAAAAACAATGTTGCGTGGATGGCCCCGCTTTGCTCCTGTGCCTTCATGGGCGCCATGGTCGATGGCGTCATCGAAGATGAAGATGGTGAACAAGTCGACGCGCTGCGCACGCCTTCAGATTGGCGCAAGCGAGCCCCCTACCTGGCGCGCCAAAGATGTCGCGGGAAACCACGGCCACCTATGGGACCAGGAGGCCCCTTGCTGGTTCGGCGGGGGGCAACGCGTTGCAGAAAGAGCAGACGAGCGTGGGGCAGCATGGCAGGGATCACACAAGCAATTTACCCAGGTTCGGGCCGCCGCGAGGTGTAAAACCCTACTCCTGCTTTGCTGGATTGATGGTGGGAAGGGAGGTGGGGGAGCGTAGTACACTTGCCTGGCAGGGGATGCCTTGGGGAAGCAGCGACTACGCGCGTATGGTGGTGTGAGTCATTCAACCTTCTAACCCTTTCTACGGTTGCGATGGGCCTCCTTTTATAGGTCAAGGGGTCACGACAATGGCAAAGTAGTCATTATGCACTGATATGATAGAAAACAGTGCTATCATACCTAACTCTGTGGGCTGACAGGGCGCATTAAATGCATCGCTTAGTGTCACATCACTAGTTGCCCGGCAAGGCTTGCCGGGCTATGTTGCCAGCTCCGCACGTGTTCTCTTGACACGTCGCTGGACGGGTGTCATCTGTGGGTTTTCCCTGGAAGGAGAGGCAGCCATGTGGCGAATGACTGCCACTCAGTAACTTTGCCGCTTGACACCACACTTATCGATGACGTGGGTCGTGGTTGAGTGGTTGGTGAGGTAGTTTTGCCTCCGTGAGCCCCGGCAGGCTCTGCCGGGGCGCTTTGGTCGCCTTCTTCTGGGGCTGGCCTTGCCCCTTGCCGGGCTCGCCTGTTCGACAAGGGAGGCTTTTATCTTGGCGATATCCTGTTTCTCTGGTTTGGTCTTGGTCCCTCTGATCTGCATGTTGGTCTTTCGAATCTCTTGGTTCCTTGTACATCTTGGCTCGATCTTGGCTTGTCCGTGCACGAGTCAGGGGAAAATGCATACCCTTGTATATTTTCCCTGACATAAGCTCCCGGGCCTGAGCCACATGTGTCGCGTGACATGTTGGGTCAGGCCCCAAACAGTGTGCAAACACGTGTCAGGAAAGGGTTGTGCGTGCCGGTTTGCCACGACGACTAGTCAATCCAACGTCGACTTTGCACAATTACTGCACATCTTGGGGTCGTGGGACTGTTGCAGTTAAGGTAAAACGGTAACTTTCTGAAGCGTCGCGCCCCTGCTCCGTTTTTACCCCTTAAGAGCAGGGGAAAATAGAATAGCACAATTCATCTGTCTCCTGTTCCGCTCCCCCACCTTCTTCCTCTGCAAGCCAATCGATAGTTCCTCCCCTTGCTCCACCTTCCACCACCGCCCTCCCCATCGAATCCCTCCCCCCTTCCGCATTGCCGCAGGAATGGGGCTGAAACTCGCAGAAAAGAGAAAGCCGACGGCCGCGGCGAAGGAGGCCGCCGCTGAGGGAAGCAAGAGGTCAGCGGAGTTGAACAAGAAACAGAGCGAAGACGTCATCTTCGTCCTGTCTACCTTGAGCGGTCCCGTTTGTTCAAGTGAAGTATGGGTATATGTGGGGGAGGCCCGTTGAGAAAGGGCATGGAGTGCTCGTGGTTTATGCGGCGGGGGAGGAAGATCCGCCGAATTCTTAACGGTTCTTCAGTGCCTACTTAATCTGCGGCCTCTGTCCCCCCTTCTCTGAGTTCTTCGAGGCAATTATGAACATCTATGGATTCCACCTTCTCGACTTCACGCCCAACACAATGGCGACTATGGCCATTTTCGCGCATTTGTGCGAGAATTTCGTCGGAGTGAAGTCCAATGTGGATTTGTTCTGGCATTACTTCGTTCCGCGGGTTGAGAGCAAAGTCAACCACTCCAGAATCATTAGCTAGATGCCGCGTGCGGCGAGGAAGATCTGGGATTACCTCCCTGGGTACCAGCGCGAGAGGTGGTATCAATGGAGAGGAGATTGGTGCTGGATCCAGGACAAGGAAGCTCCCGAGTTCTGCGAAGCAAGGAAGGGACGGACCTACATGGCTGTATGGTGACGCGGCAGACAGGATGAGGTTACTCCCCGGGTTGGCCAATACCTTGTCAGTTTATGGCCATGGCTGGTTGTGTGACCAACTATTTGGTCGCTTCGAGTTGTTCAAGCTCCCGGCAACCATCATGCCTCTCAACACTAATTCCGCCCAGGATCAGATACTGAAGTGGATGCTGGATTGCAATGCTGAAGGGGTATCGAGCACTTGGCAGCTCCCCACTCGGGATGAAGAGCTCCAGTGGTCGAGCACCTTGGTGGAGAAGGCCACCAGGACTGAAGATGGGATGTATAAGCACACCTCCGCTACGGAGGTGGCGTATATTCTGAAGAGGGTCAAGGAGGACAAGGTTGCCCGCCTCACGGAGGTAGGGAAGGCCACAAAGGCTGGAAAGGGCAAAGGGAAAACTGGGGACGGAAGTTCTTCCCATGGCGGTAGCGAGGCGCAAAGCACGGAGGGATCTGCTGGCGAAGAGCTTGTCGGGATTAACTTTGTCGGGCTATATGCCCTAGCCACGGCGGCGACAGAGCTTCAGGAGGGGGAGGAGGAGGATGTGGTGGCGGCCCCTGACGACAAGTGGCTCACGGCCAGACCGCAAGCCCCCGCACGGACACACATCAGCGTACCCGCAGGCGTGCTACAGCCCGAGGGGCTGCAACCTCCAACCCAGCGCCAGCAACCAAGAGGGTAAAGAAGACCTCCATCAAGTCCACCAAGGCAGAGGTGGCGTGTCGCCAATCTCCTCGCCTTGCTCTTGCCAAGGCCAACTCCGCCAAACGGCCGACGGCCGCTGAGGCGGAGTCCAGCCCCCGCTTCGGCTCGAGCTCCTCGTAGAGCTCGTCTTCCCCGGAGCTCCTCACGTCACGGCAGGCACCGAAGCTGCTGGGGAGTTCCATTCTTCCGTCTTTGAAGAGGGGACGGGAGTCCCCACCTCCCACAGAATTTAACTTGAACTCCATGATCATCGCGGAAGAGTAAGGGAGATTTCCCTCTATGGTAGATATCTCTTAGGCAGGCTTGAATGCTTTTGTTGACTAACCTCTCATTCTTGTTGTTGCCGGCAGGGAGGTGGGGGAGGACACAGAGACCCTCATCCACCGTTCTCGGAAGAGTCTTTGGCGTCTTGGGTCACCGAGGGGCGTGGAGGGTTCGGCCTTAGCGGGGGAGGATGCAGAAGCCCCAGTATCGAGCCCCCAGTCCAGCCCTCGGCCTGGGAGCGGAGACTTGGTTCCGTCCGCCGGAGGAGATGGGGACAGCCTCCTTGTCCCTCCGAGCGGAGGGGGAGATGAGACGACGCAGGATGAGCCCTTCCTTGAGGGGCATTCTTCCCCCGCCGGTCGAGTTCAAGAGACCGACGTGGAATCCTCCACAGCTGAGATTGTGCAGAGGGCTGCCGAGCCTACCCCGGCAGGGGACGAAGCTCATGACACAGCAACAACTGCTGCCAGGGAAACAGAGACCCCTGCCCGGCAGGCCTCCCCGGGTATCTTGCCTAATTCTTCTTTTCTTTCATGCTCTGATTGCTTCCACTGGTTTCTTCATTTGCTCGAGACTTCCATTTCTTCGTTATTCACTGGTCCTTTCATATGCAGCCCCTCAAACCGAGGAACCAAATCTACTGGAGGTGGTGGCTGACATAGGGAGGACTGCTGTGGATGAAGCCGCGGAGCTCGCAGCTGCTGAGGGGCAGGATCTCGCTGCCGGGGATGCTCAGGGCTCCTTGGCGGTGATGGAGCATTCTTCGGAGGACGCCCCGGTAGGGGAAGTGGCCGTCGAGATGAAAATCTCACTCCAGACCATGGGCCCACTCCCCGCCACCGGGACTGTTGCTGTGATTCAGCCATCCTCCTCGGGCGTGCTGGCAATGGTGCTGTCGCCGCCCGGAGCTGGAGCCCCCGGCTTGTCCCTGACCATGGACGCAGAGCTTGATGAAGAGCTTCAACGCCTCCTGGCTCCGCTCTACCGAGGAGCTGGAGAAGCTGATGACTTAGCCGCTGTCGCTATGGACTTGTCTTTTATGGAATTCATGGTGGTGGGCATGAAGGAGATGTAGGCCAGGCACAACTAGAAGTGGCAGGCGCTGAAGGAGTGGCGTGAGTCTGCCAATAGGGTGTACCAGAAACTGAAGGACAAGTGTGTGGAGTTGCATGAGTGGAACGACAAGCAGATCAAGGTGCTCATGAGGCAGCAGGAGACCCTCCTGATGACGAGGGAGGATGTCATGGCCCGGGAGACACGCTTGGCGGACCACAAGGCAACTCTGGACGCCAGAGAGCGAGAGATCTCCCTCCGGGAGGAGAAACTCAAAGCCACCATTCGTGCCAATGATGAAGGTCTAGAGGCTCTGGTGCAGCAACGCACCAAGGGATTGGAAGATAAGCATGAAGTTGCTCTGAACACCCTTGCTGCTGACTCTGCTGCTCAATTGAAGAAGCTTACTGATGATTTGGCTGTCGCGTCTACCGCCAAAACGGAGCTCGACCGGCAGGTGGCTGAACTGAACGAGGATCTTGTCGAGAGCACCAAGAAGGTGGAGGCACTCAAAGAGGAAGCATGATAGGCATAGATCCACTTGGAGGATGTCCAGTCGCAGCTTTCCTCCAAAATCCAGAGCCTTGAGACTGCCAATGGCAGCATCACGAACATGAAGGCAAGGATTGGCTCGCTGGAGTAGTCGGCGGAGTCCCTTGAATCCCGGCAGCAGTTACTGTCCAAGGATTTGGAAACCGCCAAGCTTCTCCGGCAAGATGCAAAGGACAGGTTGAAGAACTAGGTCGATATGAGTAACCTCTTGATCAAGAGCCTGATCGACACCGCCGATCGTCTTGGTGTCCAATCTGCGGCAATGGGTATGGACGGTCCAGTCTTCTCGGCCAGCAAGCAGGAGGTCCCAAGGATCAAGCTAGGGCTCTTCTTCAATGAACTGATCGAGAAGCTGAATGCGCATGAAGAGGGGAGGGCCGAGCGCTTTGCGACCGAGTCTTGGAACCTTGCCCGCAACGCCCTCTTCATGGTTTTGAGCAATATCGCCTGCCGCCACACAGAGCTCGATCTTGACGACGGATTCAAGAAGCCGCCAGCGGGTGCTGACGTCGCAGCCGCCAAGAAGAAAGCCGCTCCTCGCGCCGACACGGTTCTTCGCATTTAAGTTGTCCCTTCTGGCCACCGGACCAAGTATCGGGCCACTATCGTTTCCACTAGGCCCTGTAATGGAACATGGCATATATTTTGCGTTTAGTTATTCTATCCCAAGTGTTTGTGCGAAACTGACATTTCTTGCTAGATCTTTAAATGCGCATTTATCCCTTTGGGCCCTATACATTTGTGTTTGTATGATCAATTCCTATGTATGCTTTGGATGCCTGCCGATATCATATTGCCGCGATTGTCGTAAGGGTCCGGGCCTTAACAGTCATCGTGGCGTGGATGCGTCTCGACAGGTTTTTTGAGGTAGCTCTCGATGCAGCCTCCCGACCTGTGAGCATGGCTCTGGACAGGACGATGGTGCAATCAAAGAAACCAGCCAAGGCTCCGTCACATGAGGGCTTTCATGATACGAATGCTCACTAAGGTTAAGGGATAAACGACCTCAAGAATCTAATACGCATCAACAAGAAGTGACAACATGAACTTAGCTTTGATTTCGAGCTTCTTTCTCTTCTGCCGAGCCGCGCGCGCCCGACGCGTCCGCGGGACTTGGAGGAGCGGAAGCCAATGAGGTGGTTTCTTCTTTCCCGGCAGGGACCGACATGCATTTCTTGTGGCTGGTGGACAACAGGGCGTAGCGTCGGGTTTCTCTGGCCCCCTTCCCTTTTGCTCCCTTCCCTTTGATTCAGTGCAGCGGCTGCCATTGCATGGGCCATGCCAACGCAGGCAGCCTTGCTGAAGTATGCTTGCCGGGGCATCAACCGATGGACTCATACCAGCGCTTCGCTCAGGATTACCCAAAACGGGGGAAATACTAGACCGAGCGTCGCACGGTAATCGTCGACATCAACGACGCCGAGGCTAGAGCAGTTCGACTGCTGACGAAGGGGAGGGGCGAGAAGGAGGGAGCTCGCGCCCGCACGCCTTGCGCCCTTTCTTCGAGCGGCGCCCGGATGGCGAGCATGCCATATGGGCCGCTGCGAAGGATCTGTCGCCATCAGTGGCGATTTTTGCTATAGTCATGGCTATGCTGAGACGTGGAGATCAACAACAATGGTGTGGCGATGGCCCCGCTTTGCTCCTGTGGCTTCATGGGCGCCATGGTCGATGGCGTCGTCGAAGATGAAGATGGTGAACAAGTCGACGTGCTGCGCACGCCTTCAGATTGGCGCAAGCGAGCCCCCTACCTGGCGCGCCAAAGATGTCGCGGGAAACCATGGCCACCTATGGGACCAGGAGGCCCCTTGCTGGTTCGGCAGGGGGCGACGCGTTGCAGAAAGAGCAGACGAGCGTGGGGCAGCATGGCAGGGATCACACAAGCAATTTACCCAGGTTCGGGCCGCCGCGAGGCGTAAAACCCTACTCCTGCTTTGCTGGATTGATGGTGGAAAGGGAGGTGGGGGAGGGTAGTACACTTGCCTGGCAGGGGATGCCTTGGGGCAGCAGCGACTACGCGCGTATGGTGGTGTGAGTCATTCAACCTTCTAACCCTTTCTACGGTTGCCATGGGCCTCCTTTTATAGATCAAGGGGTCACGACAATGGCAAAGTAGTCATTATGCACTGATATGATAACAAACAATGCTATCATACCTAACTCTACGGGCTGACAGGGCGCATTAAATGCACCGCTTAGTGTCACATCACTGGTTGCCCGGCAAGGCTTGCTGGGCTATCTTGCTAGCTCCACAGCTGTTCTCTTGACACATCGCTGGACGGGTGCCATCTGTGGGTTTTCCCTGGAAGGAGAGGCACCCATGTGGCGAATGGCTGCCATTCAGTAACTTTGTGGCTTGACACCGCACTGATCAACAACGTGGGTCGTGGTTGAGATCACCCGTCTAGCGACCGCCGGGTTAACCATTGAGATTGTGGGGGCAGATTTTCTCCTACGCCGCATCTCACCGCTGCAGGAAAGGGACGGACCTGTGTGGTTGTATGGTGACGCGGCAGACAGGATGAGGTTACTCCCGGGGTTGGCCAATAACTTGTCAGTTTATGGCCATGGCTGGTTGTGTGACCAACTATTTGGTCGCTTTGAGTTGTTCAAGCTCCCGGCAACCATCATCCCTCTGAACATCAATTCCGCCTAGGATCAGATACTGAAGTGGATGCCGGATTGCAATGCTGAAGGGGTATCGAGCACTTGGCAGCTCCCCACTCTGGATGAAGAGCTCCAGTGGTCGAGCACCTTGGTGGAGAAGGCCACCAGGACTGAAGATGGGATGTATAAGCGCACCTCCGCTACGGAGGTGGCGTATATTCTGAAGAGGGTCAAGGAGGACAAGGTTGACCGCCTCGCGGAGGTAGGGACGGCCACAAAGGCTGGAAAGGGCAAAGGGAAAACTAGGGACGGAAGTTCTTCCCATGGCGGTAGCGAGGCGCAAAGCACGGAGGGATCTGCTGGGGAAGAGCTTGTCGGCATTAACTTTGTCGGGCTATATGCCCTAGCCATGGCGGCGATGGAGCTTTAGGAGGGGGAGGACGAGGAGGAGGACGTGGTGGCGGCCCCTGACGACAAGTGGCTCACGGCCAGACCGCAAGCCCCTGCACGGACCCACATCAGCGTACCCGCAGGCGTGCTACAGCCCGTGGGGCTGCAACCTCCAACCCAGCGCCAGCCACCAAGAGGCTGAAGAAGTCCACCACCAAGTCCACCAAGGCAGAGGTGGCATGTCGCCAATCCCCTCGCCCTGCTCAGGCCAAGGCCCCCTCCACCAAACGGCCGACGGCCGCTGAGGCGGAGTCCAGCCCCCGCTTCGGCTCAAGCTCCTCGTAGAGCTCGTCTTCTCTGGAGCTCCTGACGTCACGGCAGGCACCGAAGCTACTGGGGAGTTCCGTTCTTCCGTCTTTGAAGAGGGGACGGGAGTCCCCACCTCCCATAGAATTTAACTTGAACTCCATGATCATCGCGGAAGAGTAAGTGAGATTTCCCTCTGTGGTAGATATCTCTTAGGCATGCTTGAATGCTTTTGTTGACTAACCTCTCGTTCTTGTTGTTGCCAGCAGGGAGGTGGAGGAGGACACAGAGACCCTCATCCACCGTTCCCGGAAGAGGCTTCGGCGTCTTGGGTCACTAAAGGGCGTGGAGGGTTTGGCCTTGGCGGGGGAGGATGCAGAAGCCCCAGTATCGAGCCCCCAGTCCAGCCCTCGGCCTGGGAGCGGAGACTTGGTTCCGTCCGCCGGAGGAGATGGGGACAGCCTCCCCGTCCCCCCCCAGCGGAGGGGAGATGAGACGACGCAGGGCGAGCCCCTCCTTGAGGGGCATTCTTCCCCCGCCGATCGAGTTCAAGAGACCGCCGTGGAATCCTCCACAGCTGAGATTGTGCAGAGGGTTGTCGAGCCTACCCCGGCAGGGGACGAAGCTCATGACACAGCAACAACTGCTGCCGGGGAAACAGAGACCCCTGCTCGGCAGGCCTCCTCGGGTATCTTGCCTAATTCTTCTTTTCTTTCATGCTCTGATTGCTTCCACTTGTTTCTTCATTTACTCGAGACTTCCATTTCTTTGTTATTCACTGGTCCTTTCATATGCAGCCCCTCAAACCGAGGAACCAGATCTACTGGAGGTGGTGGCTGACATAGGAAGGACTGTCGTGGATGAAGCCACAGAGCTCGCAGCTGCTGAGGGGCAGGATCTCGCTGCCGGGGATGCTCAGGGCTCCTTGGCGGTGACGGAGCATTCTTCGGAGGACGCCCCGATAGGGGAAGTGGCCGTCGAGATGAAAATCTCACTCCAGACCATGGGCCCACTCCCCGCCACCGGGACTGTTGCTGTGATTCAGCCATCCTCCTCGGGCGTGCTGGCAATGGTGCTGTCGCCGCCCGGAGCTGGAGCCCCCGGCCTGTCCCCGACCATGGACGCAGAGCTTGATGAAGAGCTTCAACGCCTCCTGGCTCCGCTCTACCGAGGAGCTGGAGAAGCCGACGACTCAGCCGTCGTCGCCATGGACTTGTCTTTTATGGAATCCATGGTGGTGGGCGTGAAGGAGATGCAGGCCAGGCACAACTAGAAGTGGCAGGCGCTCAAGGAGTGGCGTGAGTCTGCCAATAGGGTGGACCAGAAACTGAAGGACAAGTGTGTGGAGTTGCATGAGTGGAACGACAAGCAGTTCAAGGTTCTCATGAGGCAGCAGGAGACCCTCCTGATGACGAGGGAGGATGTCATGGCCCGGGAGACACGCTTGGCGGACCACAAGGCAACTCTGGATGCCAGAGAGCAAGAGATCTCCCTCCGGGAGGAGAAACTCAAAGCCACCATTCGTGCCAAGGATGAAGGTCTAGAGGCTCTGGTGCAGCAATGCACCAAGGGATTGGAAGACAAGCATGAAGTTGCTCTGAACACCCTTGCTGCTGACTCTGCTGCTCAATTGAAGAAGCTTACTGATGATTTGGCTGTCGCGTCTGCCGCCAAAATGGAGCTCGACTGGCAGGTGGCTAAACTAAACGAGGATCTTGTCAAGAGCACCAAGAAGGTGGAGCTCAAAGAAGAAACCTGGTAGGCAGAGATCCACTTGGAGGATGTGCAGTCGCAGGTTTCCTCCAAAATCCAGAGCCTTGAGACTGCCAACGGCAGCATCACGGACATGAAGGCAAGGATTGGCTCGCTAGAGCAGTTGGCGGAGTCCCATGAATCCCGACAGCAGTTACTGTCCAAGGATTTGGAAACCACCAAGCTTCTCCGGCAAGATGCAAAGGACAGGTTGAAGAACCAGGTCGATATGAGCAACCACTGGATCAAGAGCCTGATCGACACCGCCGATCGTCTTGGTGTCCAATCTGCGGCAATGGATATGGACGGTCCAGTCTTCTCGGCCAGCAAGCAGGAGGTCCCAAGCATCAAGCTAGGGCTCTTCTTCCACGAACTAATCGAGAAGCTAAATGCGCATGAAGAGGGGAGGGCCAAGAGCTTTGTGACCGAGTCTCGGAAGCTTGCCCGCAACGCCCTCTTCATGGTTTTGAGCAATATCGCCTGCCGCCACACAGAGCTCGATCTTGACGATGGATTCAAGAAGCCGCCAGCGGGTGCTGACGTCGCAGCCGCCAAGAAGAAAGCCGCTCCTCGCGCCGACACGGTTCTTCACGTTTAAGTTGTCCCTTCTGGCCAGCGGACCAAGTATCGAGCCACTATCATTTCCACTGGGCCCTGTAATGGAACATGACATATATTTTGCGTTTAGTTATTCTATCCCTAGTGTTTGTGCGAAACTGACATTTCTTGCTAGATCTTTAAATGCGCGTTTATCCCTTTGATCCCTATACATTTGTGTTCGTATGATCAATTCCTAAATATGCTTTGGATGCCTGCCGATATCATATTGCCGCGATTGTCGTAAGGGTCCGGGCCTTAACAGTCATCTTGGCGTGGATCCGTCTCGGCAGGTTTTTCTAGGTAGCTCTCGATGCAGCCTCCCGACCTGTGAGCATGGCTCTGGACAGGACGATGGTGTGATCAAAGAAACTAGCCAAGGCTCCGTCACATGAGGGCTTTCATGATATGAACACTCACTAAGGTTAAGGAATAAACGACTACGAGAATCTAATACGCATCAACAAGAAGAGACAACGTGAACTTAGCTTTGATTTCGAGCTTCTTTCTCTTCTGCCGAGCCGCGCGCACCCGACGCGTCCGCGGGACTTGGAGGAGCGGAAGCCAATGAGGTGGTTTCTTCGTTCCCGGCAGGGATCGACATGCATTTCTTGTGGCTGGTGGACAACGGGGCGTAGCGTCGGGTTTCTCTGGCCCTCTTCCCTTTTGCTCCCTTCCCTTTGATTCACTGCAGCGGCTGCCGTTGCATGGGTCATGCCAACGCAGGCAGCCTTGCTGAAGTATGCTTGCCGGGGCATCAACCGATGGAGTCATACCAGCGCTTCACTCAGGATTACCCCAAACGGGGAAAATACTGGACCGAGCATCGCACGGTAATCATCGACATCTACGACGCCGAGGCTAGAGCAGTTCGACTGGTGACGAAGGGGAGGGGCGAGAAGGAGGGAGCTCGCGCCCGCATGCCATATGGGCCGCCGGGAAGGATCTGTCGCCATCAGTGGCGATTTTTGCTATAGTCGTGGCTACGCTGAGGCATGGAGATCAACAACAATGGTGCGGGGATGGCCCCGCTTTGCTCCTGTGCCTTCATGGGCGCCATGGTCGATGGCGTCGTCGAAGACGAATATGGTGAAGAAGTCGATGCGCTGCGCATGCCTTCAGATTCGCGCAAGCGAGCCCCCTACCTGGCGCGCCAAAGATGCCGCGGGAAACCACGGCCACCTATGGGACCAGGAGGCCCCTTGCTGATTCGGCAGGGGGCGACGCGTTGCAAAAAGAGCAGACAAGCGTGGGGCAGCGTGGCAGGGATCACACAAGCAATTTACCCAGGTTCGGGCCACCGCGAGGCGTAAAACCCTACTCCTGCTTTGGTGGATTGATGGTGGAAAAGGAGGTGGTGGAGCGTAGTACACTTGCCTGGCAGGGGATGCCTTGGGGCAGCAGCGACTACGCGCGTATGGGGGTGTGAGTCATTCAACCTTCTAACCCTTTCTACGGTTGCCATGGGCCTCCTTTTATAGATTAAGGGGTCATGACAATGGCAAAGTAGTCATTATGCACTGATATGATAGCAAACAGTGCTATCATACATAACTCTGCGGGCTGACAGGGCGCATTAAATGCACCGCTTAGTTTCACATCACTGGTTGCCCGGCAAGGCTTGCTGGGCTATCTTGCCAGCTCCACACATGTTCTCTTGACACGTCGCTGGATGGGTGCCATCTATTGGTTTTCCCTGGAAGGAGAGGCAGCCATGTGGCGAATGGCTGCCACTCAGTAACTTTGTGGCTTGACACTGCACTGATCAACGACGTGGCTCATGGTTGAGTGGTTGGTGAGGTGGTTCTGCCTCCGTGAGCCCTGGCAGGCTCTGCCGGGGCGCTTTGGTCGCCTGCTACTGGGGGTGGCCTTGCCCCTTGCCGGGCTCGCCTGTCCGGCAAGGGAGGCTTTTCTCTTGGCGATATCATGTTTCTCTAGTTTGGTCTTGGTCCCTCTGATCTGCATGTTGGTCCTTCGAATCTCTTGGTTCCTTGTACATCTTGGCTCGATCTTGGCTTGTCCGTGCACGAGTTAGGGGCAAATGCATAACCATGTATATTTTCCCCGACACCGTGATATGAGAGGAATTAAGGAGAAACAAGAGCTCAAGCTTGGAGATGCTCAAGGCATACCTAGTTAATATTCTAAGAAGTCTCAAGCATCTAAGCTTGGGGATGCCCAAGTTGGCGTCCCACCTTTCTTCTTCAACAATGATTGGTCAGTTTTGGTTGAGCTTGAGTTTTTGCTTCTTCACTTGATATGTGCTATCCTTGGAATTTCATTTTATTTTCATTTGCTTGTTGTTTGAATAAAATACTTAAGATCTGAAAATTTTAAATGAGAGAGTCTTCACATAGCTACTTAATTATTTGACTACTCATTTATCTTCACTATTATCTTTTTGGAGTACTTTGTCATTACTCTCATGCCTCACTTGTATCATTTTGAGAGTCTTAAAAATAGTATGGGAATTTGCTTAGGTTATGAAATTAGTCCTAATATGATGGGTATTCAAAGAGGAATATAATAAAAACTTTCATGAAGATCATTGAATATATGAGAAGTTTGATTCCTCACATTTGTTTTGAGATATAAAGATGGTGATATTAGTGTCATGCTAGTGAGTAATTATGGATTGGTAGAAATACTTCTGTTAAAGTTTGTGATTCCCGAAGCATGCACGTGTGGTGAACCGTTATGTGATGAAGTCGGAGCATGATTTATTTTTTGATTGTCTTCCTTTGTGTGGAGGTCGGGAGCGCGCGATGGTTAACTCCTACCAACCTCTTCCCTAGGAGCATGCGTATTAGTACTTTGCTTCGATGGCCAATAATTTTTTCCAATAAGTATGTGAGTTCTTTATGACTAATGTTGAGTCCATGGATTATACGCACTCTCACCCTTCCACCATTGCTACCCTCTCTAGTACCGCACAACTTTCGCCAGTGCATTAAACTCACCATATACCCTTCCTCAAAACAACCACCATACCTACCTATTATGGCATTTCCATAGCCATTCCGAGATATATTGCCATGCAGCCTTCACCATTCCGTTTTATTATGACACACACCATCATTGTCATATTGTTCTCATATGCATGAGGCTTTCATATACAGTCGTATATTTGTTCTAGTATCAAGTTGTAATTCTTGAGTTGTAAGTAAATAAAAGTGTGATGATCATCATTATTAGAGCATTGTCCTGTGTGAGGAAAGGATGATGGAGGCTATGATTCTCCCACAAGTAGAGATGAGACTCCGGACTTAAAAATAAAAAAGAGACCAAAGATCCCAAAAAAATAGGCCTAAGAGCCCAAAAAAAGAGGCCAAAGAGCCCAAAAAGAAAAAAAGGAAAAAAGAAAAAAAAGAGAGAAGGGACAGTGTTGTTATCCTTTTCCACACTTGTGCTTCAAAGTAGCACCATGTTCTTCATGATAGAGAGTCTCCTATTTTGTCACTTTCATATACTAGTGGCAATTTTTCATTATAGAACTTAGCTTGTATATTCCAGTGATGGGCTTCCTCAAATTGCCCAAGGTCTTCATGAGCAAGCAAGTTGGATGCACACCCACTTAGTTTTCTTTTGAGCTTTTCATATACTTATAGCTCTAGTGCATCCGTTGCATGGCAATCCCTACTCACTTGCATCGATATCAATTAATGGGTATCTCCATAGCCTATTAATTTACCTAGTTGATGTGAGACTTCCTCCTTTTTATCTTCTCCTCACAACCTCCACCACATTCTATTCCACCTATAGTACTATATCCATGGCTCACGCTCATGTATTGCGTGAAAGTTGAAAAAGCTTGAGAACATTAAAAGTACTCCCTCCATCCCAAAATTCTTGTCTTAAATTTGTCTAAATACGAATGTATCAAGTCACATTTTAGTATTAAATACATCTGTATCTAGACTAATCTAAGACAAGAATTTTGGGACGGAGGGAGTATGAAATAATTGCTTGACTAACACCGGGGTTGTGCATGATGAAATATTTTGTGTGCTGAAGATAGAGCATAGCCAGACTATATGATTTTATAGGGATAACTTTCTTTGGCCATGTTATTTTGAGAAGGCATGATTGCTTTATTAGTATGCTTCAAGTATTATTGTTTTTATGTCAATATTAAACTTTTGTTTTGAATCTTATGGATCTGAATATTCATGCCACAATAAGAAAGATACATGATAAACATGTTAGGTAGCATTCACACTTCATAAATTATTTCTTTTATCATTTACCAACTCGAGGACAAGCAGGAATTAAGCTTGTGGATGATGATATGTCTCCCACGTATCTATAATTTATGAAGTATTCATGCCATGTTTACAACAATTTTATATGGTTTTGGTATGATTTTATTAGAACTACCCTGGACTAACGTTGTTTTCCGCAGAACTGTCGTGGTGTCGTTTTTTGTGTAGAAATAAAAGTTCTGAGAATGCGCTGAAAATTTACGGTGATCGTTGAGGGACCAGAAGAGACCCATGGAGCACCGGAGCTGTGCCAGGAGGTGACCGAGGAGGCCACAAGCCAGGGGGCGCCCACCGCCCTAGGCCGCGCCCTAGGGCTTGTGGGCCCCTCGGGCACCCCCTGACTTGTTTCCAACGCCAAGTACCCCTATATATCCTGTAACCTCCAAAAAGAACCCTAGATCGGAAGTTTCGCCGCCGCAAGCCTCTGTAGCCACGAAAAACCAATTGGGACCCCGTTCCGGCACCCTACCGGAGGGGGAAACCATCACCGGAGGCCATATTCATCATCCCTATGGCCACCATTGCAAGGAGGGAGTAGTTTACCCTTGGGGCTGAGGGTATGTACCACTAGCTATGTGTTTGATCTCTCTCTCTCTCTCATGTTCTTGATTTGGCACGATCTTGATGTACCGCGAGAGCTTTGTTACTATAGTTGGATCATATGGTGTTTCTCCTTCTCTACCTTATTGTGATGAATTGAGTCTTGCTCTTTGAAGTTTCGTTATGTTGGATTGAGTATTGGATTTGAGAACACTTGATGTATGTCTTGCGATCGGATAATTTTGTGACAATGGGATGTTCTATTGATTCACTTGATGTATCTTTTGGCACTCAACTCGCGGATTCCTGAGGTGACATTGGGGGAATCTATGCATAGGAGTTGATGCATGTTCTCGTCCTACGTTCTCCTATAGGAACTTTGGAGTGATTCATTGGTATGCGTCGGTGCTATACAAACGGTTTTTAACCCCTTTCCGCGACGGCATTTGGAACCGTCGCCAAGTGAGTGTGGGCAATAGGGGGTCCTTCCCACACGACCTAGAAACCGTCGGGGATATGCCCTCTTGACACACACGCTTGGCAAAATGAGGTCGTGTGCGAACGGCGAGCTCTCAAATGCGGAAATACGTACAGTAGAGCTAAAAAATACAATTATACAGGCGAAATTGTTTCCGGTCGCAAGTATATCCCACATAGTCAGTCCCCGCTAAACGTTTCCGTTCGTATGTACATCCCACACAGTCGCTCCAAGGAAAACGTTTCCGTTCACAGGTACATCACACATAATTTTTCTCGTTAATCATTTGTGATAGCATTGCCATTGCACACGATATTAACAATTTTATCGTTTGCGTTATTGAATGCATCACACACGGTGCCTAGAAGAAACTGTGTGGCAAAGGTTGTCCATCACACAGAGTTTTTACGTGGTAAATGTTTGTGCAAGGTGGCCTAACGCAAACAATTTTCAAGAGGATGTCGTGTGTGCAGTGGAGATTGATCGCACACGTAGTGGATCCTAGAAACGTTTCTGATCTCCACGTCTATCGCAGACGGTTCGCTTTCGCAAACATGTGCAGTTTAATCTCTAATTAATCCCTAATTAATCCCAAATTTAAAAATCACATGTTTTGAATTTGAAAGTAGGCAATCACTTATTTCATATCCAACCATGTTATTACAAATATAGGTTCAACCACGAATGCATAATTCGATGCACAGGTACATATACTGAAGAACTACAAAAGCACCAAGTAAAGAATGATGAACCACGGTTGTACTAAAGACTGTAGAGAGAGAGGCGAAAGACATTCTGGTTGCTAGAGAAGGTGAAGCGGAATGCCCATATTGTGCCCTCCTCCATGCGTAATGCACGCACGACTCTAGGCCAATCCCTTGTGATGGCTGCCCGTCCATCCTTCACTGTCTTCATTACGACTTCTCGATGCTCATTGTAGTCTGGATGAAATACTTTAACCTTCATTGCGTGTCCACGAATCATGTACTTTTCGAGGTAATCTTTGAGTGAACTGCTTCGGGAACCACTGGGAACGAAAAAGATTCAGACATTGTTGTCTAACAACTCATTATGGGCAGTAAAAAGAGAAGGCTGCAGAGTTTGTAGTTACCATCCTACAACTCACTATTGTGTTGGATAGAGCATAAACAAATAATTTGCTTGCCACCATTCGTATCTTTTTGCTAATAATCCTTATCAGTTTCCTCACTTGATGCTTGTTCATGCATAACTCATTGCCCCATACACAAAAAGGGTCGATGCATGGATCCTTGCCAAGGGCATATGTACCTACAAGCAACAAGTCAATATTGGAAGCTAACAAGTGTCTAGGCCTAGATCTATATGCACTACATTATGGAACGAAGGGGGGAGTAGAAGCCGAGGGATGAATCTAACCTCGGCGGAAAATGGTGGCCACTCCTGTTGTTGTCCTGCATAAGTAGTGGAAAGGCATGATAAGTACAGCAACCTTAACATCAAACAAGTATAGCAAAGGTAAAAAACATCATCTCCAAATGATAGCTTGAATGTGTTCATTTCAGCATGCTGTTAAAGCAGATATAAAATGGAAGGCAATGTTTCCGACAGCAGGCTTAACAGCCATCAAATATTTCAATTCAAACTGGTATTGTTGAAAATGAATAGAACGTACGTAATGCTTAAACATCACACTGGATAAATGTGTAAAACTGAAATAAAGGCATGTGTTACCTACAACAGGAGTAACTGGAACCAAATATAACCATTCAAACTGGTATTGATGTAGTCGAGCGACACAGTTCCGACTTGCACATAATGAACAACACATTGTGAATGACTGAGATAAACAAGGCATAAATGACCAGTATAAGAACCAAATATAGCCATTGAAAACTGGACAGAGTCTCACTGCAACCAACCTAACAAGCAAATACAGATAAACAGGGCATATGCTTCAAAACTGGACAAATGCTCACTGCAACCAACCTAACAAGCAGATAAAGATAAACAAGGCATCTGCTTGATAACTGGACAAATGCTAAAAAAGCAACCTAACAACCAAATACAGATAAACAAGGCATCTGCTTGATAACTGGACAAATGCTAAAAAAAGCAACCTAACAACCAAATATAGATAAACAAGGCATCTGCTTGATAACTGGACAAATGCTCACTACAACCAAACTAAGAACCAAATACATATAAACAAGGCATCTGCTCGATAACTGAAAAAATGCTCACTCCAACCAACCTAACAACCAAATACAGATAAACAAGGCATCTACTCACTATAAACAACCAAATATAGCCATTCGTGAAACTGAAGTGGACAATTCATACTTAAACATCACATAGCCCTATTGAACAATACATTTTTGCATAACTGAAATAATTAAACACAGCACAGTTAAAGCACTGCACGGCAAATGCTTCTACAACAAAGGGTACGGGTTGGCAAGCTAGAAAAGGTAAGATTTGCTGATAGAATGTTGCCTCACATTTCATGGACGGGATCCTTCTAGTTGGAAGAGCACAGACCCATGGTGCGCTCTCTAATGTCACAGATGGGCTATTTCACCTTGGAAGAACCTTCGTGGGTGCCCTCCTCGTGGTCGTGGTCATGGTCAATGAGATCTGACTTGGCAATTGAGGATCCCAAGCCGCCGCTGTAGAACGTGTCTTTTAGAAATGACAAAATGGGCTCGATGGCGTATAAAGCTCGCAAATCCTTGACCGCTTGGCGGAGGAGATCAGCGCCAGGGCCGTCGAAGAGATTGACGGCGGTTGAACCAGAGGGCTTGGGGATGGACCACTTAACCTATGACATGGCCCACGTGAAGCCGTCGCTGTGGACGAGCTTGATGTCGTAGCCAGCTTTCCCAAGATATAGTAATATGCTAGCCCACTGACATGAAGCCTTCGGCATGGCAACATAGTCAACGTCTTCGTTGGCTTCCACGGCGACGTGTTGCTCCAATATCGACAGGTCGGGGCGAACGGCGGCCACCTCGCCAACGTCCGCCGGAGAGGCCATGATAAACCTCTTCTTGGCCGAACACTCGTCGGGCTCCCGAGATACGTGGTCGAGCTTAGGCTGCGACATTCTGGAGCAGGGGATGTGGAACTGGCGGGGAGGGACACCGTAGGCCTCATCTAAAAACTCAGGGGAGTGGGGCGACGATATGGGAATCGCTGGGTAACCTGAACTTTATTATCTAAGCTAGGAGGAACGGGCAGACTGGCAGGGGTTGCGCGGTCGTGGTGATTTCAGCGCACTTGCATCGCACATGGTTGAGCCAGTACCTCCACCCTTTGCTCGCGCTTCCACGGTCGTGGTGATTTCAGCACACTTGCATCGCACACGGTTGAGCCAGTACCTCCACCCCTTCGCTCGCGCTTGCGCGGTCGTCGTGATTTCAGCGCACTTGCATCGCACACGGTTGAGCCAGTACCTCCACCTTAATTTGCTCGCGCTTGCGCAGGCGTGGTGATTCACAGCGCACTTGTATCGCACACGGTTAAGATATTATGCCCGTGTCCATTGAGCGTCATCAGAGTCTTTGCAGCAAAAAATAACGTTAGAGAGGGTCAGAAGACAGCCACACCAGCATGTGGCCCAAATATATATGAGTGAAAAGGGTGGTCTGTGATGTTCAAAATTCCAATGCACAACTTTGACCGCACAGGCCCACGGTTGGGCGCGTCATCGAAGATCGATGAGAGGGGCCAGAAGTCAAGAACAACCTGGAAGTGGCCAAATATATGTAGGAATATTGGGGATGTTTAAAACTTTAAATACAGTTGTTGTTGTCGATAAACCGCTTGGGCCAATAGATGGAACCATCATAAAAATCGCACGAGAGGGACCACAAAACCAGCACCTCTTGCATGCGGCCCAAAATGATGTACGTTGGGAAGGGGTGATGTGTGTTTTCAATATAGAATAATGCACAATTTATATGTGGTGCCTACCTCTCGATACAGACAACAACCATGAAGGCAAGGTAGTTAAGGACGAGATACGCAGGGTTCGATGTAGGTCGAACCCAGCAATCCGAGCATGTGGGAGGGAATCCTGGCAACGCATGAGCTCGAGCTTTGGTTGAGCGCATGTGACGGTGACCGGCCCTAACACGAACTAGGAGGAATCCATTCATGGCCAACACATAATACCCCTCATTATCGGTCAAAGGGATGATATATATAAACTCGGGGATCCCACAGATATGTGTGTCATCACAAAAAACCGCACAACGGAGACGTGGTCGATCAGAAGACCTCGTATACACAGCATGCGGCCCGAAAATATGTATGGGTACGGTGGTGTGTGATGTGTTTAAATCCCAAATGCACAACTTCGATGGGCCACCAACTACATTACAAACCGAACACCGTACCCGACTCCAAGCCTAGTTCAATACGTACGATGTCAGTTTCCCAACTTCGAGGCGGCGGCGGCGGGGGGGGGGGGTGGGGGTCGTCCCACACATGCGCTCAAACTTTATTTGGTCTAGCATGTGACACATCTATATATATATAAGGATTTTTATTTCTGTGCCCCTGGTTCCTTAGCTCTACTCATTCACCCCCGCGCTCTTAACGTTTGCTCACTTTTCCCCACTCCCTTGCCAGAAACCCTCATAACTGGTTATAACGGATGTTGTCGTCGGGTCAATGCCTTTGACCGTTAGCTGACGAGTGCGCCCAAAGCTGGCCCGACCCATTTTGACAGCGCCGATAAAAAAACTGTGCATGCACATTTAAAATAAAAACAACTTAATTAAACATTAAAGCCGGCCAGGAAGGCCGGCGAGAGTCCACGCGTCCACATTAGCATTAAAAGAAATTTAAAAAAACCTAACTACGAAGCGGCGTGCTGCCCAGTGCGCCCTAGGCGTCGTCGTCGTCCTCGGGGTGGGTGAGGTCGATGAGCGTCGGCGCAGGGCGGCCAAGGGGAACGCCGTGTTCCAGGCGGCGGCGATGTAGGCCGCAGGCAGCAGTTCCGACGGGGGCAGTGCTGGCGCGGGGGGCTGTGCGGCAGCCTGTGTAGCCGCGGCTTGGCGCGCCTCCTCCTCAGCCTCGCGCGCCTCCTCGAGGTCGCGCTTGAGCATCCCCTCGTACTCGCCGCGACAGCGCTCCTCGGCGAGCCGTCGTTGGCGCCACGTCTCGAGGTACGCCGCCTCCTGCTCCGGGGTCGCCCCCATCCAAACCGGTGGCGCGGACACCCACTCGCGCACCACTCCCGTCTAGGAGAAGCGCGTGATGGGCTCCGGCTCTGGCTCCGGCTCCGGCTGCGGCTCTGGGTCGGCCTTGACGAGCCATCAGGGAGGGGACGGCGGGACCACCGACGGCACGACACAATCGCCGGCCGCGGAGAGGGCGAGGGCCTGCGCCATGGCCACCTCGTAGCAAGCCTCCTCTTCCTCCACCGCCTCCACCCTGCGCCGCTCGTCCTCCTCGCTCTCGCGGTAGACCGCCGCAAGGGCCGCCTGGTCTTCCTCCCGGATGACGAGCGGGTGCGGCGGCACGCTGCGGTCGACCTCCTGCACGCCACGTCGCCTCGCTTCCTCGTGCTCGAAGGCGAACCACCTTGCCCAGTTAGGCGAGTCGGTGGCGTAGGTGGCGTCGCGGCGCTGCTTCAGCGTCAGCATTGCCCGCCGGTGCCGCACCTCCTCCGCGTGCGCCCTAGTCGACCGCGGCGCCGCCGGCACTGGGATCCTCTCTGGATCCAGATGCCAGTTGTGCGGCAGGGTGACATCGGGGTACGGCAGAGGGACGCGGTGCTGCCAGTGCCACTCCGCCTGGTGCACTGGCACGCTCACTCGCACCCTCTGCCGGCGAGCCGCGCCGGCGGAGGCGGTACGAACTCAGAGGAGAAAGGGACGGAGGGGGCCTTGCCCTTAGACTTGCTGTTGCCGGCGCCAGAGAAGAGCCCCATTTGGTAGGGTTGTCTAGGGTTTTTGCTAGGGTTTGCCGGCGACGGGGGAGCGAGCTTGCCTAGATGGGTACGACGAGTTTGGATGAGGACGGCCCCACCGCACGGTCGGCTTAAAAAAGGGCGACCGCCATCGCTGGCGCGTGGGCCTGTGGTCATAAATTAAGCTGACCGCGAGTGGGCGGCCGCCAGGTGGGGACGCGGCAGACAGCGAGAAGGCGCGTGTGGCATCCGTTCGACGGCCGCGCCGACGCATTTGGGGCGCAAATTTGGACCGCAAATGCGTCGGCGCGGACGTGATTTGGGTTTGGGTCGGCGCGTTGGGCCACCACTTTGCCCGCGCCAACCCAAACGGACTATGATCTTAGGTGCTGCAATGATCACACATGTTGTATAGGAAATCAAATGCATGCTCCAAATGAGATCATGTAAACCTTGGCAAACCTGGACAGTACAAATTCAAGAAAATGCAAAAACAAGTAAAACCTTGGCAAACTATCTATGTTTGTGTAGGAGATCATGTGTGCAAAATTTGAAGTGATTTAGAGGAGGTCAAATAAATTTGAATTTGAGAAAATGTGCTCCAAATGAGCTCCCAGGCTAAGGTAAACAGCCCATTTGTAATCAAGTTTTTTTGAACCTACTCTAAATGAGCCAAATGTTTTTTTATTAACACATATTCACTTTCCATAGTGTAGATTCGAAGTCTCACCATTTTTTGAATTAATCTTCATATTTTTACATTTTCTTTTGAAAACATATGCTTTAATATAAAAACTATTAAAAAGACGTTTTGAAATATGAAAATGGAAAACTAACTTCAGATCCTTCTTATTCACTTTAAAATAAAGCTTTAGTGATTTTTTTTATTTTTTTTATTTTTCAAAAATAGAAGGTAACACCACCTCCTCTCCTTGAACTCTATGAAATCATGTACATGATAGCTCATATGTGTGACGGTTTTCTCATGAAAATGACCATAGAGCAAGTTTATGATTTTTGGTTGGTAACATGTCACATAAGACAACATCGTGCGCAGGTTATAATATTTTTGGATTTTATTAAAATTAATGGTGCTCATTTGACCTCGATCGTGCCAGCTAGGGTTTTTTCATGAAAATGACCATAGACCAAGTTTAGTATTTTACCTCGTTAGTTTGTCTTATAAAACGACAAACGGCGAAGGTTTCATATTTTTTTGATTTTTTTAAATTAGTTATGCTCAGTCAAAGCCTTCGAAACCCCATTGACCAGCTCAAAACCCCTCTAAACCCCGCGGGGTTTCGCCTAACCCTAGCTCCCAACGTCAGCTGTCCGATCATACCCTCGCGCCAAGCGACAGCCCTCAGATCTGGCCTTTTAGAAGGAACTAGGTGGGCTGGCTGCGTGCAGGCTCCGCGCCGTTGGATCACAAGGACGGCTCCGCATCGTTGGATCGTGGGGCGATCCTATCGGTTGTGCTCGGCTGCTCACCCACCACTGACTCTGTGAAAAAAAAACGTTGTTATTGGGCCCAAAAGGAAACCAAGCTCTGGGCCGTCGAATTGTGTCGTTTTTTTGCATCGTTTGCTTTGTTTTTTGTGAATATGTTGGCTCTGTATTTTTGCATCGTTTGCTCTGTTTTTTACTTCGTTCTTTTTGTTCTATACAAATGTAAAATGAACAAATTTATAAGGCCTAAATTTATTTTTATCATGTAAAATGGCCACAAACTATCAAAAAATGGGTCATTTTGCATTTGTATAATGGCCACAAGCCCTCTATCTCTTTTTATCATGCAAAATGACCAAATTTTTAAGGGCCAGATTTATTTTTATCATTCAAAATGGCCACAAGCTCTTCAAAAATTGTCTCTTTTTGTTCATATAATATAGGGTTGACCACGGATTCCCATGCGTGCAATTAGCTTCTTTTTCTTCTTCTTTTCAAACCACCGTTTCCCACGCGTGTACACTCCCGATGCTGCGGTGGGTTTGAGAACGGGCTACTAACTTCACATTTTACCCCGTTATTGCCACGACCAAATAACACGTAGCACTACGGCTATTTAAGCCACCCTCTGCCTCTGCCATCCCTCATCCATCTGCCCTTCTTGCTCTTCGACCCCTTCTCCGTCTTCTGCACATCCCTCAGCCATGCAGTACACCGGACCAACCTACCGCTTCCCACCCACCATGCCGGAGAGGCTCTACCCTACCGGCATGTATGTTGATCGCACACTACGTGTGTGGGCGATATCAAGGCTGAGGACCGCAAGGAACTTCACCGAGTTCTTCCTCGCGTCCGGCTACCACCACCTCCCGAGGGGATCTCCAACGATGTTCCGCGTCGAGGAGGTCATCCAAAACCGGGTGGTGGTTGCTCTCCTTGCCCACTTCACCAACACATTCGACGCCTTCTACCTCCTCGGCCGGGTGTTTTGGTGTGGCTCTGAGTTCATCGCTTTCACCACCCACAACAGGTTCACGGAGTACAACAACATCTTCCCCACCGCGACGCGCATGCACACTCTTCCGTACCCCATCGACAATGCCCCGGAGGAGCAGTGAAAAGGGCGCCCGAAGGAGGAGCGAGGTGGAGAAGGCGGCGGCTAGGGTTCTAAACCCTCTATCTTTTTTTAGTCTATGTTATGTTAAGTTGTAATTGAACTATGTTGGAGTTGCTATGGGCTTGTTGGCCCTTTTCTTAAATTTTATTATTAAGTTTTCTATCTATTCTATTATTAAGTTCTTCCTAGTTTGAGCTATGTGATCGTGCTATGGGCTTGTTGGCCCTATCTACATATTGGGACTGCATATTTGTTGATTATTTTCTTAGAGAGCTCGGCTTGTTAGTAGGGTTCCCTTGTTAGTAACCACCTAGCTAGTGCATGCAAGCAAGCTTTGTTAGTAGGGATGAATGAGTACAACTAAGCAAGGGAGTGGCTCTTTTTTTTCACAAGCCACAAATATGTAGCCACCTAGCTAGAAGAGAGAAACCAGCGGCAGTGACCGTCGCTGCATCCGTGGCGGCTGGCGTGCAAGAAAGCTGCTCGGTCAGTGCATCGTGGCGGACGCATCAGCGCATGCAGGCTCGGTCTGCGCATCATGGGATTGTGGCATCGGCGCATGCAGGCAGGGTTTGCTGGGTGCATGCATAGCAGGCTTCTATCCTGGCGGCGCGCGCAGACGTTTAATGCGAGGGACGGCCCAACGAAACCATGGCCCAATGGTCGAACAGCGACACCACCCAACGTGGCACAGTCCAGCGTGGCCCCACTAGTAAGAGTTAATGGTCAAGCCTTTGACCCGACGGCAACGTCCGTTGTGCCCAGTTATGAGGGTTTCTGGCAAGGGAGTGGGGAAAATTGAGCAAAAGTTAAGAGCGGGGGATGAATGAGTAGAGCTAAGGAACCAGGGGCACAGATGTAAAATTCCCATATATATATATATATATATATATATATATATATATATACACCTATACACCTATATAGTGTGCGAATAACTTTGAAAGTTGGTCGTTGGATGAAGCCAATCCGACGGTACAGAGATGGCAAATCCGAGCACTACTTGCCGTTGGATATCATCTACATTCCACCAGATTCTGACACATGTACAATCTAGAAGACTCCATGGTTGAACTTAAGCATAATGCACAAACCTCCAAACACAAGCACTTCTCCTTTGTTTTTTAGAATCTTCCATATCTTAATTGCCCAAACCTTTTTTTCTGAATGAATTGTCACTTTTTGTTTTTACCTTTACAATGCACAATTCCATGAATCTTAAAATAGATTTTTTTATAAAACTAATTGATTTTGGATGAGATGAACTATAAGAATTAAACGAACATCTACATCATGCATATATGACTCAAGGCTTACATGCTATAGTGTGGTATTTACTCATAATTTGGTTATCAGATCTCATGCGTGCAATGCACGTGTACCTTACTAGTATCAATAGGAAACCATCATGGTAAAACCCTTCTCGTTGTTGGGTCAAAGGGATAGATTGTGTGGGGCCCCCTAATTGTCGGTAAAGGATAGTATATATACCTTGGGGAGCGCACAGATATGTGTCGCGTCTATAAGCCGCACAAGGGAGACATGCTCGAGAAGAACACCCTGCCCCCTATACCCTGCATGCAACCTGAAAAAGGTTTGTATAATCGCCATGACAGGTCAAGTCAATCATTCTTTAATTTTTTAGAGGAAAAAATAACCCATAAAAACATAGTAGGTTTATATAATCGCCATGACAAGTCCAGTAAATCATTCTTTCATTTTTTAGAGAGAAAAATAACCCATAAAAACATAGTCTACAAATTAGCAAAACAAGGATCCCAATGTTTATATAATTGCCATGATAGGTCACTATAGAGATATAATATATCTATATAATGACCGTGTCATGGCATTTAAATGAAGCTTGAGATATGCAACTTCCCACCGAGTCACCCATCCTTGGACTACTCCAGTCTGAGCACGCTTAACTTCTGCGTTCAATTCAACTAGGCTAGTGGATCAGAAGCCGGACCTTGCTGATAAGAATTGCCTCCTTGCCATTAAGGCGTTTCACGCTGGTCACCCTATGGGACCCCTCCTATCACACACATTTGTGCTTTTAGAAATTGTGTGGGAAATTTTACATGGCCGGTGTGTCGCTGCTAGCCTTCAATGAGCACTTAGCGGGAAAACAATGGGAGACGAGGCAGGAAACCGATCAGAGGAGTGGCGAGAAACGGTAGCCTGTTTTGAAAACCTAGTAGAGAAGGAAGCGTGAGCTAGCACGAGGCATGCGCTCAGTGCTTACCCATGTACTGCATATGTTGTCGAAATGGCTCAGGGTTGTCGTTCGATCTAGGAGCATCCAACGGTGCACACGTATGATCCGTGGGGTTTGGGTTCTGTCCAATCAGAACGCACGACTCAGATCGCACGCGCAGCAGGGGGATATCATATGGAAACCAACATTCGGTGGAAACCGGTGAAAACCACGAGAAAAAGATGTTTTGAAGTTTCAAAAAAATTGAAAGAAATGCGGGATGTTAAGAGGATGATGTTTTATTGCCACACCAAATTTCAAGTTGAAACACATTACGAGAGGTGAGCTATGAAAAAGACAAAATTAGCGTTGAATAGTGCTGAATAGTAATGTCACTATTCAGGGCTGAATTTGTCTTTTTCATAGCTCACATCTCGTAATGTTTTTCAACTTGAAATTTTGTGTCGCAATAAAACATCACCTTCTTAACATCCCACATTTTTTTAGATTTTTATGAAACTTTAAAATATGGTTTCCACGAAGTTTTCATTGAATATCGGCTTTCGTGAGTGAACCGTGTGCTATTTGAAAACATTTCGTGAGAAGAATCCCGATTTTTAAATCCCTGTAAATCCAAAACTATGCCGAAAATCGTGAAACCTGGCATGGTGTCACGACATCTCACTTATATGTCGAGGAATTTTTTCGTCCATTGTGGCGCAAGTTTTATTACAAGTCTCTTACAAACCGGAGCTTCTCTCAAAGAAGCCTCGTGGTTCCGATAGGGAAACGTGTCCCCCTTGTGGGCGAAACATAATCACTACCTCTTTTCACCTTGTATTTTCTTCTACGAGCAACATGGAACAACAGGATATCCGTGCTGAAATTTAAACTTATTCAGGGTTCGTTAGGCCTTTTTATACGCTAAGTGAGTTTCCTAGGCATTTAATGTCCATAATTCAAATATGAACTTCAAATACATGCTCCAGTTCACCAAAATGGCTAGAAAATGTATACATGTGTCCTTGGGTGCACGTTTAGGTCCCATGCCAGGAATGGGAACGAATTACAACCATACTCGCGTCCTGGCTCATCCTCAAACATTTGGAATCTCGGTTTGTAAATCCCCGTAAATCCTAAACACACCAGAAAGTCATCAAAGGTGGCATGGTGTCACGTCATGGAACGTATTTGTCGTGGTAAATACATTGTCCAATTTGGTCCAAGCTTTATTACAAACCTCTTACAAAAACCGGAGCTTCTCTCAAAGAAGCCTCGTGGTTCCGATAGGGAAACGTGTTCCCCTTGTGGGCGAAACGTAATCACTGCCTCTTTTCGCCTTGTATTTTCTTCCATGGGCAACATGGAACGACTTGATATCCATGCTAAAATTTACACTTATTCAGGGTTCTTTGGCCTTTTATACACTAATTGAGTTTCCTAGGCATTTAATGTCCATAATTCAAATCTGAACTACAAATACATGCTCCAGTTCACCAAAATGGCTAGAAAATTATACGTGTGTCCTTGGGTTCATGTTTAGGTCCCATGTCGGGCTGAAATTTGAAACTGTTCAGGGTTCGTTTGGCCATTGTATATATATTACTAATTACTAAGTTTTCTACGCATTTAATGTAGTCCATAATTCAAATTTGAACTATAAGCACATGCTCCAGTGAAGCAAAATGGGTGGGAAATCGTACATGTGTCATTGGGTGCATGTTTAGGTCTCATTTAAGGAATGGGAATGAATTACAAACTTGTCGTCATCCTGAAACATTGAGAATCTCAGTTTTGAAAACCCAGTAAATCAAAAACTCACCCAAAAAACATGAAACTTGGCATGGTTTCATGACATGGCACATATATGCCGTGGTAAAAAAATCGTCTAGTTTTAGAATAGGCGCACACATTAGTAGCCAATGAAGTCCTTTTTGAAACAAAAAGCTGACACGTTAATATAGCAAACGGTTGTATTTTATTAACCGTGTCGAAATTTAACCATACTCGGTGGCGTGCGTGCAACTGTTTGATTAGACGGGACGAGCACGAGAAGTCCGCCGTGCAGGCTCGACGGGACACGTGCGAGTAGTCCGCCGCACAGGCTCGACGGGACGCGTGCATCCTGTCCACCTCGCAGGCTTGACGGGACACGTGCGAGCAGCAAGGCCGCCCATGCTCACCGGGAAGCGAGCTCTTTGACCTCCACGCACCAGCCACCGCCCGCCTCGCTCACAACTTCTCCATTAATGGGTTAATTAAAGCACCTGGAGAGAGGGTGTTGCTTGTGATCCCATGGCAGCATTTGCTTTGTTCATGTTTTCAACTCGTATTCCGCTCTAATTTAAATTGCCACATAGGGCAATGGATAATACGACCACAAATAAAATGGCAATGGATAATACGATGACAAATTTACAATGGCACAGATAATAATTGGCTTACATATTCCGGATAATTTAAAATTCCACATGCGGCAAAGCCCGGAAGACACGGGGGCAAGAGAAGAAGGAAATTGCAGACAACAATCTAGGTCGCTACTGTCTCTACTAGTCGATGGATCGCCGGGCGACGAAATCCTCTAGCTCCTTCTTCAATTCATCATGACTTTGCTTGAAAGCAGCCACGGATTCCTCCACCTCCTGCTCACACTCGATCCGGAGCTTCCTCAAGCCACCCATCAGTTCCTCGACGACCGCTTTCAGCGTCATCTCCGAGGCACTGCTTTGCTCATGCAGCATCTTCCAGCCGGTGGCCCCCTCCTCCTTCTCCGCGACCAACTTGAGGAGCTTCGCATTGTCACCCATGAGTTGCTAGACGAGACCGGTCGCCTTGTCAACTGAGGCATCGCTGATCTTGAGCAGCTTCATCAAGCCGTCGACCAGCTCATGCTACGTAGTGACGCCAGCGAGGTCGTCGCCGGAGAAGGACTTCAGGAACGCCGGCTCGTTGCGATGGTCGACACCGCGAATGCGCTTGTGAGAGCCCTCGCGTGCCCGTGAGAGCTCGTTCGAGGGCTCCGCGGCGTGTCGGGACATCTCTGTTGCGGCTGCGGCTTCGCGGCGGGACCTCTCTAGTGCTTCCGCGGCCTTGGTCTTTGCTGCCTGGTTATATGTCCACCCTAAACTCCTCCTACCGGTCATGGTGGAACGACTTGACAGGAAAGACCAATTTTGTGGGTGATGAGGAGAGGAACTATGAAGTAATTTTTGAGTGGGTAGTTTTTATAGCCCGGTGCTAAGTGTGAACACATATTAGTTTTATAGGTGTGAACAGATTTGCAATTACTTATTGCATTGTAATCTGCGATGTGACGAGAAATAAGGTCAAAATTTATTGATGGCACAAGGTCAACCATGTGGTTGCTTGTCGTTGAGGCGGCCGCGGTGCGCTCTGCTCACGTCCGTCCGCGCATTTTGCTCGCCATTGAGGCGGCCGCGGCGCGCTCCGCTCTGGCGTCCCTGCACACGCTCTGCTCGTCGTTGAGGCAAAATTACAATGGCAATGGTTATAATTCTTAATAATTGTCTTACATATTCAGGATAATTTAAAATGCCACATGTGGCAAGGCCCAGAACACTCACGACCTACATATGCATACAATTATAATAAAATATAAGCTAAAAGGCTGAGCTGCCGGCCTTCCGATGATGGTCTTGTCGGACTCCATGATCAGCATAGCACCCTTGCGGCCGTTCACTCCAAGTGTCCCGACCCGCCTCCGCCTACGGAGTTGCTGGCGCTGGGAGGCTCTTGGGCCTCTTCCAGAAGAGCTTGACAGCGTGCAATCGCGCGCATGACAACTCCGCAGAACCGCTCCATTTCCATGTCTCTGGCCTGGTAGCAAATTCCGTCCATCACCTGCATCCTCAAGATATCACGTTGGCGATGTTCTACTTCGTCGGGGACGTCAACTCCGCCAAGGATGTGCTCGAGCCTGGCCACCACATCATCGGGATCGAGGTTGACACGGCCGCCGCGGGCAATGATGAAGCCGCAGGCTGCCTGTGTCTTGACTGAATCGCAGAGGACCTCTGCCCATTCCTTGCAGGGCATCAGGCTCTTGTTGAGCACTAGTGACGGCGGCTCTTCGGGTTGGTCGTTGTCGGTGTCAACACCGGCGGATCTCGGGTAGGGGGTCCCAAACTGTGCGTCTAAGGTGCTGGTAACAGGAGACAGGGGACACAATGTTTACCCAGGTTTGGGCCCTCTCTATGGAGGTAATACCCTACTTCCTACTTAATTGATCTTGATAAATATGAGTGTTACAAGAGTTGATCTACCACGAGAACGTAATGGCTAAAACCATAGAAGTCTAGCCTGTGTGATTATGACTATCAGTCTTCGGCTCTACGGGCCTAACCCTCCGGTTTATATAAACACCGAAGGGATCTAGGGTTACATAAAGTTGGTTACAGAGAAAGGAATCTTCATATTTGGTCGCCAAGCTTGCCTTCCACGCAAAGGAGAGTCCCATCCGGACATAGGTAGAGTCTTCGGTCTTCGTATCTTCACATCCCATCAGTCCGGCCCATGGCTAACAGGCCGGACGCCTGAGGACCCCTTAGTCCAGGACTCCCTCAGTAGCCCCTGAACCAGGCTTCAATGACGAGGTGTCCGGCGTGCAGAGTGTCTTCGGCATTGCAAGGCGGGTTCCTTCTCCGAATACTCCAACTCAGTCTTTGGACGCAACGAACGTGTCTGGATCTGCAACACAAGTACCACACACATTCGTAGAGAGTATAATATTCCACGAGTCCAACCCGCTGACAACTTTTTGTAATGTGACATCACGTATGCCCGGTCATTATTTCGAACCGTTTTTGTCTGCCGTTCCATGTTTCGAGACGCGGTTGTCATTGGCACGTCTTGTCGAAGCAGAGATCGTGTCCCCTTATTGCGGGATTCTCATCAATACGGGCGTGGGTAATCTAACCGTGTCGTTTACACGGTCCTTGGGAACAGGCGAGTTTTAAGGCGAGTGGGGAGGCGCTTGATATTCACTGCCTTTATAAGGAGATAAGGATTCCCTTTCTTCACCCACGCCCTCTCTCTTTCTCTGTCCTTCCATTCCCGAGCTCCAACGCCTAAGTCCTCATCCTTTCCGCCTCAAGAAAACACTCAACCATGTCTGGATCCGGAGGGCAAGGCAAGTGGATGGCCTCCTCCGATAAGGAGAAGGACATCACCGAGCTTCGGGAGGCCGGGTATCTGGCGAAAGGAATTGCTCACCGGCTTCCGGCCAAGGGGCAAGTCGTCCCCACCCCGAATCCCAACGAGTTGGTGGTGTTCATCCCCCATTTCAACCGCAGGTTAGGGTTTCCTCTCCACCCTTTCATCCGCGGACTTATGTTCTATTATGGGCTAGATTTCCATGATCTAGCCCCAAATTCCTTCCTCAACATCTCGGCATTTATTGTCGTGTGCGAGGCCTTCCTCCGCATTTCTCCCCACTTTGGATTATGGCTCAAGATCTTCAATGTGAAGCTGAAGGTGGTGGACGGCCAACACGCGGAGTGCGGAGGTGCCATGGTGAGCAAGATGCCCAATGTCAAATGGCCCAAAGGCACATTTGTGGAGACCATCAAGGAGTGGCAAAAATAGTGGTCCTATATCACAGAGCCTCGTGACGCCACTTGGGCCGCGGCTCCCGAATTCAAGTCCCGAGCTCCAATGCGGCTAACCTCCTGGATAGAGAAGGGCCCAAATTGGTGTTTGTCGCACGAACTGATAGCGTTGCAAACGCGCGTCCAAAGCATGGTGGATAAAAACATCGAGCTCGTTAATGTGATCCAGGTGATGCTAGTTCGCAGGATCCTTCCATGCCAGAGCCGAACATGCCCTTTATCGGAATTTGATCCGGAGAACCGCCAGACCTTGGAGAGGCTCTTCGGAACCACTCACCAAGATGTGGAAGTTGCTCTTTAAAGGCAACGAGACGCCGCCGGCCATAGACTCGGACCGCGGGCACGATCTAGCCCATCATGCCAGCGCGGTAAGTCCTTCACATCAAGGTGTATCCTCTACTTTATTATTCAAGGAAGATGTCTAAAACTTTACTATTTATTGTTTCTCAGGCATGGAGAGAGAAAGCGGAGCGGATTCAATGTCCGGCTCCGCTGCCCGAGGAACCAGCCGTCCCGCTCCTGGCGAAGATGCTGGTTCCGGCGCCCTACAAGGCGCCGGAGAAGAAGGCCAAGAAGAAGGCCAAGGGGGTCCAGAGTGGCCCCCGCCGCAAGGGAGCTTCGGACATGTCGTCCGAAGACAAGACGCACTCCTCTGCCGCCGAAGACGACGACGAGGAGGAGGAAGAAAGCAACTCCCCCCTGATGGGGGAAGGAAGAAGAGGGCGGCCTCCACAAATCTAGAGGCGGAGGCGCCCAAGAGGGAGAAGGGCCCCCTCGCGGATAACTCCGCATGGGACGTCGACAGCAGCCCAGAGCGACCCCCCCCCCCCGAAGCAAGCCCCTGGCCGCATCGTAAGTACTAAAGATCCGTATACGTCCATGTATCCGGTCTCTCTTCTTCATGGTATTAACATGTTTAATTATGTAATTGAAGTCCGGCCCACGACAGCTCCCAGCGGTCCTCATCAAGAGGTTCGCTGGATTCGAAAGCGATGGCCAGCGAGTCACCGCCGGCCGCTCACCCTCCCATGGCTAAGGGTGACGACGAGGTGCTGTCCCAAAGGACCTTCCCAGGCCAGGGAGAGGTTCAGGAGGCCGTCAGGGTGGCACCAGAGGATGACTCCTCGGCCGCCGGACACATGGGGGAACAGATCCCCATGGAGACTGGCGATGGGGGCCATGTTCAGTTCATCCCCCAGCCGAATACGGTTCCGGAGACCTATACGGCTCCGGAATCCGGCGAGCAGCCTCCTTTGAGAGAAGGAGGTGTGCCTATCCCACAGGTGACCTCTGTCCAACCAGAGGCACCGGATAATCTGTTGGAAGTGCTACGAGGCGCTTCCATTGTGGATGAACACCGTATCCTTATGGGTACGGTGGTTGAGAGGGTTCAGTCCGTCAAGAGCGGACTGACCGAAGCCTGCACCAGCCTGCTGACAGGCTTTGAGGTAAGCAACACAAAACAAAAAGTCCTAGTATAGACAGTAGCCCCTGAGACACTGTCCGGTGTTCGGAAAGAAAACCCGGACAGAGGATCAATTTATTTTCACAGGGAACTAACTAAAAGGTGTCTTATGTGAATAAACAGGCGTCACTGCTGGCCGCAACCTCTCATGCTGCGGAGGTCTCCGGACTAAAGCAGAGACTGGAGCGGCCCGAGGAAAACTCGGCCAAGCGATGAAGCAGTTAGAAGACAAGCAAGGTATGTAATGACTTGTTGTATATTCGGAAAGAATAAATGATGTGTGCTGACCGAAGTGCCATGATATTTGTAGGAGCGGCGACCAAGGTCGAGATCCTTAAGAAGGCGCTGGCCGAGGCCAAGGAGAAAGCTGCCAAGGAACAGGCCGCTTGATACGTCTCCAACGTATCTATAATTTTTGATTGCTCCATACTATATTATCTTCTGTTTTGGACATTATTGGGCTTTATTATACACTTTTATATTATTTTTGGGACTAACCTATTAACCGGAGGCCTAGCCCAGAATTGCTGCTTTTGCCTATTTCAGAGTCTCGCAGAAAAAGAATATCAAACGGAATGAAACCTTCGGGAACGTGATTTTCGGAACGAACAAGATCCAGAGGACTTGGACCCTACGTCAAGAAAGCTACCAAGAAGTCACGAGGTAGGGGGCGCGCCTACCCCCCTGGGCGCGCCCTCCACCCTCGTGGGCCCCATGTTGCTCCACCGACGTACTCCTTCCTCCTATATATACCTACGTACCCCCAAACTACCAGATACGGAGCCAAAAACCTAATTCCACCGCCGCAACCTTCTGTACCCGTAAGATCCCATCTTGGGGCCTGTTCCGGAGCTCCGCCAAAATCACGGAGGGCTTCTACATCAACACCATAGCCTCTCCGATGATGTGTGAGTAGTTTACTTCAGACCTTCGGGTCCATAGTTATTAGCTAGATGGCTTCTTCTCTCTTTTTGGATCTCAATACAATGTTCTCCCCCTCTCTCGTGGAGATCTATTCGATGTAATCTTCTTTTGCGGTGTGTTTGTTGAGACCGATGAATTGTGGGTTTATGATCAAGTTTATCTATGAACAATATTTGAATCTTCTGAATTCTTTTATGTATGATTGGTTATCTTTGCAAGTCTCTTCGAATTATCAGTTTGGTTTGGCCTACTAGATTGATCTTTCTTGCAATGGGAGAAGTGCTTAGCTTTGGGTTCAATCTTGCGGTGTCCTTTCCCAGTGACAGTAGGGGCAGCAAGGCACGTATTGTATTGTTGCCATCGAGGATAACAAGATGGGGTTTATGTCATATTGCATGAGTTTATCCCTCTACATCATGTCATCTTGCTTAAAGCATTACTCTGTTCTTATGAACTTAATACTCTAGATGCATGCTGGATAGCGGTCGATGTGTGGAGTAATAGTAGTAGATGCAGGCAGGAGTCGGTCTACATGTCTTGGACGTGATGCCTATATACATGATCATACCTAGATATTCTCATAACTATGCTCAATTCTGTCAATTGCTCAACAGTAATTTGTTCACCCACCGTAAATACTTATGCTCTTGAGAGAAGCCACTAGTGAAACCTATGGCCCCCGGGTCTATTTTCCATCATATTAATCTTCCAACACTTAGTTATTTTTATTGCCTTTTATTTTACTTTGCATCTTTATCATAAAAACACCAAAAATATTATCTTATCATATCTATCAGATCTCACTCTCGTAAGTGACCTGTAGGGATTGACAACCCCTTATCACGTTGGTTGCGAGGATTTATTTGTTTGTGTAGGTGCGAGGGACTCGTGCGTGGCCTCCTACTGGATTGATGCCTTGGTTCTCAAAAACTGAGGGAAATACTTACGCTACTTTGCTGCATCACCCTTTCCTCTTCAAGGGAAAACCAACGCAGTGCTCAAGAGGTAGCAAGAAGGATTTCTGGCACCGTTGCCGGGGAGGCCTATGCAAAAGTCAACATAACAAGTACCCATCACAAATCCTTATCTCTCGCATTACATTATTTGCCATTTGCCTCTCGTTTTCCTCTCCCCCACTTCACCCTTGCCGTTTTATTCGCCCTCTCTTTTCCGTTCGCCTCTTTTTTGCTTGCTTCTTGTTTGCTCTTGTGTTGGATTGCTTGTTTGTCACGATGGCTCAAGATAATACCAAATTATGTGACTTTACCAATACCAACAATAATGATTTCCTTAGCACTCCGATTGCTCCTCTTACCGATACTGAATCTTGTGAAATCAATACTACTTAGTTGAATCTTGTCATGAAAGATCAATTCGCTGGCCTTCCTAGTGAAGATGCCGCTACCCATCTAAATAGCTTCGTTGATTTGTGTGATATGCAAAAGAAGAAAGATGTGGATAATGATATTGTTAAATTGAAGCTATTTCCTTTTTCGCTTAGAGATCGTGCTAAAGCTTGGTTTTCATATTTGCCTAAAAATAGTATTGATTCATGGAATAAGTGCAAAGATGCTTTTATCTCTAAGTATTTTCCTCCCGCTAAGATCATCTCTCTTAGAAACGATATTATGAATTTTAAGCAACTTGATCATGAACATGTTGCACAAGCTTGGGAGAGGATGAAATTAATGATACGTAATTGCCCTACGCATGGTTTGAATTTGTGGATGATTATACAAAAAATTTATGCCGGATTGAATTTTTCTTCTAGAAATCTTTTAGACTCGGCCATGGGAGGCACTTTTATGGAAATCACTTTAGAAGAAGCTACTAAACTCATAAATAATATTATGGTTAATTATTCTCAATGGCATACTGAAAGATCTACTAATAAAAAAGTGCATGCGATAGAAGAAATTAATGTTTTGAGGGGAAAGATGGATGAACTTATGAAATTATTTGCTACTAAGAGTGTTTCTTCTGATCCTAATGATATGCTTTGTATACTTTGATTGAGAATAATAATTAATCTATGGATGTGAATTTTTTTGGTAGGAATAATTTTGGTAACAACGCGTATAGAGGAAACTTTAATCCTAGGCCGTATCCTAGTAATTCCTCTAATAATTATGGTAATTCCTACAACAATTCTTATGGAAATTTTAATAAGATGCCTTCTGAATTTGAGACTAGTGTTAAAGAATTTATGAATTCACAAAAGAATTTCAATGCTTTGCTTGAAGAGAAATTGCTTAAAGTTGATGAATTGGCTAGGAACGTTGATAGAATTTCTCTTGATGTTGATTCTTTAAAACTTAGATCTATTTCTCCTCAGCATGATATCAATGAGTCTCTCAAAGCTATGAGAATTTCCATTGATGAGTGCAAAGAGAGAACCGCTAGGATGCGTGCTAAGAAAGATTACTTTATGAAAGCGTGTTCTTCTAGTTCCTTTGAAAATAAAGATGAAGATCTAAAAGTTATTGATGTGTCCCCTATTAAATCTTTGTTTTGCAATATGAATCTTGATAATGATGGGACTGAATATGATCCACCTTTACCTAGAAGGCGTTCCAGAAATTCGGAGTTTTTAGATCTTGATGCTAAAAAATTGATAAAAGTGGGATTGAAGAGATCAAAACATTAGATATTAATGAACCCACTATTTTGGATTTCAAGGAATTTAATTATGATAATTGCTCTTTGATAGATTATATTTCTTTGTTGCAATCCGTGCTAAATTCTCCTCATGCTTATAGTCAAAATAAAGCCTTTACCAAACATATCGTTGATGCTTTGATGCAATCTTATGAAGAAAAACTTGAGTTGGAAGTTTCTATCCCTAGAAAACTTTATGATGAGTGGGAACCTACTATTAAAATTAAAATTAAAGATCATGAATGCTATGCTTTGTGTGATGTGGGTGCTAGTGTTTCCACGATTCCAAAAACTTTGTGCGATTTGTTAGGTTTCCGTGATTTTGATGATTGCTCTTTAAACTTGCACCTTGCGGATTCCACCATTAAGAAACCTATGGGAAGAATTAATGATGTTCTTATTGTTGCAAATAGGAAGTATGTTCCCGTATATTTTATCGTTCTTGACATAGATTGCAATCCTTCATGTCCTATTATTCTTGGTAGACCTTTCCTTAGAACGATTGGTGCAATTATTGATATGAAGGAAGGGAATATTAGATTCCAATTTCCATTAAAGAAAGGCATGGAACACTTCCCTAGGAAGAAAATAAAATTACCATATCAATATATTATGAGAGCCACTTATGGATTGCCTACCAAAGATGGCAATACCTAGATCTATCCTTGCTATTATGCCTAGCTAGGGGCGTTCAACGATAGCGCTTGTTGGGAGGCAACCCAATTTTATTTTTTGTTTTTTGCTTTTTGCTTCTGTTTAGGAATAAATATTTGTTCTAGCCTCTGGTTAGATGTGTTTTTATGTTTTAATTAGTGTTTGTGCCAAGTTAAACCTATAGGATCCTCTTGGATGATAGTTATTTGATCTTGCAGAAAATTCCAGAAACTTTCTGTTCACGAAAATAATTGTTAAAAATCACCAGAACGTGATAAAATATTGATTCGAATTTCTGCTGATCAATACACAAATTGTCTAGGTCTTCCTATTTTGTCTGATTTTTTGGAGTTCCAGAAGTTTGCGTTAGTTACAGATTACTACAGACTGTTCTGTTTTTGACAGATTCTGTTTTTCGTGTGTTGTCTTATTTTGATGAATCTATGGCTACTAAAATAGTTTATAAACCATAGAGAAGTTGGAATACAGTAGGTTTAACACCTATATAAATAAAGAATGAGTTCATTACAGTACCTTGAAGTGGTCTTTTCTTTTCTTTCGCTAACGGAGCTCACGAGATTTTCTGCTGAGTTTTGTGTTGTGAAGTTTTCAAGTTTTGGGTGAAAGATTTGATGGATTATGGAACAAGGAGTGCCAAGAGCCTAAGCTTGGGGATGACCATGGCACACCCATGATAATCTAAGGACACCTAAAAGCCAAAGCTTGGGGATGCCCCGGAAGGCATCCCCTCTTTCGTCTACTTCCATCGGTAACTTTACTTGGAGCTATATTTTTATTCACCACATGATATGTGTTTTACTTGGAGCGTCTTGTATTATTTGAGTCTTTATTTTTTAGTTTACCACAATCATCTTTGCTGTACACACCTTTAGAGAGAGACACACATGATTCGGAAATTATTAGAATACTCTATGTGCTTCACTTATATCTTTTGAGTTATATAGTTTTTGCTCTAGTACTTCACTTATATCTTTTAGAGCACGGTGGTGGATTTGTTTTATAGAAACTAATGATCTCTCATGCTTCACTTAGATTATTTTGAGAGTCTTAAATAGCATGGTAATTTGCTAAAATAATCCTAATATACTAGGTATTCAAGATTAGTAAAAACTTTCTTATGAGTGTGATGAATACTAAGAGAAGTTTGATGCTTGATGATTGTTTTGAGATATGGAGGTAGTGATATCAAAGTAGTGCTAGTTGAGTAGTTGTGAATTTGAGAAATACTTGTGTTGAAGTTTGCAAGTCCCGTAGCATGCACGTATGGTAAACGTTATGTAACAAATTTGAAACATGAGGTGTTCTTTGATTGTCCTCCTTATGAGTGGCGGTCGGGGACGAGCGATGGTCTTTTCCTACCAATCTATCCCCCTAGGAGCATGCGCGTAGTGCTTGGTTTTTGATGACTTGTGGATTTTTGCAATAAGTATGTGAGTTCTTTATGACTAATGTTGAGTCCATGGATTATACGCACTCTCACCTTTCCATCATTGCTAGCCTCTTCGGTACCGTGCATTGCCCTTTCTCACATTGAGAGTTGGTGCAAACTTCACCGGTGCATCCAAACCCCGTGATATGATATGCTCTTTCACACATAAACCTCCTTATATCTTCCTCAAAACAGCCACCATACCTACCTATTATGGCATTTCCATAGCCATTCCGAGATATATTGCCATGCAACTTTCCACCGTTCCGTTTATCATGACACGTTCATCATTGTCATATTGCTTTGCATGATCCTGTAGTTGACATAGTATTTGTGGCAAAGCCACCGTTCATAATTCTTTCATACATGTCACTCTTGGTCCATTGCATATCCCGGTACACCACCGGAGGCATTCATATAGAGTCATACTTTGTTCTAGTATCGAGTTGTAATCGTTGAGTTGTAAATAAATAGAAGTGTGATGATCATCATTTTCTAGAGCATTGTCCCAAGTGAGGAATATATAAAAAATAGAGAAAGGCCATAAAAAAGAGAAGGCCCAAAAAATGAGAGAAAAAGAGAGAAGGGACAATGCTACTATCCTTTTACCACACTTGTGCTTCAAAGTAGCACCATAATCTTCATGATAGAGGGTCTCTTGTTTTGTCATTTTCATATACTAGTGGGAATTTTTCATTATAGAACTTGGCTTGTATATTCCAACAATGGGCCTCCTCAAGTGCCCTAGGTCTTCGTGAGCAAGCAAGTTGGATGCACACCCACTTAGTTTCTTTTGTTGAGCTTTCATATATTTATAGCTCTAGTGCATCCGTTGCATGGCAATCCCTACTCCTTGCATTAACATCAATCGATGGGCATCTCCATAGCTCATTGATTAGCCTCGTTGATGTGAGACTTTCTCCTTTTTTGTCTTCTCCACATAACCCCCATCATCATATTCTATTCCACCCATAGTGCTATATCCATGGCTCACGCTCATGTATTGCGTGAAGGTTCAAAAAGTCTGAGATTACTAAAGTATGAAACAATTTCTTGGCTTGTCATCGTGGTTGTGCATGATGAGAGCATTCTTGTGTGACAAAAATGGAGCATGACTAAACTATATGATTTTGTAGGGATGAACTTTCTTTGGCCATGTTATTTTGAGAGGACATAATTGCTTAGTTAGTATGCTTGAAGTATTATTATTTTTATGTCAATATTGAACTTTTATCTTGAATCTTTCGGATCTAAATATTCATACCACAATTAAGAAGAATTACATTGAAATTTTGCCAAGTAGCATTCCACATCAAAAATTCTGTTTTTATCATTTACCAACTCGAGGACGAGCAGGAATTAAGCTTGGGGATGCTTGATACGTCTCCAACGTATCTATAATTTTTGATTGCTCCATGCTATATTATCTTCTGTTTTGGACATTATTGGGCTTTATTATACACTTTTATATTATTTTTCTGACTAACCTATTAACCGGAGGCCCAGCCCAGAATTGCTGTTTTTTTTGCCTATTTCAGAGTCTCGCAGAAAAAGAATATCAAACGGAGTCCAAACGGAATGAAACCTTCGGGAACGTGATTTTCGGAACGAACATGATCCAGAGGACTTGGACCCTACGTCAAGAAAGCTACCAAGAAGCCACGAGGTAGGGGGGGCGCCTACCCCCCTGGGCGCACCCTCCACCCTCGTGGGCCCCACGTTGCTCCACCGACGTACTCCTTCCTCCTATATGTACCTACGTACCCCCAAACTACTAGATACGGAGCCAAAAACCTAATTCCACCGCCGCAACCTTCTGTACCCGTAAGATCCCATCTTGGGGCCTGTTCCGGAGCTCCGTCGGAGGGGGCATCAATCACGGAGGGCTTCTACATCAACACCATAGCCTCTCCGATGATGTGTGAGTAGTTTACTTCAGACCTTCGGGTCCATAGTTATTAGCTAGATGGCTTCTTCTCTCTTTTTGGATCTCAATACAATGTTCTCCCCCTCTCTCATGGAGATCTATTCGATGTAATCTTCTTTTGCGGTGTGTTTGTTGAGACCGATGAATTGTGGGTTTATGATCAAGTTTATCTATGGACAATATTTGAATCTTCTGAATTCTTTTATGCATGATTGGTTATCTTTGCAAGTCTCTTCGAATTATCAGTTTGGTTTGGCCTACTAGATTGATCTTTCTTGGAATGGGAGAAGTGCTTAGCTTTGGGTTCAATCTTGCGGTGTCCTTTCCCAGTGACAGTAGGGGCAGCAAGGCACGTATTGTATTGTTGCCATCGAGGATAACAAGATGGGGTTTATTCCATATTGCATGAGTTTATCCCTCTACATCATGTCATCTTGCTTAAAGCGTTACTCTGTTCTTATGAACTTAATACTCTAGATGCATGCTGGATAGCGGTCGATGTGTGGAGTAATAGTAGTAGATGCAGGTAGGAGTCGGTCTACTTGTCTTGGACGTGATGCCTATATACATGATCATACCTAGATATTCTCATAACTATGCTCAATTCTGTCAATTGATCAACAATAATTTGTTCACCCACCGTAAATACTTATGCTCTTGAGAGAAGCCACTAGTGAAACCTATGGCCCCCGGGTCTATTTTCCATCATATTAATCTTCCAACACTTAGTTATTTTTATTGCCTTTTATTTTACTTTGCATCTTTATCATAAAAATACCAAAAATATTATCTTATCATATCTATCAGATCTCACTCTCGTAAGTGACCTGTAGGGATTGACAACCCCTTATCGCGTTGGTTGCGAGGATTTATTTGTTTGTGTAGGTGCGAGGGACTCGTGCGTGGCCTCCTACTGGATTGATGCCTTGGTTCTCAAAAACTGAGGGAAATACTTACGCTACTTTGCTGCATCACCCTTTCCTCTTCAAGGGAAAACCAACGTAGTGCTCAAGAGGTAGCACCGCTCAAGAGGCCAGGCTTGATGAGGTCCAGCAGGAACTCCGGGATGCCGTGAAGAAGTGCGAGTCCTTGGAACGCGATGTTTCGGCTAAGGAGACCGAACTCGCCAAGGCTCGCCAAAGCGCACACGAGGCCCGGGCCGAAGCCCAAAGCGCCCTCCAGGAGATTCAATAGGCGAGGAAGATCGCAGCGGGTAAGACATTTAGTATGCAAAGCAAGCATGTGAAGAAGAAGTATTTATTACTGACCCGGATTTGGAGTTCTCCAGGGGCGTTTGCGGATCTGCCGCGCAGTGTTTCTGACGCTGCAGAATTCTTCCGAGCCGAAGAGGGGAGCTCAATGGAGAAGTTGTTCTGGTCGCAATACCTTGCGCCAGAACATCCGGTGCCCTTTAGCGACCAGCTAAAATAGTTGGTCGAGCTGCATAGGGTGGCCGAACAAGCCATGAAGGATTTAATAATCCGGCTGTGGCCCACCAAAGCTATACCCGGCAGCTACTTCGGGCTCATGAAGCGGCTGGTTAATGTCTGCCCTCGGCTGGACATCGTCAAGCGGTCCGTCTGCATCGAGGGCGCGCACATGGCCTTCGCCCGCGTCAAGGTGTGGTGGGCGAAGATGGACGCCGTCAAGCTTGTGACCGAGGGACCGCCTGAGGGCAAGGAGCACCGCACACCCGAGCGGTATTCTGAAGACGTCCTGGAGGGGTCCCGCATTGTGGCGGCACAGTGCGCCAAAGATGTAATCTTTGAGTGAGTACATTTGTACTATCTTGCCCTGTATTGTGGAACAAGTTAATTTATGTAAGACATATGTTTATTTAATATTTTACCTCCTGTGCGGCCATGTATATGAAATCTGAGAGTTGCTAGTCGTCGGCTTCTGCCCCCAAGTAGGTAGTACGGGGGTGTTCGGGATGTAATCTAAACACTCTTTATCCAATTGTTTGGTCCGTGAAGGAGGTGTTTAGCGCAATGAACCAGGCAATCAGACTATGTGGCTTTATCACCCTCACTTAGCCATAGGAGTTTGACAATGAAAATTTAGGCGCAGCCCCTAGTATCCGAACTAGGGTACTGTAAACACCTGATCGGGTAAGTACCGATCCCTCGCGTAATGCGGAAAAAATCTCTAAGGATTTGAAACCTCCGAAGAGCTGACTGGCTCTCGGCGCATCATGACAGTCAGTTTTTGGCTTTCTCTACTGAGGTGCTCATCCGGATAAACTAGGACACAATCGCAGTAGTTCTCCCTTTACTACCCTAGCCGATATAGCGGAACGTAAGGTAGTAAGCACAGGAGCCGGGCAACCCAACTATTGACCAAAGACATGATTCGGAGCCAATGCATATAATGCTAAATTCGGGGTGCCGAACTACGTTATAAAAAGTGTTCGGACTTTGTTGTCGTATTATGGGTTGCAATGAAGTCCCTGGCAAATTGAAACGTACCAAAGTGTACGTGTGTTATCTGATAAAGTGATCAATAGATAAGGAAAACAGGAAAGAAGAAAGTGTAGTAAGCTAAAGCCGCAGAATTTGGGCCGCAAACTGTTTCCATTATAATTTCGTTAGTGCGTCAAGGCGCATTTGTACAAATAGTGCAATAAGCAAAAGGCTATTTAACATGCCACAACCAAGGAAGAGCTGCGTGTGGGTCCTAAAAACAGGTAAAGGGATCGTTAAAGAGACCACCTAAAAATTCCCCGGTACGTCCATGCTCCTTGCCGTCTTGGTGTATTTATCCTTTGAAAGGACCGATAATCAGGCCATCAGGGAGGGCCTATGGAAAGGAAACCTGAAAAGGAGAAAAGGGAAACAGTGAAAAGTATGTGTGTCCGGGGGCGGTCCAGCCGTATTGTGGATCACAAGCTAGTTATGCCTCCGTCTATGCCCATGGTATTTTGAGTGTGTAGTTATGTACGCCCGGTACGAATGCCGCCACTTGATCGGGGCTGGGACGGAGGCCGAATTGCTAGTCGAGCTCTTGACGAGCCGAGCTGTCCTGCTGCAGCATAGTCTGGACTCTCTTGACAGTGTATGGGAGTTCGGCCGCAGAATTAAGGTTCTGCTTGAGAAGGCTGCTCTGTACTTCTGTGGCTAACACAGCGGTGTGCTCCTCTGTACGGAGGGAGCGTTCTGTATTTCCATTGACTATTATGACGCCACGTGGTCCGGGCATCTTGACCTTGAGATAAGCATAGTGTGGCACCGCGTTGAATCGAGCGAATGCGGTTCGTCCAAGCAGTGCGTGATTGCCGCTGCGAAAGGGGATGATATCGAAGATTAACTCTTCGCTTCGGAAGTTGTCCGGAGATCCGAAGACAACCTCTAGTGTGATTGAGCCCGTACAGTGGGCCTCTACACCTGGTATGACTCCTTTAAAGGTAGTCTTTGTGGGCATAATTCTTGAGGGGTTAATGCGCATTTTGTGCGCTGTATCCTGATAGAACAGGTTCAGGCTGCTACCCCCGTCCATGAGGACTCGCGTGAGGTGGAATCCATCGATGATTGGGTCGAGGACCCGTGCGGCTGAACCGCCATGCCGGATACTGGTCAGATGGTCCCTGCGATCAAAAGTGATTGGACAGGAAGACCATGGGTTGAATTTTGGGGCGACTGGCTCCATCGCATAGACGTCCCTGAGTGCGCGCTTACGTTCCCTCTTGGGGATATGGGTAGCGTATATCATGTTCACCGTTTTGCCCTGAGGGGGGTGAGGGAGTCCTGGACTAAGGGGTCCTCGGGCATCCAGCCTGTTATCCATGGGCCGGACTGATGGGCTGTGAAGACATGAAGGCCGAAGACCGCACCGTGTCCGGATTGGACTCTACTTGGCATGGAGGGCAAGCTTGGCGACCAACTATGAAGATTCCTTCTTATGTAACCGATTCCATGTAAACCCTAGATCCCCCCCGTGTCTATATAAACCGGAGGGGTTAGTCCGGAAAGGATATATTCATTACCATATACACATAGGCTAGACTTCTAGGGTTTAGCCATTACGATCTCGTGGTAGATCAACTCTTGTAACACCCATATTCATCAAGATCAATCAAGCAGGAAGTAGGGTATTACCTCCATAGAGAGGGCCCGAACCTGGGTAAACATCGTGTCCCCCGTCTCCTGTTACCATCGATCCTAAACGCACAGTTCGGGACCCCCTACCCGAGATCCGCCGGTTTTGACACCGACATTGGTGCTTTCATTGAGAGTTCCGATGTGCCGTCACCAAGAGGGTTGATGGCTCGTCTTATCCTCAAGGATATATCATCTCCGGAGGAACCCTGGCCCCAGGCCAAACCCTCCGGCTGGGCGGCTTCGTCATGACCGCCGGGTCGGCCCTTAAGCCGACGATGACCTCTCAAGCCATTGAAAATCGCCTCCGTGCTAATCCCGAATACTCCGCCCGGATGGATCCGGCGGAGTTATCGTCGTTGAACGAGCTCCTGGATCACATGGCCGCCTTGGGGGTCGCTACAGACTACGATCGGGTTGGGCTTAAACCCGACCAGAGAGAAATTAAAACTCCGCCAATCACCCACCAGATAGCGGTAGTTGAGGAGTAGAGCAACACTTCTACTATATAGAAGACGAACTATGTTCGGATCTCCGATCTTGAAGGACCGGATATTCTCTGGCAGAAAGGCATGTTCCATCCCCCGAACATGGAGTTGCACTATGAGCCTAAAAAATCAGTCGATATCCCGAAGCCCGAACTGCCAGGGCCAATAGATCTTCAAACTCCGGATCCAAAATTGGGCCAGGGTTCAGATTTTGTTCCACCCACCCACCCGGACATAGACGCTTTCATGAGCATCAAACGACAGCCTCAGGAAACGGTCCACCACTTCTGGGCCAGATTCCTCCTTGTCAAAGATAAGGTAAAAGATTGCCGTGATGAAGACGCGATAGCAGCATCTGCAACAACTGCGCGGATGAAGGTATCCTAAATGCCATCAATCGCCGCCACATACTAAAGTTCGCTGACTTAACAACTATCATACAAAAGTACAGCGCGATGGAAAGCGCCTGGAAAATTCAGGCAGCTCGTTGGGAACCTTCGGCGCCAACCCAACTCATCCTACGGGCGAAAAGGACGCACCCCCGCGGTGCGCCCAGCCAAACAGTCAAAAAACATAAATCCATTACGCTGCACGGCACCGTTCTGGAGGGATAGCTCAATGGCCCGTGCAAAATACACACGACGCCGGATACCACGGCAACCCACAGCCTTAGAGCATGTTGGATACTTCGGCAGGTAGCCAAGAGCGGCGAGGACATCCTTATCAAGGACACCCCAGAACAGCACCCTCAAGCAAACGACGACACTAGAGTATTGACAGTCTTTGAGACATTTGCTTCAAACAATAAGCGTAAAAGGGCACTGTGCGATCTCGCCGAAGTTTGCCAGGTCGCCACAATTGACCTCTGGAACGACACGGCCATAACCTTTAACGCCAGTGACGAACCCAAATACAGAACAGTACGAGCTCCAGCTGCATTAGTCCTCAGTCCCATCGTGGACGGTTTTCGACTTACAAAGGTCCTCATGGACGGCGGCAGCGGACTAAACCTCATCTACGAGGACATGCTCCACGAGATGTAAATAGAGAGGAGCCGCATCGAGAAAAGCAGCACGACCTTTCGAGGTATCATTCCCAGTCGGGAAGTGCGGTGTGCGGGAAAAATTACACTCGATGTGGTATTCGGCGCGCCGGAGAATTATCGATCTGAAGAAATAACCTTCCAGGTGGCCCCTTTCAACAGCAGATACCACGCCCTGTTAGGGCGAGAGGCCTTCATGCGCTTTCAAGCCATACCCCATTATGGGTATATGAAGCTAAAATTGCCCGGGCCTAATGGAATAATCACCCTCGTCAGCGATCCGGATATAGCACTCCGCGCCGAGAACAAAATTGCATCCTTGGCCCTTGAGGCATTATCTGAGGCCCTTGCGGCTGAAGAACTAACCGCACTACGCTCCACTGTGGACAGAGACGATGTTATCCTGTACAAACGACCAAAATCTACCTCCTTCAAGCCAGCAGAAGAAACGGTCAGATTTCAGGTCTATCCAATAGACCCGAAGAAGACAGCCTCTATCGGAGCGCAACTCAGCCCCTCAGTAGACGCAGCACTGCAAGACTTCCTGCGCGAAAACTGGGATATATTCGCCTGGCACCCATCAGACATGCCAGGAATCCCACGCGAGTTGGCCGAACACAGCCTCAACATACTAAAGGGATATAAGCCAGTCAAACAAACCCTGCGGCGCTTTTCCGAACCCAAACAACAAGCTATGGGGGAGGAGCTAGCCAAACTCATCGAGGCCGGATTCATCAAAGATATTAAACATCCGGACTGGCTGGCAAACTTGGTAATGGTACCAAAGAAGGATAAATCCTGGCGCCTATGCGTCGATTTCAAAGACCTTAACAAGGCTTGCCCCCAAGGATCCCTTCCCCCTTCCTCGCATTGATCAAATCATTGATGCTAATGCAGGACACGACTCGCTATGCTTCCTCGATGCATATTCCGGATACCATCAAATCAAAATGAAGGAGTCCGATCAAGCTGCAACAGCATTCATTACACCATACGGGCCGTTTTGCTTCAACACCATGCCTTTCGGGCTCAAGAACGTCGGCGCCACCTACCAACGCATGATCCAAACATGCCTCGAGAAACAGATCGGCAAGATAGTGGAGGCCTACGTGGACGACGTCGTCATCAAAACCAGACACGTCGAAACACTAATAGACGACTTGCGTCTAACATTCGACAACCTCCGCGCATACGACATCAAGCTTAACCCGGAAAAATGCGTCTTCGGCGTCCCCGCCGGTAAACTACTGGGCTTCATCGTTTCCAATAGAGGAATTGAGGCCAATCCAGCCAAAATCTGAGCTCTGTCACAATTGGCCACGCCAACCGAACTTAAACAGGTCCAAAAACTCGTCGGGTGCGTGGCAGCCTTAAGCCGTTTTATCTCCAGGTTGGGGGAAAAGGCGCTGCCCCTTTATCGCCTTCTACGGTGCACCGATAACTTCGAGTGGACAGACGCGGCGACAGCTGGACTGGAAGAATAAAAGCCCTTTTGGCAAGCAACCCAATCCTAGCCGCGCCAAACGTCGGCGAACCAATGCTCCTATATATATCGGCAACACACCAGGTGGTGAGCGCCGTACTCGTTGTCGAGCGAGAACAGGACAAACACAAATTTCCGCTCCAAAAGCCGGTATACTATGTATCCACCGTCCTCACACAATGCAAATCCCGGTACCCTCACTATCAAAAGATAGCATATGCAGTCTTCATGGCATCTCGAAAATTGCGACACTACTTTCAGGAGTGCTCGATCACGGTGGCTTCCAAAGTGCCCCTCAATGATATAATCAACAACCGGGATCCAACGGGCCGGATTGCCAAATGGGCTATTGAGCTCCTACCATTTGACATCACGTTCAAACCACGTCGAGCCATCAAATCCCAGGTATTGGCTGACTTCGTCGCCGAATGGACAGAGGCCGAACTCCCTAAAGAGTACGGTGCATATTCCAACTGGGTTATGCACTTTGATGGCTCCAAAATGTTGGTAGGACTAGGGGCGGGCGTCGTATTAACGTCCCCCATAAGAGATATCGTCCAGTACGTAATCCAAATATTATACACAGACTCCAACAACGCAGCCGAATACAAGGCCTTGCTACACGGCCTTCGGATGGCCGTATCAATGGGCATACAACGCCTGGAGGTGCGCGGGGACTCAAACCTCGCAATATCCCAAATTAATGGAGACTTTGATGCCAAAGATCCAAAGATGGCAGCTTATCGCAATGCCGTCTTAAAGATGTCAGTTCGGTTCGAGGGGCTCGAATTTCACCAAGTCGCCCGAGAAAGTAATCAGGCGGCAGACGTCCTTGCTCGCATCGGCGCTAAGCGCGACCCCGTCCCACCTAACATTTTCCTCGAAAGGCTCTTTAAGCCATCCGTGGTGTGGCAAGGGGGAGACAGCAACGACAGTCCCGTTCCGAACACAAACATAGATAGCGAACACGCCAATATCATCGGAGGCTCAGCCACCGAAATAACACCATCGGCCCACCTCATCATGGCAGTAATTGCCCCTTGGACTGAACCATTCTTGGCCTACTTTAATAGGAAGGAGCTCCCAGAAGATCAGAACGAGGCTCGCCGCATTGTCCGGCGTTCGAAGCCCTATAAAGTTCACGAAGGAGAGCTCTACAAGAAAAGCACTAGCGGAGTCCTTCAAAGGTGTATCTCCGAGGAGGAGGGGTGGCAACTCTTGGCAGAAATTCACGCCGGTCTCGGTGGGCACCACGCCGCAGCCCGGGCACTTGTCAGCAAGGCCTTCCGGACAGGATTTTATTGGCCTACGGCCCGGGCAGACGCACAGGACCTCGTCCAGCGCTGCGTTGGATGCCAACTCTTCGCCAACCAAAGCCATATGCCCCCAACCGCCCTATAAACAATCCCTATTACATGGCCCTTTGCGGTCTGGGGCTTGGACATGGTTGGACCCCTTAAAGGGGGCAAGCCATAAGAAAAAATATCTGCTGGTCATGGTGGACAAATTCACCAAGGGGATAGAGGCTAGACCAGTTAAAACGGCCGAGTCCGGACCAGTGATTGCATTCATATCCGATGTGGTGCACCGTTATGGTGTCCCGCACAGCATCATCACTGATAACGGTTCCAATTTCACAGCCGATGAGGTGAAAACCTGGTGTGCTAATCTGGGTATTAAGCTCGATTACGCCTCCATCTACCACCCGCAAACAAACGGTCAAGTCGAGCGAGCCAATGGTCTTATTATGAGCGGCATCAAACCCAGGCTAGTGCGATCTTTGAAAGAATCAGACAAGCACTAGGTCGAGGACCTCGACTCCGTCCTCTGGGGGCTGCGGACCACGCCCAACCGTACTACCGGATACACACCTTTCTTCATGGTGTACGGTGCAGAGGTTGTATTGCCCTGCGATATTATACATGACTCACCTCGAGTGCGTATGTACGAAGAGAAAGAGGCCGAGTTGGATCGGCAGGACAGCCTAGACGCCCTGGAGGAGGAACGCGATGTCGCCAAAGCCCGTTCAGCATTTTATCAACAGCAGGCTCGAAGATATCAAAGCAGAGAAGTACGGGCCAAGACTTACAACGTTGGCGAACTCGTTCTACGCTTGCCGGAGAAGAAAAAGGACAAACTCAAGCCCAAATGGGAGGGTCCATTCATAATTGATGAAGTTCTTACCGGAGGAGCGTACCGTCTTCGTGACGCATCAGACAATCGCCTAGAGCCGAACCCCTGGAACGCGGCTAGACTCTGAAGGTTCTATGCCTAGCGCTGAACTCTTTGTTAGTCTCCTTATCCCCTATAGTTTCCATTACTTTTTCTCTCTCTTTTACACATTTTTTCGCTTTAAAGCTCTCATTTGGCTTGACCGAACACTGCTGACGTACACATCTTTACATATGTACGCCCATTATACCTGGGGGCTTCTTTAACAGAAGCTTGATGATATTATCTTCCGAGCGTCAAAGCTCATCACACCTACGCGTTTTTCCCGTATGTCTTTTCTTCACCATTATATGCATCGATATGACTTAAGTTTTGGCCAAGCTGGGTTGCCTGGCTCCTGTGCTTACCCCTATGTTCCCGATTGTTCGGCTAGGCGGTAAAGGGAGCACCTCTGCAATTGTTACTGCCGGGTCATCCGGATGTGTACCTCAGACTGGGTGAAGCCGAAAGCTAGCATTCTTAAGGGAATATTCGGTTGGTGGATGAAAAATACTTTTTGCACTCACCCTATCGTGAACCCCCAGAAGCTATACACACTGTGATTTTTACATCACAATTTGGACATGTCTACTAATGCGTGCACACCCAAGGAAAGGAACCCTTAACGGAACTATTCTCCCTGGAAGATGTTTCTTACAATCTCAATGTAATATCACATAAGTAGCCGGATACAACTTGTCTGTTCAAGCAACTATGACCCCTACACCTAGTTTTCCAAGCATACCCCGGTCCATTCGGCCGCGAGGGTATTCGGAAACACTCCGCACCATCGAGTCTGGAGGATGAAGCGAAAAGGTCTGCCATGACAAATGATATACAATTCAGCTATAATTACATAGGGTAAGGAAAGTACATAGTCACTGGGACTCAAACACTTCCTTCTCTATACCGTCCAACAGGCGGTCTAACTTACAATCCTGTTGGGAATATTTGGCGGCCACCTCTACTTGGTCATACACTAAACTAACGGGAATTTCTTCCCCATTCGACCCTAACGGTCCAACCCGAGCCATGTGATTAGGATCAAGCTTGGTATACCGAGTTTTCACCATGGCCCAAGCTTCTCGCGCACCCTCTCGACAGGCCGATATCTTCCATAATCGGATACGCCGTCGTGCTCCTTTGAACAGCTCTACAAGCTCCTCCATACTTCCTGGAGGGGAGGCGGATGGCCATAAGGCCTTGGCAACACTCCGCATGGCCAGCCGAGCATGCTCGTGCACCTGCGGCAGTCTTTGCAGCAGATCACCAGCTGATCCGGATACCTCCTCTTCAGGACGGCCCGTCAATATACCTGCAATCATAATTATATCAGTTATATCTATCTCTGAACTACTTTAACAATAGTTCGGACACATACTGAATATGCCGCCCCGCAGCTTCTTGTTCTCCTTCACGGAATCGGCTAGCTGGGCCCGCACATCCTTCAGCTCTTCGCCTAGCTGGGTTTTGCAATCCTGGAGCTGGTTTTTCTCAACAATGGCATGCTTCAGCACACGTTCGCCCGCACCATGTAGCCTCTTGGCTTCTTGTTCATTCGCTTGCACGACTTCCAGTGCCTCTTTGAGTTCCTCTGACAATCATGTCATGATATAGGTAGGACTGTTAGCATTAATGGCATATGATTATATTTCCTCGATGGAGGGGACAATTACCAGGCGACGCCTTTTTGGACTTTTCCAGTTCAGCGGTAGCAGCATTTAGCTGCGCCCGACATTGTTCCAGCTCTTGGGTCAGCAGGTTGTTCTTCTCTGTAAGAACCTGGTCATACAATGGTCCTTAAATCAGTTGTACCAACTGCTTTCAGTCCCGGGGGCTACGGGTATATGGCTATCCTTTTTGACAAAGAAAACTTACCTGCACATCTATCAGATATTGCCTCGTGGCTTTTCTAAGCCCGTCTCGAGCAGCTCAGATGTATGAGTCACCCGAGCTAAAGGCATTAAATGCCTCGTCCGACAACTTCGGGTCTCGTAAAACAGCTCTGCAGCGCCGATGATTCATGGCGCTCTCTACTTTCGAGTTGGTAACAGACATATTGTCCGAACCCTTGGCCAAAGGGCAGTCCAGCTTTGTGCCTACATTGGCTCCCGTCTCCCCGACTGGGTCTAAATCTTGGTTGTTGGGAGCGCGGCCGGCCGGACCCCTGGACACAGTTCGGCGAACCTTTTTCCTGTAATCAAACAGACGCATAGGTCACAGTTGGACACGGCCACTGAAAAATATATTTATCCGTACCTCCTCGACAAGGGCCCGGCGGTGCCTTCACTGGCCCTCCTCTTCGAAGGCCTGCCCGGCGCAGGAACCGATTTCCTCGGTATCATCAAACGCCTCCCCTGTAGAACGCGTGACAATGCGGTGGGTGAGGCACAGTACGAGCACCCTTTCAGAGGAGGTGTTTTTTGATTGCTTACCTGTGAAGCAGGAAGAAGACCAGGGTAGTCGGCAATGATGGCCACCTCTGTGCCATCATAGCTCGTCTGGTAAAACACCCCCTCCGCGAGCACCACAAATATATCTGGATCCTCTTCAAACCCGGGATCAAGCTCCCGGTTGTGGTCCTCCGGCTATGGGGCGGGACTATAAAATCCCTCGGTGACCTTTCGCCAGTGCTACCATAAGCAAACAAACTAGAAATTTATCAAAGGCAATTCGGAGATGGAAGGAGTAAAAACAGAGGGGTCGGGCCTTACCCAACTAGGAGGGTTGTACATAGAGTACCCATCTCTGAGTTTGACGCGAAGAAATTCCTTTTCCTCCCCTTTGAAAAGTTCGGCTAATATCTTAGCCAAAGCGGCAGGGGTATCCGGACCTTTCCGGCCGCAGCGAGAGGCGTCGTCCTCCCCATTGTAGTGCCACATTGGAAGCCCTCTGTATTGGAGCGGCTGAACCCCTCGCACTATGGAGATCCACATAACCTCGATTACTGTGAGTCCGGACTGAGTGAGCTCTTTTATCTTGCTCGTCAGCTCACGAACCTCCGCACCATCACCCTCTTCAAAACTCCGGGGACGCCAACTGTGGCGTTTCCTCAGCGGGACGTGCGCAAATTCAGGAAGACCCTTTTGAACCGGGTCGGGAAGCGCAACGTCCTCTATATAAAACCATTCGGAGGGCCATTCATCAGGTGCCTTCCTTGGTGTGCCGGATGGATATCCGGTATTGGCGACGCGCCATACTTCGGCTCCACCCACTTCAAATATTGACCCTTCGTGATTGCGTGGGACGAGACAGAACAGCTTCCTCCACAACTCGAAATGAGCCTCGACGCCCAGGAATAGTTTGCACAAAGCGACGTAACACGCAGTGTGCAGAATAGAGGCCGGAGTGAAATTGTGTAGCTGGAGGCCGTAGTACTCCAGAAGCCCTCGGAGGAACGGATGGATTGGAAATCCGACGCCTCTCAGCAGGTAGGGGACAAAACACACTCGCTCTCCCCCGGACGGATTGGGGAAATCCTCTGCCTGAGTCCCCTCATTGAAGGAAGCTAGCCCCGTTCGAATAGGGACTAGATCTGCCTGAGGAAGGAATCCCTGCGTTTGCAACTTCGTCAATCGGCTATGAGACACAAAACACCTCTCCCACTCGCCTTTCTCTGGGACGGGACGAGCGGAGGAGCTGGGAATGCTAGCCATGCTGGAATGGTTTCTCCTAAGCAGTCTCTGGGGATTTCTTCTGCGTAGCGCTGAATGGATCTGGGATCCAGTCTCTTTAAATAGGCGCTCTTCCTCACCTGGATGGGGAGTTATTTGCAAAAATACCCTGACTTTCCACATTCGCTCGACACGTGGAGGACGAAGATTATTTAATGTGCGGAAGCCAAGGAGGCGACATTGGATCAATGGCCGAATACATTACTTTGAGATTATTGAAGGGGGAACCCGCCTTGCAATGCCGAGGACAATATGTGTGCCGAGCACCTCGCTATTGAAGACTGGTTCGGGGGCTACTGAGGGAGTCCTGGACTAAGGGGTCCTCGGGCATCCGGCCTGTTATCCATGGGCCGGACTGATGGGCTGTGAAGACATGAAGGCCGAAGACCGCACCGTGTCCGGATTGGACTCTACTTGGCGTGGAGGGCAAGCTTGGCGACCAACTATGAAGATTCCTTCTTATGTAACTGACTCCATGTAAACCCTAGATCCCCTCGATGTCTATATAAACCGGAGGGGTTAGTCCGGAAAGGATATATTCATTACCATATACACATAGGCTAGACTTCTAGGGTTTAGCCATTACGATCTCGTGGTAGATCAAATCTTGTAACACCCATATTCATCAAGATCAATCAAGCAGGAAGTAGGGTATTACCTCCATAGAGAGGGCCCGAACCTGGGTAAACATCGTGTCCCTCGTCTCCTGTTACCATCGATCCTAGACACACAGTTCGGGACCCCCTACCTGAGATCCGCTGGTTTTGACACCGACAGGGGAAACTTCTTCTGTCCCCCTGTGTTCAGTGGTCGAGGCTCCTCGTCATCATCCTCGCTTTGCGACCCCTTCTCCTTATTCTCGGCATTTAACTTGCCGGCCTATTTGAAAACCCAACAATCTCAGTTGGTGCGGTTGGCTGGTTTTTCTGGGGTGCCATGGATCTGGCACGGACGATCGAGTATGCGGTCCAGGCTGGATGAGCCCGAATTGTTCTTATTGTATGGCTTCTTCCGCTGACCGGACTTGGAGCCACTAAATCCGGCGTTGATCACCGTGTCGTCGGTATTGTTGCCATTGTTTCGACGCTTATGTCTGTTGCATCGGGGCTTGCCGTTGCTATCCTTGGCTTCGGAGGTGCCAGGTTCACTTGCATTATTATTGCAACGGGCTAGCCAACTATCTTCGCCCGCACTGAAGCGGGTCATAAGTGTCGTAAGGGCTGCCATGGACTTCGGCTTTTCCTGTCCGAGATGGCGGGCGAGCCATTTGTCACGGATGCTATGCTTAAAGGCCGCTAGGGCTTCGACATCCGGACAGTTGGCGATCAGGTTCTTTTTAGTTAAGAACCTAGTCCAGAATTTCCTGGCTGACTCTCCAGGCTGTTGGACTATATGACTTAAGTCAGCTGCATCCAGAGGTCGGACATATGTTCCTTGGAAGTTGTCGAGGAAGGCTCCTTCCAAGTCTTCCCAGCTGCCAATGGAGTTTTCGGGCAGGCTGTTTAACTAGTACCGAGCTGGTCCTTTGAGTTTTAGTGGGAGGTATTTGATGGCGTGGAGATCATCACCGCGGGCCATATGAATATGAAGAAGAAAATCCTCGATCCATACCGCGGGGTCTGTTGTCATATGATTCGATCTTTACGGGTTTGAACCCTTCTGGGAATTCGTGATCCATCACCTCGTGTGTGAAGCAGAGAGGGTGTGCGGCGCCTCTATATTGGGCCACATTGCGACGTAGCTCCGATGGAGTCCGTCTGCGGTTTTCGGCCCGGGTGTGACTAGGCTTGTCACGTCCAAATAGATAGCCATTGTCACGTGTCGTGGCACGTCCTCGCGATCTGTAGATCGATCTGGTATGTCCTGCTCTATTGTCCAGGTCCTGCCGAAGGTCATAGGTATGTCCCCGAGCTGTTTTATCTCTGCCTTTACGGTGAGGTGGGGCGGGCTGGTTTTCGGCTTGAGTTGCTGCTTTGTCCCGACCACGTGGTGGTCGGTTAGCCGCATTGTGCGATAACGATACGGGCTCCAGTGCCTCATCATCGAACTGAGGTAGCAATCTATGCTTCGGGTAACTTTTGGCTGGGCGCCTGAGGCCGTATTCCTCGGCAGCCAGGACATCAGTCCATCTATTGTTTAGCAGATCTTGGTCAGCTTGAAGCTGATGCTGCTTCTTTTTCAGGCTCCTTGTAGCGGCTATTAGCTGGCGCTTAAAGTGCTCCTGCTCAAGAGGTTCCTCAGGCACGATAAAATACTCGTTGCCAAGGCTCACCTCCTCCTCGGAGACTGGAACATAATTACTGTCCTCCGAGTCTTCGTTTATGGGCTGTTCATCAGGGCTAACTTGCCCATCTTCCCGTTCGTCCTATTCGGAAGTTGCCTCAACGGGGTCTTCATTGTCTTCGGCGCCATCCGAAGTGTCATCATCTCCTATGCCAGTGTTGCTGTCTTTGCTGCGGCATGATTTAGAGCGGCGCCGCTACGTGGTGCTTTGGTTGTGTCTTTGGGGGTCATCTTCAACTGGATTTTCCTTACATCGCCGCTATTATCTTTTGGTGCATCCACCATGTATACGTCATATGAGGAAGTGGCCGTCCATCGTCCGGTGAACGGCGGGTTTTGGGCCTCCTCTTCTCCGGCATCGTCGTCATTACCGTCGATGTCTTCGGAGTCGTAATCAAGCGTGTCGGTTAAGTCCTCGACAGTGGCTATGAAGTGGGTGGTGGGTGGGAAGCGAAATTCCTCGTCATCAGCCTCCAGTTCGAACCGGATATAATTCGGTTGTGAGTCCCCCGCTAAGGATAGATTTTTTAATGAGTTTAGCACGTCGCGTAGAGGCGAGTGCCGGAAGATGTCCGCGGCGCTGAATTCGACGATCGATGACTGATCCAGCTCGACGGGCGCATACGCACATGGTTCGGAACCTGTAGCCGGAAACGAATCTGGGGTTCCGGTGACACAGACGTCACCCGAGGTTAAGTCTGTGTGTGGCTCCAATGCCGCTAAGTCTGCGGCTTCCGTGGCGGGGTTGAGCTTCCCATCCTCAGATGGCGCGATCTGCTCTGGATCTAAGGCCAGAGCGGTTACAGGAACTATCTCCTGGGTATGATCCGATGACAGATTTACGTCATGTTCATCGTGGTGGTAGGGAGCGGCCGCCGTGGTCTTGAATCCGTCGAAGATCAAGTCTCCGCGGATATCCGCAACGTAGTTCAAGCTTCCAAATCTGACCTGATGGCCAGGGGCGTAGCTTTCGATCTGCTCCAGATGGCCAAGCGATTTGGCCCGCAGTGCGAAGCCGCCGAATACGAAGATTTGTTCGGGGAGGAAGATTTCCCCTTGGACAACATCGTTATGGATGATCGAAGGAGCCATCAAAAACTTTTGACGACGGCACAGTGGAACTCCCAATGAAAGCACCAATGTCGGTGTCAAAACCGGCGGATCTCGGGTAGGGGGTCCCGAACTGTGCGTCTAAGGCGATGGTAACAGGAGACAGGGGAAACAATGTTTACCCAGGTTCGGGCCCTCTCTATGGAGGTAATACCCTACGTCCTGCTTGATTGATCTTGATGAATATGAGTGTTACAAGAGTTGATCTACCATGAGATCATAATGGCTAAAACCCTAGAAGTCTAGCCTGTGTTATTATGACTATCAGTCTTCGGCCCTACGGGCCTAACCCTCCGGTTTATATAGACACCGGAGGGATCTAGGGTTACATAAAGTCGGTTACAGAGAAAGGAATCTTCATATTTGGTCGCCAAGCTTGCCTTCCACGCCAAGGAGAGTCCCATCCGGACACGGGTAGAGTCTTCGGTCTTCGTATCTTCACAGCCCATCAGTCCGGCCCATGGCTAACAGGCCGGACGCCCGAGGACCCCTTAGTCCAGGACTCCCTCAGTCGTCAATCATGCCGCCGAGCAGCTCTGGATCTTTTGCACGGTGGATGGCAAACTGCTCATCACACCTCCTCTACAGTATGTCGATTGTGCTCCCAAGGACTGTCACACCGATATCGCTACCGATGGGCCATGGTGCCTGCACCGGCCGATGAAGCTCTTGCTCCCCGACCTGCACTGGCTCGTTCTCCTCGCCGAAGATGTAACGCAGGTAGGCGTCGACGTCGAAGCTTTGGTCGTTGCCTGGCATGCTTGGAATAACTAATGGTAGATGGGTGAGGACTAGATCTGCGTAGAGTGTCACGGCGGTGCGTTGCCGACTGGGTTATATGCAGCAAGTCATTAGCTGGTGGCGGGAAACCGGTGAGGGAAGAGGCGTGGATTTTACAACTCACCCATGTGGAGCACGGGAAGCATTCGCTGGAGCGCGGGAAGACTAAGTGGATCAGACACACAACCCGAATACCATATCCGGTGCCATGTGTTATTTATCACACAAGTGTTAACATAAGGAAACGTATGTGTAACTTACTAATCATCGGACATGAGTACTCGCAAACGCATCGTGTGCGATACTCCTAGCCACCGCAAGCAACTAGTTTGCATTTTTCAAAGCTTTTTGTACACACAGAATCGCACACGAACTAAATGTATTAACCGTCTGTGTTGTAATTTCTCATATTAAACAGTTCATCTGAGTCGGCTGTTTGCCACATATCACACACAGCTTGTTAAGTTGAACCGTTTCTGTTCTGTTCGCTAATCAAAAATAGTTCGTCCGAGTGAACCGTATGCCCTATATCACACACACCTTGATCTGGCTAACTGATACGTCTCCGACGTATCTATAATTTTTGATTGCTACATGCTATATTATCTTCTGTTTTGGACATTATTGGGCTTTATTATACACTTTTATATTATTTTTGGGACTAACCTATTAACCGGAGGCCCAGCCCAGAATTGCTGTTTTTTGCCTACTTCAGAGTTTCGCGGAAAAAGAATATCAAACGGAGTCCAAACGGAATGAAACCTTCGGGAACGTGATTTTCGGAACGAACATGATCCAGAGGACTTGGACCCTACGTCAAGAAAGCTACCAGGAATCCACGAGGTAGGGGGCGCGCCTACCCCCCTGGGCACGCCCTCCACCCTCGTGGGCCCCACGTTGCTCCACCGACGTACTCCTTCCTCCTATATATACCTACGTACCCCCAAACTACCAGATACGGAGCCAAAAACCTAATTCCACCGCCGCAACCTTCTGTACCTGTGGGATCCCATCTTGGGGCCTGTTCCGGAGCTCCGCCGGAGGGGGCATCGATCACGGAGGGCTTCTACATCAACACCATAGCCTCTCCGATGATGTGTGAGTAGTTTACTTCAGACCTTCGGGTCCATAGTTATTAGCTAGATGGCTTCTTCTCTCTTTTTGGATCTCAATACAATGTTCTCCCCCTCCCTCGTGGAGATCTATTCGATGTAATCTTCTTTTGCAGTGTGTTTGTTGAGACCGATGAATTGTGGGTTTATGATCAAGTTTATCTATGAACAATATTTGAATCTTCTGAATTCTTTTATGTATGATTGGTTATCTTTGCAAGTCTCTTCGAATTATCAGTTTGGTTTGGCCTACTAGATTGATCTTTCTTACAATGGGAGAAGTGCTTAGCTTTGGGTTCAATCTTGCGGTGTCCTTTCCCAGTGACAGTAGGGGCAGCAAGGCACGTATTGTATTGTTGCCATCGAGGATAACAAGATGGGGTTTATATCATACTGCATGAGTTTATCCCTCTACATCATGTCATCTTGCTTAAAGCGTTACTCTGTTCTTATGAACTTAATACTCTAGATGCATGCTGGATAGCGGTCGATGTGTGGAGTAATAGTAGTAGATGCAGGCAGGAGTCGTTCTACTTGTCTTGGACGTGATGCATATATACATGATCATACCTAGATATTCTCATAACTATGCTCAATTCTGTCAATTGCTCAACAGTAATTTGTTCACCCACCGTAAATACTTATGCTCTTGAGAGAAGCCACTAGTGAAACCTATGGCCCCCGGGTCTATTTTCCATCATATTAATCTTCCAACACTTCGTTATTTTTATTGCCTTTTATTTTACTTTGCATCTTTATCATAAAAATACCAAAAATATTATCTTATCATATCTTTCAGATCTCACTCTCGTAAGTGACCGTGTAGGGATTGGCAACCCCTTATCGCGTTGGTTGCGAGAATTTATTTGTTTGTGTAGGTGCGAGGGACTCGTGCGTGGCCTCCTACTGGATTGATACCTTGGTTCTCAAAAACTGAGGGAAATACTTACGCTACTTTGCTGCATCACCCTTTCCTCTTCAAGGGAAAACCAACGTAGTGCTCAAGAGGTAGCAAGAAGGATTTCTGGCGCCGTTGCCGGGGAGGCCTACGCAAAAGTCAACATAACAAGTACCCATCACAAACCCTTATCTCTCGCATTACATTATTTGCCATTTGCCTCTCGTTTTCCTCTCCCCCACTTCACCCTTGCCATTTTATTCGCCCTCTCTTTTCCGTTCGCCTCTTTTTCGCTTGCTTCTTGTTTGCTCTTGTGTTGGATTGCTTGTTTGTCACGATGGCTCAAGATAATACCAAATTATGTGACTTTACCAATACCAACAATAATGATTTCCTTAGCACTCCGATTGCTCCTCTTACCGATACTGAATCTTGTGAAATCAATACTGCTTTGTTGAATCTTGTCATGAAAGATCAATTCGCTGGCCTTCCTAGTGAAGATGTCGCTACCCATCTAAATAGCTTCGTTGATTTGTGTGATATGCAAAAGAAGGAAGATGTGGACAATGATATTGTTAAATTGAAGCTATTTCCTTTTTTGCTTAGAGATCGTGCTAAAGCTTGGTTTTCATCTTTGCCTAAAAATAGTATTGATTCTTGGAATAAGTGCAAAGATGCTTTTATCTCTAAGTATTTTCCTCCCGCTAAGATCTTCTCTCTTAGAAACGATATTATGAATTTTAAGCAACTTGATCATGAACATGTTGCACAAGCTTGGGAGAGGATGAAATTAATGATACGTAATTGCCCTACGCATGGTTTGAATTTGTGGATGATTATACAAAAAATTTATGCCGGATTGAATTTTGCTTCTAGAAATCTTTTAGACTCGGCCGCGGGAGCCACTTTTATGGAAATCACTTTAGAAGAAGCTACTAAACTCATAAATAATATTATGGTTAATTATTCTCAATGGCACACTGAAAGATCTACTAATAAAAAAGTGCATGCGATAGAAGAAATTAATGTTTTGAGGGGAAAGATGGATGAACTTATGAAATTATTTGCTACTAAGAGTGTTTCTTCTGATCCTAATGATATGCCTTTGTCTACTTTGATTGATAATAATAATGAATCTATGGATGTGAATTTTGTTGGTAGGAATAATTTTGGTAACAACGCGTATAGAGGAAACTTTAATCCTAGGCCGTATCCTAGTAATTCCTCTAATAATTATGGTAATTCCTACAACAATTCTTATGTAAATTTTAATAAGATGCCTTCTGAATTTGAGACTAGTGTTAAAGAATTTATGAATTCACAAAAGAATTTCAATGCTTTGCTTGAAGAGAAATTGCTTAAAGTTGATGAATTGGCTAGGAACGTTGATAGAATTTCTCTTGATGTTGATTCTTTAAAACTTAGATCTATTCCTCCTAAGCATGATATCAATGAGTCTCTCAAAGCTATGAAAATTTCCATTGATGAGTGCAAAGAGAGAACCGCTAGGATGCGTGCTAAGAAAGATTACTTTATGAAAGCGTGTTCTTCTAGTTCCTTTGAAAATAAAGATGAAGATCTAAAAGTTATTGATGTGTCCCCTATTAAATCTTTGTTTTGCAATATGAATCTTGATAATGATGGGACTGAATATGATCCACCTTTACCTAGAAGGCGTTCCAGAAATTCGGAGTTTTTAGATCTTGATGCTAAAAAAATTGATAAAAGTGGAATTGAAGAGATCAAAACATTAGATATTAATGAACCCACTATTTTGGATTTCAAGGAATTTCATTATGATAATTGCTCTTTGATAGATTATATTTCCTTGTTGCAATCCATGCTAAATTCTCCTCATGCTTATAGTCAAAATAAAGCCTTTACCAAACATATCGTTGATGCTTTGATGCAATCTTATGAAGAAAAACTTGAGTTGGAAGTTTCTATCCCTAGAAAACTTTATGATGAGTGGGAACCTACTATTAAAATTAAAATTAAAGATCATGAATGCAATGCTTTGTGTTATTTGGGTGCTCGTGTTTCCACGATTCCAAAAACTTTGTGCGATTTGTTAGGTTTCCGTGATTTTGATGATTGCTCTTTAAACTTGCACCTTGCGGATTCCACCATTAAGAAACCTATGGGAAGAATTAATGATGTTCTTATTGTTGCAAATAGGAACTATGTGCCTGTAGATTTTATCGTTCTTGACATAGATTGCAATCCTTCATGTCCTATTATTCTTGGTAGACCTTTCCTTAGAACGATTGGTGCAATTATTGATATGAAGGAAGGGAATATTAGATTCCAATTTCCATTAAATAAAGGCATGGAACACTTCCGTAGGAAGAAAATAAAATTACCATATTAATCTATTATGAGAGCCACTTATGGATTGCCTACCAAAGATGGCAATACCTAGATCTATCCTTGCTTCTATGCCTAGCTATGGGCGTTAAACGATAGCGCTTGTTGGGAGGCAACCCAATTTTTATTTTTAGTTTTTTTCTTTTTGCTTCTGTTTAGGAATAAAATTTGTTCTAGCCTCTGGTTATATGTGTTTTTATGTTTTAATTAGTGTTTGTGCCAAGTTAAACCTATAGGATCCTCTTGGATGATAGTTATTTGATCTTGCTGAAAATTCCAGAAACTTTCTGTTCACAAAAATAATTGTTAAAAATCACCAGAAGGTGATAAAATATTGATTCCAATTGCTGCTGATCAATAAACAAATTGTATAGGTCTTCCTATTTTGGCTGATTTTTTGTAGTTCCAGAAGTTTGCGTTAGTTACAGATTACTACAGACTGTTCTGTTTTTGACAGATTCTGTTTTCCGTGTGTTGTTTGCTTATTTTGATGAATCTATGGCTAGTAAAATAGTTTATAAACCATAGAGAAGTTGGAATAAAGTAGGTTTAACACCAATATAAATAAATAATGAGTTCATTACAGTACCTTGAAGTGATCTTTTCTTTTCTTTCGCTAACGGAGCTCACGAGATTTTCTGTTGAGTTTTGTGTTGTGAAGTTTTCAATTTTGGGTGAAAGATTTGATGGATTATGGAACAAGGAGTAGCAAGATCCTAAGGTTGGGGATGCCCATGGCACCCCCAAGATAATCTAAGGACACCTAAAAGCCAAAGCTTGGGGATGCCCCGGAAGGCATCCCCTCTTTCGTCTACTTCCATCGGTAACTTTACTTGGAGCTATATTTTTATTCACCACATGATATGTTTTTTGCTTGGAGCGTCTTGTATTATTTGAGTCTTTATTTTTTTAGTTTACCACAATCATCTCTGCTGTACACACCTTTTGAGAGAGACACACATGATTCGGAAATTATTAGAATACTCTATGTGCTTCACTTATATCTTTTGAGTTATATAGCTTTTGCTCTAGTACTTCACTTATATCTTTTAGAGCACAGTGGTGGATTTGTTTTATAGAAACTATTGATCTCTCATGCTTCACTTAGATTATTTTGAGAGTCTTAAATAGCATGGTAATTTGCTAAAATAATCCTAATATGCTAGGTATTCAAGATTAGTAAAAACTTTCTTATGAGTGTGATGAATACTAAGAGAAGTTTGATGCTTGATGATTGTTTTGAGATATGGAGGTAGTGATATTAAAGTTGTGCTAGTTGAGTAGTTGTGAATTTGAGAAATACTTGTGTTGAAGTTTGCAAGTCCCGTAGCATGCACGTATGGTAAACGTTATGTAACAAATTTGAAACATGAGGTGTTCTTTGATTGTCCTCCTTATGAGTGGCGGTCGGGGATGAGCGATGGTCTTCTCCTACCAATCTATCCCCCTAGGAGCATGCGCGTAGTGCTTGGTTTTTGATGACTTGTAGATTTTTGCAATAAGTATGTGAGTTCTTTATGACTAATGTTGAGTCCATGGATTATACGCACTCCCATCTTTCCATCATTGCTAGCCTCTTCGGTACCATGCATTGCCCTTTCTCACATTGAGAGTTGGTGCAAACTTCGCCGGTGCATCCAAACCCCATATGATACGCTCTTTCACACATAAACCTCCTTATATCTTCCTCAAAACAGCCACCACACCTACCTATTATGGCATTTCCATAGCCATTCCGAGATATATTGCCATGCAACTTTCCACCGTTCCGTTTATCATGACACGTTCATCATTGTCATATTGCTTTGCATGATCATGTAGTTGACATAGTATTTGTGGCAAAGCCACCGTTCATAATTCTTTCATACATGTCACTCTTGGTTCATTGCATATCCCGGTACACCGCCGGAGGCATTCATATAGAGTCATACTTTGTTCTAGTATCGAGTTGTAACCGTTGAGTTGTAAATAAATAGAAGTGTGATGATCATCATTTTCTAGAGCATTGTCCCAAGTGAGGAATATAAAAAAAGAAGAGAGAAAGGCCATAAAAAAGAGAAGGCCCAAAAAATGAGAGAAAAAGAGAGAAGGGACAATGTTACTATCCTTTTACCACACTTGTGCTTCAAAGTAGCACCATAATCTTCATGATATAGAGTCTCTTGTTTTGTCATTTTCATATACTAGTGGGAATTTTTCATTATAGAACTTGGCTTGTATATTCCAACAATGGGCCTCCTCAAGTGCCCTAGGTCTTCGTGAGCAAGCAAGTTGGATGCACACCCACTTAGTTTCTTTTGTTGAGCTTTCACATATTTATAGCTCTAGTGCATCCGTTGCATGGCAATCCCTACTCCTTGCATTACCATCAATCGATGGGCATCTCCATAGCTCATTGATTAGCCTCGTTGATGTGAGACTTTCTCTTTTTTGTCTTCTCCACATAACCCCCATCATCATATTCTATTCCACCCATAGTGCTATATCCATGGCTCACGCTCATGTATTGCGTGAAGGTTGAAAAAGTTTGAGATTACTAAAGTATGAAACAATTGCTTGGCTTGTCATCGGGGTTGTGCATGATGAGAGCATTCTTGTGTGACAAAAATGGAGCATGACTAAAGTATATGATTTTGTAGGGATGAACTTTCTTTGGCCATGTTATTTTGAGAGGACATAATTGCTTAGTTAGTATGCTTGAAGTATTATTATTTTTATGTCAATATTGAACTTTTATCTTGAATCTTTTGGATCTGAATATTCATACCACAATTAAGAAGAATTACATTGAAATTATGCCAAGTAGCATTCCACATCAAAAATTCTGTTTTTATCATTTACCTACTCGAGGACGAGCAGGAGTTAAGCTTGGGGATGCTTGATATGTCTCCAATGTATCTATAATTTTTGATTGCTCCATGCTATATTATCTTCTGTTTTGGACATTATTGGGCTTTATTATACACTTTTATATTATTTTTGGGACTAACCTATTAACCGGAGGCCCAGCCCAGAATTACTGTTTTTTTGCCTATTTCAGAGTTTCGCAGAAAAAGAATATCAAACGGAGTCCAAACTGAATGAAACCTTCGGGAACGTGATTTTCGGAACAAACATGATCCAGAGGACTTGGACCCTACGTCAAGAAAGCTACCAGGAAGCCACGAGGTAGGGGGCGCGCCTACCCCCCTGGGCGCGCCCTCCACCCTCGTGGGCCCCACGTTGCTCCACCGACGTACTCCTTCCTCCTATATATACCTACGTACCCCCAAACTACCAGATACGGGCCAAAAACCTAATTCCACCGCCGCAACCTTCTGTACCCGTGAGATCCCATCTTGGGGCCTGTTCCGGAGCTCCGCCGGAGGGGGCATCGATCACGGAGGGCTTCTACATCAACACCATAGCCTCTCCGATGATGTGTGAGTAGTTTACTTCAGACCTTCGGGTCCATAGTTATTAGCTAGATGGCTTCTTCTCTCTTTTTGGATCTCAATACAATGTTCTCCCCCTCTCTCGTGGAGATCTATTCGATGTAATCTTCTTTTGCGGTGTGTTTGTTGAGACCGATGAATTGTGGGTTTATGATCAAGTTTATCTATGAACAATATTTGAATCTTCTGAATTCTTTTATGTATGATTGGTTATCTTTGCAAGTCTCTTCGAATTATCAGTTTGGTTTGGCCTACTAGATTGATCTTTCTTGCAATGGGAGAAGTGCTTAGCTTTGGGTTCAATCTTGCGGTGTCCTTTCCCAGTGACAGTAGGGGCAGCAAGGCACGTATATTATTGTTGCCATCGAGGATAACAAGATGGGGTTTATATCATATTGCATGAGTTTATCCCTCTACATCATGTCATCTTGCTTAAAGCGTTACTCTGTTCTTATGAACTTAATACTCTAGATGCATGCTGGATAGCGGTCGATGTGTGGAGTAATAGTAGTAGATGCAGGCAGGAGTCGGTCTACTTGTCTTGGACGTGATGCCTATATACATGATCATACCTAGATATTCTCATAACTATGCTCAATTCTATCAATTGCTCAACAGTAATTTGTTCACCCACCGTAAATACTTATGCTCTTGAGAGAAGCCACTAGTGAAACCTATGGCCCCCGGGTCTATTTTCCATCATATTAATCTTCCAACACTTAGTTATTTTTATTGCCTTTTATTTTACTTTGCATCTTTATCATAAAAATACCAAAAATATTATCTTATCATATCTATCAGATCTCACTCTCGTAAGTGACCGTGTAGGGATTGACAACCCCTTATCGCGTTGGTTGCGAGGATTTATTTGTTTGTGTAGGTGCGAGGGACTCGTGCGTGGCCTCCTACTGGATTGATACCTTGGTTCTCAAAAACTGAGGGAAATACTTACGCTACTTTGCTGCATTACCCTTTCCTCTTCAAGGGAAAACCAACGCAGTGCTCAAGAGGTAGCACTAACCATTTCTGTTGCACTCCCTAATAGCAAACAGTTCATCAAAGCGAACTGTATGCCGTATATCGCACACACATTGATATGGCTGCCCGTTCTGTTGTTCTGCCTCATCGCAAATAGTTCGAACGGGTTAACCGTGTGCCCTGCATCGCACACGCAACTATAATCTGAACCGTGTTTGATGCATCCTCCATCGCAAACGTTTTGCACCTTTTTTGACGGTTTTTTACACGACCGTTTGCGATTAATGCATCGCACACAGTTTCGTCGAAGGGTCTCTGATTGTAGTGTCGCGTTAGCAGCAACCTGCAGTAGTGATTCTTTGTTGCACGTTGAGGGATTGTTATATGATCCAATTATGTTATCGTTGTTGAGAGACTTTGCACTAGTGAAAGTATGAAGCCTAGGCCTTGTTTTCAAGCATTGCAATACCGTTTTTGCTCACTTTTGTTACTTGCTACCTTCCTGTTTTTATATTTTCAGATTACAAAAACCTATATCTACTACCCATATTACACATGTATCACCATCTCTTCGCCCAACTAGTGCACCTATACAATTTACCATTGTATTGGGTGTGTTGGGGACACAAGAGACTCTTTGTTATTTGGTTGCAGGGTTGTTTGAGAGAGACCATCTTCATCCTACGCCTCGGATTGATAAACCTTAGGTCATCCACTTGAGGGAAAATTGCTACTGTCCTACAGAACTCTGCACTTGGAGGCCCAACACGAGTCTACGAGAAGAAGGTTGCATAGTAGACATCACTACATCGTTACTTCGTCAAACCGAGCTCCTCGCTCGGTCACCTCGGGCTTGGGGGTTGGGTCCTCTTCCAGGCCAAGGACTACGTCTTCGTCCCGTCATGAGTCCGGACCTCTTTATCGACACCGATCACATTAACCAGCTAAGTCGCTTTCATGCTCAAATTTCCTCAATTCATAATTTTTTGTTCGGTTCGGCAAGAATTATACTTATGTTAAAATTTATTTGTTAAAAGCGTTGTTTGTTAAAAACACATCTTTTCCTAGGTTAACTTGGGGCTCTTAAAATTTATATGAGTCGTTTTATAATAACCGTTTTCTTCTAAGTCGTTGCAAAGTCTTTTTCAGCCACTCCTTTCTCGACTCGGCCATATGGTTAATAGCCAGATAGCTTGGTTTCTCTCTAAAGCTGCTCGAGTTTAGTTTGCTAAACTGGCCTCGGAGAAGCACTCCGCCTTCGGGATAAGGAGGTTGAAGCCAAAGGCTGACCTGCTTGAAGTTTAGAGATCAGATGGGTCATGTTAAAGCGCGACGGAAGCATAAATTTTTTTAAGACCAATTTCGTATTGACACCAAAAAAAACTTGATTTAAATTAGATCTAAAGTTTTTATGCGAGTTTTTTGGTTTTCTGAGTTTGTGGCACTTTTAACCTATTTGTGTGTCTCCGGCATAACTCTAGCAGTACAATGTCGGATGTCTTTAAAGCATTGGCAATTTCAACGGGGGGCTACAGCTAGTGTCGAACCCACCAAAAGTTGAGGTATTACATGGAGTCCTCGAAAAAATGTTCTCGGATATTGCTTTATATGCATCAGTTTCGAATTGTGTCTTCGGTCAAGAGTTGGATTGCCCGGCTCCTGTGCTTGCCTCCTACGTTCCGCTTTGTTCGGCTAGGTGAGCAAAGGGAGGACCACTGGGAGTGTGCTTCCAGCTCGAACGGTTAAGCGCCTCAGTGGAGAAAGCCGAAGACTGGCTGTCACAATGAGCGTAAACTGGTCGGCGATCTGATGACTATGTCAAACTATAGATCGGTAGAGGTCACACCGTGTTAGATGGTGAGCCTTTTATAAAACTGGCCGAAGTGTTAATGGCTTGACTTCAATTGACGCCGAACACTAACCGGGGGCTCGTAACTAGCCTCCCTAACTTAAAGCTCCTATGACTAAGTGAAAGTTATAAAGCCTGCATATCTGATTGCCTCATTTTCGCTAAACACGGCCACCTCCGGGCACCGAGACGTCGGCTAAAGGTTGTCTGGTTAGTACGGAAACACCCTGCGTAGCAGCTACAAAGGGGTAGAAGCCGACAATGGGCCACTTTCAGATTATAAACAGTCACAACGGAGAAGTTGCCTTCCATAATCATCGTTATAAAGCCATAAATATGCATCAATTTGACTTCAGATTTTGGCCAAGCTGGGTTGCCTGGCTCCTGTGCTTACCCCCTACGCTCCCGATAGTTCGGCTAGAGGGTAAAGGAAGCACCTCTGTGATTGTTACTTTCGGGTCACCCGGGTTAGTACCTCAGACTGGGTGAAGCCGAAAGCTAGCCATCTTAAGAATATAATTGGTCGGCAACGACGGAAGTGAATTTTTTAGTTCATTAAGACCACAGGGTTCAAGAACTTTCCCCAAACTAAATCCTCAATATTTTCCTCCCACATTGATCGGAGGTGAGGTTTCATGATCATGATCAACATGACAGCCTGGGAAAAGGAACTTATAAAGGAACTATTTTTACCAGAAGATGTTTCTTACGTTAAATAGTAATATAACATATCTCTCCGTGTACCTTTGTTTATAAAACCGTATGGCCGGATTGCCTTGTTTGCCGTAAATTTTTGACCTCATAAAGGCTTTATAAAGTAGGGCAAACACTCCCCGGCTACTGGCCGAGGAGGTTGAAGCCCATGGTCGGTCAACAAAGTTTTGTACAATGCGGATCCAAGCATTAATGATCTAAGGTACTTGGGTACATATAATCATTACACATAAATTGTGATTTAAGTCAATTTACTCTGGATATCGATCCTTAAGTCAACACCTGTGCCTAAATTAAGGCTCGGGGGCTACTGGGCTTCACGCTTCTCAATTAAAAGCCATTAAAGGGGTTATTTGATCCCCTGATCTGGTGTTGCCTCCCGGCCAGTGGCTCGGGGGCTACATCATTTCCTATTCAATGCAGAAAATTCAAAGTGCAAATAGTTTCCGAGGAGATTACGATCCTCGGGTTGGTTGGGTGCACCCAACCTAAGTCTCGAGGACTATGCACACCGCGTTTCCATTCTTACGGATGCTGCCGAACTAGGAATTGATCCTCAGGCCGATTTCTCGAATCGACTTGACTCTCAAGGGCTACTGGGATAAGCGGTTTCATGATTTCCTTCAGATACGTCTTGGATTTTAGGCCGACACACACCATGAGGGCTATTGGCTATATATCTCGGCAGAGAATAAATTGCACCAATCGAAAAATATATCCACAAAAAATCAGCCCAAGACCGAGGTGGTGCACCACCTCGGAAGCAGTCCGGCATAAAGCTCGGATGCAAGTGGCTGGCTCTATAGAGGGCATTAAGCTCGGCTGAACTCCTGCAAAGTTTTTCAAGAGTGAGGTAATTTATGACACCTCGGATGTAGTCTGGCGTTGGGGCTCGGCTGCAAAAAGACACTTTGGATGCAGTCCAGCGTTGGAGCATGGATGCAGTCCGGCGTTGGAGGTTGGATGCAGTCCGACATTGGAGCTCGACTGCAAAAAGACACCTCGGATGCAGTCCTGCGTTGGAGCTTGGATGCAGTCCTGCGTTGGAGCTCGGACGCAAGAGGACACCGCCGCACGGGAAACACTTCAAACCCGAGGTGTGGCGTAAAAATAGCAAGGCATTGATAAAGGCCGAGAACTGAAAGGGGCTCCTCGGATACCCGACGTGTAAACTCTTTGGATTTAGCTCTACAATCCTCAAGATCGAAGATGTGGAGATTTGTTGAACCAGTTTTCAAGACCGACGACCGAAGATGAAGAACGGTTCGAAAGAACCGAGGAGCGTCCCCAACTTGAAGACCGGTTCAGGGGGCTACTGACGGTGTCCTGGACTAGGGGGTACTCACCACGTCGTCTACTGACCAGGTGGGTTGTGCCGAGGACCCCCATGGCGGTTCACTAAATGGCTTCTTCGGACAGCCGATGACATATACGAGGAAGATTCCACAAGACTTGGTGATCAAGACAATGACTCCTCTCCGCCAACGTATTTGGCTAGGACTCTTATTATCCTAGGCCTCTGGTATATTATATAAGCCGAGGCCAGGCTAGTCGATAGATATATGCTAAATCATTAGAATTGTACACAACAAACGATCTCGAGGTAGATCAACTTTGTACTCGATACATCATCATGTCAATACAATCAAGAGCAGGACGTAGGGTTTTACCTCCATCAAGAGGGCCCGAATCTGGGTAAACACCGTCTCCTTCGTCTCCTGTTACCCATCGATTCAAGATCCACAGCTCGGGACCCCCTACCCCGAGGTCTGCCGGTTTTGACACCGACACATAGCTCATGATACCACTTGTTAGAAAATACGAGAAGATCATTGTAGAAAGCAGACATGAGAGATGATTTTTTGTTAACGAGATTCACCATCATGGCTAATCCCCGGGGCATGACTATGGTCACACCTCACCATGTACTAAATAGACATAGTACATATTGATGACAAGCCCGCCAAGGCCATCAGATACATCTCGATCGCCGCATGACGGCCGGTCCGGGCACCCCTGCCACGGGCACCCGAATCGTCCCCTCGTTAATCTGTGTCTAGTCCACCTTGGCTACCCACGGTGCCTTTATATAATAGGCCTAGAATACACGTGTCCGGCTCAAAGACATAATCCTCCGCGTACTCCAAGTCTAATAGTAGCCCAATACACGTATTCGACACAATTTTAACAGAGCTGCCACTCATATGCAACGTTCATGTGTGGCGAAGTTAGGCGGGCGCGAAGGCGAGTAGCTGCGGAGGTAGTTGCCCGCAGATCTGGCCTTCTTGCTGTGGGTGGAGTGGTCAAATCCTCAGGCCCGAGCCGATGCAAGCTCAAAGAGCGCCTCCTGGAGGGAGGTTGCCTCCGGGGCCGTTCCTTACCGGATTTCATCCCGGTTATAAGGCCGGGTGGCTAGTGCGACTAAGAAAAGCCAGAGCGCGAGGGGCTTCATCGACTTCGAGTTTGATGCTTCTTGGCGGTGGTTTTTCTTCGGCGGAAGACACTGGCGCTCAGCACCTTCGGCTCGTGCAGAGAAGATTATGGACCTACTTGCAATTTTGTTCTTTTTATGGTCTTATCTGCAGTTTGGTGGTGGCAACCGCACTATTTGTATCCTCTTCGTATGTTTGTATTTGTATGAGTTCATGTACAGTCTTCCTAGACGTATAAATACAAGTAGTGCGTATACCTATGGGTTTACTCTTCAACCAAAAAAAATGATCAGTGTTCAGTGGAGAGGCTAAACCAAGCAACCTCCTCCTTTTTCAGACAACAAAAAAAAAACAGCAATGCAAAGCCGCTGAATTGTGCACTTAAATGCCACATTCGAGATCTCACCCTCTTTTCATTTGGCATGATTAATGTTGGAGTACCACTGTGGAAGTGGCACTGAACGCAGTGTGCTCCGGTCTACACGCACAGTGCGGCCTCTGGGTGATTAGCTGATTGCCATTTATTTCCCCGGACGGCTGGATCTCTAATTGGTGGCCATTGTACTGGTGCCGCTGGATCTACGGCCACCGGGTCGCATCAAGCACAATCATACTGTTCATTGACACAACAAAGGGAAAGGAGAGAGGAGACCACACACAGTACATGTGCATGCAGTGATGGGAGTTAAGGCACAGCGCATGGTACAAATATTGGACTAGCCACCTAATTGGAGCTAGCTCTCCTCTCTTGATGGATCGATCTCCTCCTTGGATTGGATGCAACAATTGCGTTGTCCTTTGTTGCTGACAAATTTCCAAGGGCTATGGACCTATGGCATAGTACTAGTGTCTAATAGTAGTACTAGGTGGTACTAGGAGAGATATGTCGTGTGGTTATGGAGGAAAAGAACATGAAAGTTAACTCGAGTTGTAACTTGTGAGTTGTGAGCATGTACAGGGGCAACTTGTTGCTGTTCAGGTTTCAGAGATATAACTACCGACCTACTTGGGCAGTTAGAAACGCTCTGCCAGTTGTAGTACAGTAAACATGGATGAAAAATGAGACAAATACTTGTGAAATATTTCAATATGTTAGCTTCAAATGTGAGAATACATTCCCCAAAGAAAAGCGAGAGAACAACATACATGTTTTGCAGGAAAAAAATGACATGGTAATTAAGCTAATCACACCTTCTAGTTATAACTGGCACATTCTGGTTTTTACAGTAACCACAAGGCACAGAGCATGCACATCTGCAAGTGCTTAATTTTACCAGAGGTAAGATGTACTTTGCACTGCAATTCAAGTGTCTCTCTCATCCTGCAGATGAATTGCCTCTGTCTCACCATTGCCAATGCAAAAGAAACAAAAGAAAACGATAAATTTCACTTGACTCTTGGATATAGTTTCCCACAAAGATCCAGCTCTTTCTCCAAAGTGGTCATGGAGAGAAAAGACTTGGAAAGGGGAGGCTGGACCAATGCATTAATTTTTTAGGTGTCCCAACAACAGGAGCAATATGGTCCTGCCTCCACACTGTAGCCCGCCTGCATGCATGCATGGGGTTGAGCAGATGGGCACATTGCATGAGGAAATTTTACTGTGCAAGCTAACCCCAAACCATCATTTTCTTGACGTCCATGACATCCCCAAGTAGAAAATGCATGCTTGCAGCTACCCACAGAACTAGTATAATGTAATATTCTAATTCTTGGTTGGTATGACGATATCTATCTTCTGCAGCACAAATGCAGGCAGTCCAGCAGATGACCAGATGCTGGTCTAGCAGCTCATCTCAGATTTGGCAAGTCATGTGGTAGTTGGATAACTAGATTATCAATTAGGTTAAGCTGAAAAAAGGTGAACAAACTCGGAGATAACAGTAAAATGTTTTACCAGATCTGATTTCCCTCTGTTGGGAAATGTAGGTCACACATGGTTTTTGAAAGTTGTATTTGGCCATAGTTTTTTTTAGAATATTCAATTTATAATTGGTTAAAAATCACAGCAATAGTATAAAATTCTATTAAATATGAACCCAAGTAAGTATTTTTTATAACAATTCCAATATAATTATTTATCAAATTTGAATTTGTATAACATATACAATATAATTGTTTATCAAAATTGAATTTTGTATAATTTTGAAAAGCATGCATGCCATGATTTGTCAGCAAAGGGAGTGGTATTTACCAGGAATTTTTCAATTAGCATTGCTTGTGCAAATTTAGGACGATGATATAACCTGGCTTGTTTCTCTCTTCCTTTGTGCTTCCTCAATATCAGAAATAAGTTACATTTTAGACATCTCTTCAGTCAATTTTTTTACAACACATATATATTTAACTATTAATGAAGATATGAGATTTGAAAATCATACGTACACTTTTTTTCTCGAAAATGTATTTCTAAAATCTTATAGTTTTATTTCTTTTGACAATAAAATTAGTGCTCAAAGATAGACTGCCAATGTCTAAAACTTCACTTATTTATGATATGGAGGGAGAACATATAAAAACACCTTAGCCACATAATGCACGCATGAAGTACATTCAATGGAGAAAATCATTATTCCACATTTCATAAATGTATACATAAGAAAAAAATATGTACACTATTTTGGATGCTAAAGAGACTAGATTATAACTTGTCACAATCAACACATGCTTCTTGAGCCTGCCCCAGAGTGTAGTAGTGCCTGCCTGGTCCTGGCACCTTGGTGTGTACACAACCGCTAACGCAGTGTGGTACCACACAACCGGAAAAAAAAGGAACAAGTGTGACCAAAATTGCTTGCGACACACATGCACAGCTATCGGACGTGTCGCCATCATCTCAAGACTCACGACTAGGGCATGCATTATGAAATGATAATCGACCCGCAGGACCCCAGGAGCCCTAGTTAATTCCCTCCTTGATCACACCCTAATTGACTAGTAGTAATCCATGAAGCTTGCATTAAAGCAAGTATAAACACGCATGCATGGCCGTACGTGTATGCATTGTTCATGATGTAACCAACTATCAGGACATGGCAGCAGCGTCACCGGAGCAGACCATCTTTGTCACAACAACTTGAAACGTTAAAATGTTTTTATTTTTTATTTTGGAAAAGGAGGTACTTCTGCATCAATCGATGCATATAGCCATCTTTATTAATTATTCAACAAAGATTTGACCAGAACATACATCAAGCCACCCGAAGCCATCACTCACACCTACAAATTCGATAATGCGAAGTGCTCTCACTCTCCATATCTAAAACCGGTGTCTTTGCCGTCCACGTAACGTATTGGAATCTACAACCGGTGCAGCAAACCTAAAGTGTGCACCACATGCACACGTTCTAGAGGCCACCATCACCATCAAACTGCTAACCCATCTTCAGGAAAGAGATCCGCATCATTTTTGCCAGTCCGGCCCTTCGTCGACGCCACCATGACGCCCAACGTCATCACCTCCCTGCGCGCAAACTGTTGAGCACGTCGCGGTCGCCGTCGGTACATTGCAGCACCATGCCGCAAAGTACCACCATCCGACACAGCTTGAAGTCCCTAGAGATCTGTCATGCGTAGCACCTATACCGAACAGGCATGACAAAGCGTAGCACCTGTCGGCTAAGCATGACTTGACATCTCCACCGAAGCTCCGTGCAAGACGAAGCCGCTCCACCTCCTACCTCTGTCATCCAGCGCTGCTCCACAAACGATACTCCCAAGAGAGAAACGACACCGCAGTGATGCCGCAGTGACGCCATCGTTCGATCTGGAAGACCAGATCCTAGAGTTTCCGTCGGAGCAACACAAGTGGGTCGACAGTAGTTACACGACAATGTCTTCATCAAGGTAACAGCGAAGAACGCCGCCATTGCCCGCTGTCGGCTCGGTTTTCACCGATAACTATGTCTCCCCAACTCACCGCCGGGACGAGATGACGGGTTTCGCGATCCAACCACCTCCGACGGAGGAAATGACCACCACCACCATGATCTGAAGCCGAACATGAGGTTGAGCAGCTGCAGCATGGCCGCCGCTACCGCGCCGCGTGAGACACACGAAGGAGGCAGAGCTCCACCACTGCCTCAGCCACTGCCACCGGAAGGGGAACAGTAACCTCCGGCCCGTGCCGCCTGCCGGCCAGATCCAAGCGCCGCCTCGAGGCACGCCCCTCCTACCACGCAGCCCTTCATGCTGCAATGCCCCCCTCCCGTGCAGCAGCTGCTCCGGCGTGCCGCGCCGCCCTTCGCCCATGCCGCGCCCTGACCCGACGAGAGTGGCCCGCTCCACCCTGTCACGCGAGGGGAAGATCTAGCCCCGCCGCCGCCGGTCGGGCTTCGCCCGGCCTGTCCGCGCCCTCTGGCGGCAGCGAGGAAGCAGGAGGGGGGAAGGAGACTGGCTGCGTTGATCGGGAGGCCCTCCCTGGCCGCCTCGCGGGTAGCGACGCGAGAGAGCCCTTTGTTTGTTGTCCGATGCTCGAAACGTTAAAACGTGGTTCAACCTAGAAAAAAACATGTGCTGAGAGGAGAAATTGGTTGGAAGTGAAATTTATTTTCCATCTACTCCCTCCGTTCGGAATTACTTGTCATAGAAATGGATAAAAATAAATACATCTAGAACTAAAATACATCTGAATACATCCGTTTTCCCAATAAGTAATTGTGGACGGAGCGGGAGTGCCCTTCTACATGCACCCGGGCTCAAATGAGCTCGGGATAAACAGTAACTCGAAAAGCATTTAAAAAATTTCAAAAAAATCTGAATTTCTTAAGGCAAACTTTGGCAAATGTTCTAAGAGCTTGCAAAATTTCAGCACGATGTCAATTTGTGGAAGTCGTGGCAAAGAAACAAGATTAGTGCTTCAAAGTGCTTTCGAAAGTAGCATTTTCGGAGTATTGATTTTTTTTGCCACAACTTCCACAAATGTGATTTCATGATGAAACTTTGCAAACTCTTACTAGAACATTTGTCAATGTTTGCCATAAAAACATCAGAACTTTTTAAACATTTTTTGAATTTACTATTCACCCGAGCCTCGGGTGCAAAAACTTCACGTCCCGGATGAAGGGAGTATATCTTTATAACCATCGGATATAAGAGGAATGCACCTAAGAAGCCTTTCTGATGGTTTGTTGGGTTTTGTTTCGTGCCAAAGGTGGTGGTAGTAGGCTGGGCACGCAGAGTGAATCGAGGGGGCCGCGGTCAAGTCGTTTTCCAAGTGGAATCCAATTATCCAAAGCATATATGGATCGTGCATGCTCCAGATCGATGCCAATCAAGATGCTTCTCGGCATTGGCTTCGCCATGTGCGATTTGGAGCTGCGTCCAGAGGGCAAGCATTTCTATCGGCTTTCTGGCCAACGTTCGGTTTGCTATCTAAAGCTTGTGCTTTCATTATCTCTAGAATCAACAGTACGCGAACTTGGCATCACTCATAAATGATTGAGTTGCATGCACCGACTAATTACCTCCACCGTTCCCCAAGAAAAAAGAAAGATCAACATGCCTTCTTTAGGTAGTAGTACTACTTTTCCAAGCATTCAAAACATTTATCAAGTTTGACAGAAAAAAACAGAATTTTTAAAAATGCTTAGTTTCATTTTTAGTGCTCGCTTCGAGCTCAGATGAACTCGGGAGCAGAAGAGGACTTTCAGACGAATTAAACCTTCTTATATGTGCTTGTGCGCACCAATCATTCCCCCCCCCCCCCCCCCCGCCCCCCTCCCGTGAAATCTGAGGACGACAGTGGTGATTTCCCTCTTCCCAGGCGAGATCCGGTGCCCATGCCCCTTAATCCACCGGTTTGACAAATGGGTGGAGGCTGGGACCCCGCCGTTTTGGACCGTCGGTGGTAGGGCAAACAAGGGTTTTAGTTTAGGTTCTAGTTACCAATTGGTGGTGTGGCGATGGCACCACGTCGACATGGAATAAGTCCTTCCTGCCTCATCCTTGTTGCGATGGTGCGTTTGGCATTGTCGGGAGGCATGTAAAAGGTGGTGTAACCCCAAATCAGGTTCTCTGGATTGAGTTTTTCTTCTGCAGTATGTCTCAGTGCCGCTGTCCTACAGAGCGGATGGCGCCTCGTGTGCAAGAGGATGAAGACTTCACACCCTCAGTAGATATTTTTAATTTCTGTAAGTGTGCATTCATAAAGGAGCTGTGCTATTTGATATATTGTCTTGCGCCTTTTCTACTCCCTTCGTTCACTTTTGTAAAGCCATTTCAGACGACTCAAAATAGACTGTTTTGCACATTGTCTGAGATATCTTCACAAGGCCTTATAATAGTGAACAGAGGAAGTAAAAAAAATCGCCTTCTAGAAAAAAAAAAGAATTTGCAACCAACAAACCCCAATATGCGATGGAGAGATTGACCATGAAATTTGGTCCCATAGTTACCTGGACTTTACGTAGTAAATCGAATTCAGAGGTACTAGTACCATCCATCTCATAAATAAGTAAATTCAGAGTACTAAACCGCTTTGATCTTGACTTAAGATTGTGTCGGCAGGGGGCCGGGGGCCGGGGTAAGCTAGGGTGCGTGTGTACGTGCATGCATATGCGTCCGTGCATCATGGAGGGGCGGTCAGTGTCCTTGCTTTCGTGTGAACGTGCATGCACAGTCGCAGAATTTCGCAGATGCAGGCTTCGTGGTCCGTGTGAATAGTTTTGCAGATTCGCCGCGCCTTTACTCTCGTATATGTATGCGCATGTATTCCGCCGAACTGTGCATGAATACGCAAAAATTCCAATTAGCATGCATACGTACGTACACTAGCCGCTTGGCGATTGTACGGTGCTTTAAAGTATCTATATGTAATCTACTATGCGCTCGATCGTATTGTACGTAGTACGTGTGATAGGGATAGCCATTCTTGTTCTCCCAAAGGGAGTAGTGTAGACAGGATGCGCTGCATTTGATAGCTACTGCTCCACGGAAAGGAAATTGAGTGTGCCTCTTAAACCAGCGTAGGATACTACAGAAAGAAGAACAAAAATGTGGGTTATTTTGCTACGAGAACTTAAAGAGAGAAAAGTTGGATGCAAGATATAAATAAATGGAAAAGTAAACTGGAAAAACCAGAAGGGTGACAAGTGAACCCCTTTTGATGGCAGTTTTAGTTTTCAAGACAAGATCAAAGATGGCCGCTTTTAAATGAAAATTGCCTTCTCTAACAAAAACTGTCATGTCGTTCGGGAAAAACTGTCATCCCCTCAAACAAAAATGCCACCAAAATCGTTCGCAAATACCACCCCCTCCCGACGACCATTCGCCAACTAAGGGCGTCCTAGATAAAACATTTTAAGGTAAAAGGCCTCTTGCTAAAAATCATGTTAATGAGCATTCGGGTTAAGGAATTGAACAATATTACGACTTGACTAACAAAACTTATTACATTAATTCATCCCATAACCTGAAGGTTAGGAGGGCGTGCACTGAATCTCATTGACAAATATCGATGTAGTGTTGTAATTGCTTGTCCTGATATGACAGAACCACGCTTCAAATTTCTAACACGTCTATGGCCTCTTTTGATTCACAAAACAGTAAAGATACATGATTAGAATGTCAAGTCATTCGAATCCTATAGAATTTTAGTTTGTTTGATTGCATGACAGGAAAAATAAATGATTCTTTTCTAGAGGAGTGGGTGCTAGATTTCCTTAGGACAAAACTACTATAGAATCAATTCTACAAATCAAACAACTAACTTAGGAAAAAATCTTGATGATTCCCATCTTTCAAAATCCTATGAAAATCATTTGAATCAAACAGTCCCCTAAGATTGATCTTGGTTTGAAAGAATGGATCTTGTATGAAAATACCCAAATAAACATGGGTCTAGGGGCACTCTATTTGAATATCTTTTTATAAAAAAATCAAAAAAAATCAGAAAATTCCAATTCTTTTTTGTAGCAAACACGTCCGAGTATTCTACTATGTATGAAATTTCATGATGAAACGACTTCTGTGGTCTTCTGTTGCGAATCTGTTTTTCTTTTTGCCGAGAAGAACACCGAAGTCATTTCTTCCGTAACTTCATATGTGAGTAAAATACATGGCATATCGCACGAAAAAGTTTGAGATATTTTTCTAAAATTAGAAGTTCATATAGAGTTCGTCTAGAACCATGAACCAAAAATTCGCGTCCAGATCTTGTATATTTATACGGATATTAGAGCAACTCCATCGCGGCGACCCATTTCGTCCGCGCGCATCCGTTTGGATCGGCGCGGACAGAAAAGTCGGCCCAACGCGCCGACCCAAACGGATGCGCATCCGCTTTTCGTCTGCCTGCCGACCCATTTCCAGCCTAATTTTGAGCCTCATTTGCGTCGGTGCGGACACAAAACGGACGTGCGCGGCGCCCGCCTACTCCTTCCCCTGGCCCGCTACGGTGGCACATTGGCCATCCTCTTCCATTCCAACAGCAAAACCTCGCCTGCCTTCTTCGTCGTCGCCGTCGCCGCCCATTTTCCGGTGCCTCTACCAGCTGCCGGTGCCGCAACACACCCCCCCTACAACGCCGCCACCTCCCACGTCGTCAGCACCGCCGTCTCATCGCCGGGGATCCGAAAGCTTCCCACCCCCACTCCCCGACATAGCCGCGACCAAGAAGCCGCTGTTGGGGATCGTTGCAGAAATTAAAAATTTCTACGCATCACCAAGAACAATCTATGGAGTCTTCTAGCAACGAGAGGGAAAAGAGTGCATCTACATACCCTTGTAGATCGCGAGCGGAAGCGTTCAAGTGAACGGGGTTGATGGAGTCATACTCGTCGTGATCCAAATCACCGATGACCGAGCACCGAACGGACGGCACCTCCGCGTTCAACACACGTACGGTTGGGGAAGACGTCTCCTCCTTGATCCAGCAAGGGGGAGGGAGAGGTTGATGGAGATCCAACAGCACGACGGCGTGGTGGTGGAAGCAGCGGGGATCTCGGCAGGGCTTCGCCAAGCTCAGCGAGAGGGAGAGGTGTCACGGGAGGGAGAGGGAGGCGCCAGGGGCTTGGGTGCGCAGCCCTCCCTCCCCCCTCTTTATATAGGGGTCCAGGGGGGCGGCCAAGGGGGGGGGGACTTGCCCCCCAAGTCAAGTGGGGCGCCCCCCCACCCCTAGGGTTTCCAACCCTAGGCGCAGGGGAGGCCCAAGGGGGGCGCACCAGCCCACCAGGGGCTGGTTCCCTTCCCCACTTCAGCCCATGGGGCCCTCCAGGATAGGTGACCCCACCCGGTGGACCCCCGGGACCCTTCCGGTGGTCCCGGTACAATACCGGTGACCCCCGAAACTTTCCTGGTGGCCGAAACTGGACTTCCTATATATAATTCTTCACCTCCGGACCATTCCGGAACTCCTCGTGACGTCCGGGATCTCATCCGGGACTCTGAAAAACTTTCGGGTTACCGCATACTAGTATCTCTACAACCCTAGCGTCACCGAACCTTAAGTGTGTAGACCCTACGGGTTCGGGAGACATGCAGACATGACCGAGACGACTCTCCGGTCAATAACCAACAGCGGGATCTGGATACCCATGTTGGCTCCCACATGTTCCATGATGATCTCATCGGATGAACCACGATGTCGAGGATTCAATCAATCCCGTATACAATTCCCTTTGTCAATCGGTACGTTACTTGCCCGAGATTCGATCGTCGGTATCCCAATACCTTGTTCAATCTCGTTACCGGCAAGTCACTTTACTCGTACCGTAATGCATGATCTCGTGACCAAACACTTGGTCACATTGAGCTCATTATGATGATGCATTACCGAGTGGGCCCAAAGATACCTCTCCGTCATACGGAGTGACAAATCCCAGTCTCGATTCGTGCCAACCCAACAGACACTTTCGGAGATACCCGTAGTGCACCTTTATAGCCACCCAGTTACGTTGTGACGTTTGGCACACCCAAAGCACTCCTATGGTATCCGGGAGTTGCACAATCTCATGGTCTAAGGAAATGATACTTGACATTTGGAAAAGCTCTAGCAAACGAACTACACGATCTTGTGCTATGCTTAGGATTCGGTCTTGTCCATCACATCATTCTCCTAATGATGTGATCCCATTATCAATGACATCCAATGTCCATAGTCAGGAAACCATGACTATCTGTTGATCAACGAGCTAGTCAACTAGAGGCTCACTAGGGACATGTTGTGGTCTATGTATTCACACATGTATTACGATTTCCGGATAACACAATTATAGCATGAACAATAGACAATTATCATGAACAAGGAAATATAATAATAACCATTTTATTATTGCCTCTAGGGCATATTTTCAACAGTCTCCCACTTGCACTAGAGTCAATAATCTAGTTACATTGTGATGAATCGAACACCCATAGAGTTCTGGTGTTGATCATGTTTTGCTCTAGGGAGAGGTTTAGTCAACGGATCTGCTACATTCAGGTCCGTATGTACTTTACAAATATCTATGTCTCCATTTTGAACATTTTCACGAATGGAGTTGAAGCGACGCTTGATATGCCTGGTCTTCCTGTGAAACCTGGGCTCCTTGGCAAGGGCATAGCTCCAGTGTTGTCACAGAAGAGAGTCATCGGGCCCGACGCATTGGGAATAACTCCTAGGTCGGTAATGAACTCCTTCACCCAGATTGCTTCTTGTGCTGCCTCTGAGGCCGCCATGTATCCCGCTTCACATGTAGATCCCGCCACAACGCTTTGCTTGCAACTGCACCAGCTTACTGCCCCACCATTCAAAATATACATGTATCCAGTTTGTGACTTAGAGTCATCCAGATCTGTGTTGAAGCTAGCATCGACGTAACCCTTTACGAGGAGCTCTTCGTCACCTCCATAAACGAGAAACATATCCTTAGTCCTCTTCAGGTACTTCAGGATATTCTTGACCGTTGTCCAGTGTTCCATGCCGGGATTACTTTGGTACCTTCCTACCAAACTTACGGCAAGGTTTACATCAGGTCTGGTACACAGCATGGCATACATAATAGACCCTATGGCCGAGGCATAGGGGACGACACTCATCTTTTCTCTATCTTCTGCCGTGGTCGGGCATTGAGCCGTGCTCAATTGCACACCTTGCAATACAGGCAAGAACCCCTTCTTGGACTGATCCATATTGAACTTCTTCAATATCATGTCAAGGTACGTACTTTGTGAAAGACCAATGAGGTGTCTTGATCTATCTCTATAGATCTTGATGCCTAATATATAAGCAGCTTATCCAAGGTCCTTCATTGAAAAACACTTGTTCAAGTAGGCCTTTATGCTTCCCAAGAATTCTATATCATTTCCCATCAACAGTATGTCATCCACATATAATATGAGAAATGCTACAGAGCTCCCACTCACTTTCTTGTAAACACAGGCTTCTCCATAAGTCTGTGTAAACCCAAACGCTTTGATCATCTCATCAAATCGAATGTTCCAACTCCGAGATGCTTGCACCAGCCCATAGATGGAGCGCTGGAGCTTGCATACCTTGTTAGCATTCTTAGGATCGACAAAACCTTCCTGCTGCATCATATACAATTCTTCCTTAAGAAAGCCGTTAAGGAATGCCGTTTTGACGTCCATTTGCCATATCTCATAATCATAGAATGCGGCAATTGCTAACATGATTCGGACGGACTTCAGCTTCGCTACTTGTGAGAAAGTCTCATCGTAGTCAACCCCTTGAACTTGTCGATAACCCTTAGCGACAAGTCGAGCCTTATAGATGGTCACATTACCATCCGCGTCTGTCTTCTTCTTAAAGATCCATTTATTTTCTATCGCTCGCCGATCATCGGGCAAGTCTGTCAAAGTCCACACTTTGTTTTCATACATGGATCCTATCTCGGATTGCATGGCTTCAAGCCATTTGTTGGAATTTGGGCCCGCCATTGCTTCTTCATAGTTCGAAGGTTCACCGTTGTCTAACAACATGATTTCCAGGACTGGGTTGCCATACCACTCTGGTGTGGAACGTGTCCTCATGGACCTACGAAGTTCAGTAGTAACTTGATCCGGAGTACCTTGATCATCATCTTTAGCTTCCTCTCTAGTCAGTGCAGGCACCACAGGAACATCTTCCTGAGCTGTGCTACTTTCCGGTTCAAGAGGTAGTACTTCATCAAGTTCCACTTTCCTCCCACTTACTTCTTTCGAGAGAAACTCTTTCTCCAGAAAGGACCCATTCTTGGCAACAAAGATCTTGCCTTCGGATTTGAGGTAGAAGGTATACCCAATGGTTTCCTTAGGGTATCCTATGAACACGCATTTTTCCGACTTGGGTTCGAGCTTTTCAGGTTGAAGTTTCTTGACATAAGCATCGCATCCCCAAACTTTTAGAAATGACAGCTTAGGTTTCTTCCCAAACCATAATTCATACGGTGTCGTCTCAACGGATTTCGACGGAGCCCTATTTAAAGTGAATGCGGCAGTCTCTAAAGCATAGCCCCAAAATGAGAGCGGTAGATCGGTAAGAGACATCATAGATCGCACCATATCCAATAGAGTGCGATTACGATGTTCGGACACACCATTTCGCTGAGGTGTTCCAGGCGGCGTGAGTTGTGAAACTATTCCATATTTCCTTAAGTGTGTGCCAAATTCGTGACTCAAATATTTCCCTCCACGATCTGATCGTAAGAACTTTATTTTCCTGTCACGTTGATTCTCAACCTCACTCTGAAATTCCTTGAACATTTCAAAGGTCTCAGACTTGTGTTTCATTAGGTAGACATACCCATATCTATTCAAGTCATTAGTGAGAGTGAGAACATAACGATAGCCACCGCGAGCCTCAACACTCATTGGACCGCACACATCAGTATGTATGATTTCCAATAAGATGGTTGCTCGCTCCATTGTTCCGGAGAACGGAGTCTTGGTCATCTTACCCATGAGGCATGGTTCGCACGTGTCAAATGATTCGTAATCAAGAGACTCCAAAAGTCCATCTGCATGGAGCTTCTTCATGCGTTTGACGCCAATGTGACCAAGACGGCAGTGCCACAAGTATGTGGGACTATCATTATCAACCTTACATCTTTTGGTATTCACACTATCAATATGTGTAACACTACGTTCGAGATTCATTAAGAATAAACCATTAACCAGCGGGGCATGACCATAAAACATATCTCTCATATAAATAGAACAACCATTATTCTCGGATTTAAATGAGTAGCCATCTCGAATTAAACGAGATCCTGATACAATGTTCATGCTCAAATCTGGCACTAAATAACAATTATTGAGGTTTAAAACTAATCCCGTAGGTAAATGTAGAGGTAGCGTGCTGACGGCGATCACATCGACCTTGGAACCATTTCCGACGCGCATCGTCACCTCGTCCTTTGCCAGTCTCCGTTTATTCCGCAGCTCCTGCTTTGAGTTACAAATATGAGCAACCGCACCGGTATCAAATACCCAGGAGCTACTACGAGTGCTGGTAAGGTACACATCAATAACATGTATATCACATATACCTTTGGTGTTGCCGGCCTTCTTGTCCGCTAAGTACTTGGGGCAGTTCCGCTTCCAGTGACCACTTCCCTTGCAATAAAAGCACTCAGTCTCAGGCTTGGGTCCATTCTTTGGCTTCTTCCCGGCAACTGGCTTACCGGGCGCGGCAACTCCCTTGCCGTCCTTCTTGAATTTCTTCTTACCCTTGCCTTTCTTGAACTTAGTGGTTTTATTCACCATCAACACTTGATGTTCCTTTTTGATCTCCACCTCCGCTGATTTCAGCATTGAATATACCTCAGGAATGGTCTTTTCCATCCCCTGCATATTGAAGTTCATCACAAAGCTCTTGTAGCTCGGTGGAAGCGACTGAAGGATTCTGTCAATGACCACGTCATCCGGGAGATTAACTCCCAGCTGAGTCAAGTGGTTGTGTAACCCAGACATTTTGAGTATGTGCTCACTGACAGAACTATTTTCCTCCATCTTACAACTGAAGAACTTGTCGGAGACTTCATATCTCTCGACCCGGGCATGAGCTTGGAAAACCATTTTCAGCTCTTCGAACATCTTATATGCTCCATGCTTCTCAAAACGCTTTTGGAGCCCCGGTTCTAAGCTGTAAAGCATGCCGCACTGAACGAGGGAGTAATCATCAGCACGCTGCTGCCAAGCGTTCATAACGTCTTGGTTCTCTGGGATGGGTGCGTCACCTAGCGGTGCTTCTAGGACATAATCTTTCTTGGCACCTATGAGGATGATCCTCAGGTTCCGGACCCAGTCCGTATAGTTGCTGCCATCATCTTTCAGCTTGGTTTTCTCTAGGAACACGTTGAAGTTGAGGGCAGCATTAGCGTGGGCCATTTGATCTACAAGACATATTGTAAAGATTTCAGACTAAGTTCATGATAATTAAGTTCATCTAATCAAATTATTCAATGAACTCCCACTCAGATAGACATCCCTCTAGTCATCTAAGTGAAACATGATCCGAGTCAACTAGGTCGTGTCCGATCATCACGTGAGACGGACTAGTCAACATCAGTGAACATCTTCATGTTGATCGTATCTTCTATACGACTCATGCTCGACCTTTCGGTCTTCCGTGTTCCGAGGCCATGTTTGTACATGCTAGGCTCGTCAAGTCAACCTAAGTGTATTGCGTGTGTAAATCTGGCTTACACCCGTTGTATTCGAACGTTAGAATCTATCACACCCGATCATCACGTGGTGCTTCGAAACAAAGGACTTTCGCAACGGCGCACAGTTAGGGGGAACACTTTCTTGAAATTATTATAAGGGATCATCTTACTTACTACCGTCGTACTAAGCAAATAAGAAGCAAAATATGATAAACATCACATGCAATCAAATAGTGACATGATATGGCCAGTATCATATTGCTCCTTTGATCTCCATCTTCGGGGCGCCATGATCATCTTCGTCACCGGCATGACACCATGATCTCCATCATCATGATCTCCATCATCGTGTCTTCATGAAGTTATCACGCCAACGATTACTTCTACTTCTATGGCTAACGTGTTTAGCAATAAAGTAAAGTAATTTACATGGCGTTATTCAATGACACGCAGGTCATACAAAACTAAAGACAACTCCTATGGCTCCTGCCGGTTGTCATACTCATCGACATGCAAGTCGTGATTCCTATTACAAGAACATGATCAATCTCATACATCGCATATATTTCATTCATCACATCCTTTTGGCCATATCACATCACAAGGCATATGCTGCAAAAACAAGTTAGACGTCCTCTAATTGTTGTTGCATGTTTTTACGTGGCTTCTATAGGTTTCTAGCAAGAACGTTTCTTACCTACGTAAAACCACAACGTGATATGCCAATTTCTATTTACCCTTCATAAGGACCCTTTTCATCGAATCCGATCCGACTAAAGTGGGAGAGACAGACACCCGCTAGCCACCTTATGCAACTAGTGCATGTCAGTCGGTGGAACCTGTCTCACGTAAGCGTACGTGTAAGGTCGGTCCGGGCCGCTTCATCCTACGATGCCGCCGAAACAAGATAAGACTAGTAGTGGCAAGAAAATTGACAACATCTACGCCCACAACAAGTTTGTGTTCTACTCGTGCATAGAAACTACGCATAGACCTGGCTCTGATACCACTATTGGGGATCGTTGCAGAAATTAAAATTTTCTACGCATCACCAAGAACAATCTATGGAGTCTTCTAGCAACGAGAGGGAAAAGAGTGCATCTACATACCCTTGTAGATCGCGAGCGGAAGCGTTCAAGTGAACGGGGTTGATGGAGTCGTACTTGTCGTGATCCAAATCACCGATGACCGAGCGCCGAACGGACGGCACCTCCGCGTTCAACACACGTACGGTTGGGGAAGACGTCTCCTCCTTCTTGATCCAGCAAGGGGGAGGGAGAGGTTGATGGAGATCCAGCAGCACGACGGCGTGGTGGTGGAAGCAGCGGGGATCTCGGCAGGGCTTCGCCAAGCTCAGCGAGAGGGAGAGGTGTCACGGGAGGGAGAGGGAGGCGCCAGGGGCTTGGGTGCGCAGCCCTCCCTCCCCCCTCTTTATATAGGGGTCCAGGGGGCGCCGGCCCCCAGAGATCCCATCTCAAGGGGGGGCGGCGGCCAAGGGGGGGACTTGCCCCCCAAGTCAAGTGGGGCGCCCCCCCACCCCTAGGGTTTCCAACCCTAGGCGCAGGGGAGGCCCAAGGGGGGCGCACCAGCCCACCAGCGGCTGGTTCCCTTCCCCACTTCAGCCCATGGGGCCCTCCGGGATAGGTGACCCCACCCGGTGGACCCCCGGGACCCTTCCGGTGGTCCCGGTACAATACCGGTGACCCCCGAGACTTTCCCGGTGGCCGAAACTGGACTTCCTATATATAATTCTTCACCTCCGGACCATTCCGGAACTCCTCGTGACGTCCAGGATCTCATCCGGGACTCCGAACAACTTTCGGGTTATCGCATACTAGTATCTCTACAACCCTAGCGTCACCGAACCTTAAGTGTGTAGACCCTACGGGTTCGGGAGACATGCAGACATGACCGAGACGACTCTCCGGTCAATAACCAACAGCGGGATCTGGATACCCATGTTGGCTCCCACATGTTCCACGATGATCTCATCGGATGAACCACGATGTCGAGGATTCAATCAATATCGTATACAATTCCCTTTGTCAATCGGTACGTTACTTGCCCGAGATTCGATCGTCGGTATCCCAATACCTTGTTCAATCTCGTTACCGGCAAGTCACTTTACTCGTACCATAATGCATGATCCCGTGACCAAACACTTGGTCACATTGAGCTCATTATGATGATGCATTACCGAGTGGGCCCAGAGATACCTCTCCGTCATACGGAGTGACAAATCCCAGTCTCGATTCGTGCCAACCCAACAGACACTTTCGGAGATACCCGTAGTGCACCTTTATAGCCACCCAGTTACGTTGTGACGTTTGGCACACCCAAAGCACTCCTATGGTATCCGGGAGTTGCACAATCTCATGGTCTAAGGAAATGATACTTGACATTTGGAAAAGCTCTAGCAAACGAACTACACGATCTTGTGCTATGCTTAGGATTCAGTCTTGTCCATCACATCATTCTCCTAATGATGTGATCCCGTTATCAATGACATCCAATGTCCATAGTCAGGAAACCATGACTATGTGTTGATCAACGAGCTAGTCAACTAGAGGCTCACTAGGGACATGTTGTGGTCTATGTATTCACACATGTATTACGGTTTCCGGATAACACAATTATAGCATGAACAATAGACAATTATCATGAACAAGGAAATATAATAATAACCATTTTATTATTGCCTCTAGGGCATATTTCCAACAGCCGCCTCGCCGCCCAGCCAGCTCCTTCGTCGACGCCCGCAAGCTGTTCGACAGTTTGCCAAGGTACAAAATGGGCTCCGCCGACGAGTTCTTTTTCCACAATTTCCTTTGCGACTCCGACGATTCCTCGTCCGATGATGAGGAGGAGATCTTGGCTGCCATGTTGGTCCATCACCACCTTAATAGCCAGCGGCCGTTGTTCTGTGACTCCATTTCGGGCACCTTCCGGCGTTGAATCGCAACCGAGAGAGCGGGCATTTCATTCTTTGGGAGGACTACTTTGACACAACGAACCCGCTGTTCAAACATCAGAAACTCTGCCGCTGTTTCCGTATGAGTAGGCATCTTTTCAACCGTATTAGAGAGGGGGTGGTCGGCTACGATGACTATTTCGAGTGCAAAGAGGATGCCCTTGGAAAAATTGGCTTCGCTCCTCTTATCAGAAATGCACTGCAGCCGTCCGGATGCTTGCATACGGAGTGCACAGTGATCTCATTGACAAGTACGTCCGTATGAGCGAGTTTACATGCCTAGACTCCATGTACAAGTTCTGCAAGGCTGTAATTGCTCCGTCGACTCCTCAAGATACATCCCGCTTGTTGGCGATGAATGCCAGCAGGGGCTTCCCGGGGATGCTTGGCAGCATAGACTGCATGCACTGGGAGTGGAAGAACTGCCCTTCTGCTTGGCAAGGGCAGTATAAAGGCCATGTCAGGGCTTGCACTGTCATACTTGGGCTGTGGCTGTTGGGATCTACGGTAGGGTGCGTCGACTGCAAATTAAAATTTTCCTACGCGCAGAACAACCAAGAACATGCTACAGGAGATGGATCACAGATCGTTACCACTAGACGCGCAGTGCCGTGCATCGGAAGAAGAGTTGGGGCAGCGCGTCCGCGTGGATCGTCTCCTCCTCGTCCGATCTCCCTCGAACAGCCGGTCGTCGGATCCCTCGTACAGGTTCGCCGGAGCGGCGCAGGTGCACCACCTCTAACAGTATCCGCGCGTGCAGGAGGAACGTCGTGCGGCGGACTGCTAGGTCTGATCACACAACCAGCGACGAGTAGAGGTGTCTATTCGCAACACATACAAACCCTAGTGATAGCGCCGAAGCGATCAACCGCATGAGTGTGCCGCACCTCACTTTATATAGGCATCCGTCGCGGGCTCAACTCTTGGGCCTCGCACAGATCCTAAAGCCCACAAGTCTACACGGCCACAATCCGAATACAGCTCAGATCACATCTGACCAGTGTCCTCGGATCCGACCTCGTAGGTTCCTTCCCTTAAGCGCGCGACCCCTTAGGTTCAAGCCGGCTTGGTCGCAGTTCGGATCACCTCCGAACTGCACGATTGGTAGCGGCCTCTAGCAAGGCATGCCGAACACCAAGCAGACTATGAAACTGGTTAGGCGAACCTATACAACATGTCACACTTCTATTCCCTTTGCCACACGATATATGTTGTCGGGCTCAAGGCGAGATTGTCATCCTTGTGCTAGCCCGACCTCTTTCTCGTTCCAGTGATGCCGACCACAAACCAGATTATCTCATAATCCTTGTCGCATGGCCATGCTTATCCTGGTCGGATCACACGAGGGGCCCAGAGTATATCTCTCCTGATCGAAGAGGCAAATCCCATCTTGCTCGAACACGTCTCGCAGCATGGGTCTAGACAACCCGAAACCTACCTTTGTAACTACCTAGTTACGGAGTAGCGTTTGGTCGGCCCAAAGCAAGTCTGTCACCATCCCTAGTACATGCATCAGCTCAGGTCTTAGGACATAGAACGTATGTTGTACTAGAGACTCACATATGACATATCGCTGCGTCTCATAGTTGGGTCTGTCTGACTCGGACCTTATCTCGACTCGGATCCGACTACGTCGTATCCAACCGGATCCTTCCAAGTCCATATTATCCGGTTAGCATCCACTGCTTCATGGCTAGTGAGACCAAGCCATCGACCGTGTCATATGCTAGTCTAGTCGGTTGCGTGTCCACACAGCCCTTTCAACTAGGGACCTTTTAGAACAGTCATCATACAATGCATAGTCCCACAAACAAGTCACGTACTTGCTGATACACATCATTGATAATGTCCAAGGACTATCTTTATTCATGAACACATAGGAAATATCATCATACATGATTGCCTCTAGGGCATATCTCCAACAGTCTCCCACTTGCACCAGAGTCAATCAAATAGACATCAAATGCCCATAGCTCTAACGTGCCCCTCATGCTTGGGTTGTGGAAGCGGCTTAGTCAACGGATCTGCAACATTTGCATCTGTGTGAATTTTGCATAACTCAACATCACCATTCTTTACGATCTTTCGTATCAGGTGATATTTCCGATCTATGTGTCTGGTCTTGTGGTGATTCCTCGGCTCCTTGGCTTGTGCGATAGCACCAGAATTATCACAATAAAGGTCCAACGGTTTTACCGAGGCTAGGAAAATACCAAGACAGAAAGTTTCGGATCCAAACACCTTCCTTTGTAGCTTCACAAGCCGCAATGTATTCGGCTTCTATGGTAGAATCGGCCACCGTATCTTGCTTGGAACTCATCCAGCTCACTGCTCCTCCATTCATGACGTACACGAATCCGGACTATGATTGACAATCATCTCTGTCGGTTTGGAAACTAGCATCGACGTAACCCCTTACGACGAGCTCTTCCTCACCTCCATAAACTAGGAACATCTCTTTAGTCCTTTTCAGGTACTTCAAAATAGTCTTTACCGCTGCCCAGTGACTCTCAACTGGGTTGTCCTGGTATCTGCTCGTTAGGCTTATTGCAAAAGCAACATCATACCTTATACATATCATGGCATACATGATGGATCCGATTGCCGAGGCATACAGAATCCTACTCATCTTGCTTCGCTCATCAGATGTCGAAGGACTCTGAGTCTCGCTTAGCCTTATACCATGTGAGAGTGGCAAGAACCCTTTCTTCGCCTCACTCATGTTGAACCGCTTCAACACTTTATCTATGTACGTGCACTAGCTTAAGCCGAGCAGCCTCCTCGATCTATCTCTATAGATCTTAATGCCCAAAATATACACTGCCTCACCAAGGTCCTTCATCAAAAACTTTCCATTCAATGACTCCTTGACCGAATTCAGCATCGAAACATCGTTCCCGATCAACAATATGTCATCCACATACAAGATCAAAAACACTATCGAGCTCCCACTTAACTTCTTGTATAAACAAGCATCCTCTTCGCTTTTGATGAAACCGAGACCAGTGACAACCTCATCAAAACGAATGTTCCAGCTCCGAGATGCTTGCCTCAACCCATAAACGGATCTCTTGAGCTTGCATACCTTACTAGTGCTAGTAGAATCGACAAAACCCTCGGGTTGTATCATATACACGTCCTCGGTTAAATTTCCATGAAGGAAAGCCGTCTTGACATCCATCTGCCATATCTCGTAATCGAAATATGCAGCTATAGCTAGTACGATCCTCACCGACTTCAGCATCGCTACCGGCGAGTAAGTCTCGTCGTAGTCAATTCCTTGAACTTGTCCATAACCCTTAGCGACAAGCCGAGCTTTGTGGATCTGAACATTTCCATCCACATCGGTTTTCTTCTTAAAGACCCATTTGCAACCAATGGCTGTTACGCTAGGCGGCGGATCAACCAAGTCCCAGATCATCCATGGACTTTAACTCGGATCTCATGGCTTCCAGCCATGCCTCGGAATCTGGGCTCACCATCGCTTCCACATATGTGGCCGGCTCATCGCTTTCCAGAAACAATACATCGCGCACTCTGCGCAATCTTTCCGACCTCCGTGGTTCCGGTGCCGCTTCCACTACGGGTTCCCTGACTGACTCCCATATGATCTCATCACCAGCCGAGCCGTCCCCGAGTGGTCCTCGAATTTCTTCGAGTTGGACTGTCCTCCCACTGGCCTCCCGACTAAGAAACTCTTTCTCAAGGAAAACCCCGTTCCGAGCAACAAACACTTTGTTCTCTTCCCGGTTGTGGAAGCTATATCCCAAGGTTTCCCTCGGATATCCCACGAATATGCATTTGTCCGACTTGGGTGTAATCTTGTCTGACATAAGTCGCTTGACAAATGCTTCACAACCCCAAATCTTTAGAAAAGACAAACTGGGAGTCTTCCCGGTCCACATCTCATGTGGTGTCTTGTCTACGGATTTTGCTGGTACCCTGTTAAGTGTGAAAGCTGCAGTTTCTAGAGCGCATCCCCAGAATGACAAGGGTAAATCTGATTTGCTCATCATAGACCGGATCATGTCCAACAAGGTCCTATTCATCCGTTCCGACACGCATTTCTTTGTGGCGTACCTAGAGGTGTGAGTTGAGGTACTATACCTCGGCTTTTCAGATGATCATCAAACTCCTGGCTCATGTACTCACCTCCACGATCAGATCGTAGAAGCTTTATAGTCTTGCCGAGCTAATTCTCAACCTCGTTCTGAAACTCTTTGAACTTTTCAAAAGTTTCCGACTTGTGCCTCATCAAATAGATATATCCATATCTACTCAAGTCGTCGGTAAAAGTCACAAAGTACTGATAGCCACCTCTGGCGGTTGTGCTCATTGGACCACACACATCACTGTGTATAAGCTCCAACAGCTCGGACGCCCTCTCGCAACTCTTTGCGAAAGGAGACTTAGTCATCTTGCCGACCAAGCATGATTCACATGTCTCGAACGACCCGAAGTCGGACGAAGTTAGGAGCCCATCATCATGGAGCTTCTTCATGTGTTTCAGACTAATGTGTCCAAGCCGGCAATGCCAGAAGTATGTCGGATTTATCTCATTAGGCTTATGCCTTTTGACATTCACGTTATAGACCGGTTCCTGTTCCAGATTCAATATAAATAGCCCATCAACTATGGGTGCATAGCCGTGGAACATACCATTCAAATAAAACGAACAACCATTGTCCTTTAAATTGAATTCATAACCCTGACTCATCAAACATGAGGCAGAAATAATGTTCCGACTAAGTGCAGGAATGTAATAACAATTATTCAATTCCAAAATAAAACCAGAAGGAAGCTGGAGCTGCATCTTGCCGACCTCCAACGCAACAACTCTTGCTTTGTTGCCGACCCTGATGTCAACTTCCCCTTGTGCCACACGCCTAGTTCTTACCAGCCCCTGCATCGAGTTGCAAATATGAACAACCGATCCGGTATCAAATACCCAAGAGCTACTAGGTATGTCAGCAAGGTAAATGTCTATAACATATGCAACAAGTGTACCTTTGCCTGAAGCAGCATTCCCGGCCTTCTTGCCATGCTCTGCAAGCCACTTGCTACAGTTCCTCTTCCAGTGACCAGTTTCCTTGCAATGATAGCAAATGGTCTTTGAGTCCGGTCCAGACTTTGGCGCAGCGGCGGAGGTTACCATCTCCGTGCCCTTTGCCTTAGCCTTCTTCTTAGACCAACTCTTCTTGAACTTAGCCGATTTTTGCACCATCAACACTTGATGCGTGCCTTTCTTAATATCCTGCTCTGCCACTTTGAACATTCCATGCAATTCAGTGAGCTTCTTATCCATGCCATGCATATGATAGTTCGAGATGAACGTCCCATAGCTGGGCGGAAGAGAACCCAGAACTGCATCAGTAGCCAGCTCATCCAAGAGCGGGAAGCCCAACCTATCCAAAGCTTGCACATAGCCGATCATCTTGATCACATGTGGGCTCAGTGGATCGCCTTCCTTCAGCTTGCAATCCATCAAGGATCGCCAGACGTTGAACCTTTCAGTCCTAGCCTGTGTCTGAAACATGCTCTTGAGACTCTCGATCATATCGTAAGCCTCAACATTGAAATGCTGTTGCAAATCGGGCTCCATACAAGCCAGCATCAGACAGCTGATCTCCGTTGATTCATCAACGAGTTTCTGGTAGGCATTCTTAGTCGTGGTATTAGCATTATCGGCAGGCTCCTCTGGAAGTGGATCCTCTAGAACATGTTATTTTTTATCATGCTTGAGAACAATTCTCAGATTTCTATACCAGGTGGTAAAGTTTGTTCCATTCAGTTTATCCTTTTCCAGAATTGATTTCAATGCAAAGTTGGGTTGAGCAGGTGGTGCCATTGATCTACAACAGAAAAATATGCAATCACTAAGCAATGTGTTCATGTAGAGTAATTCTAGCCTTAAACAGAAATACTCCCACTGAAGTCAGCATCCCTCCGCAAACTCTCAGTGATTCAGGATCCGACTAGCACATGTGACTAGTGAGCTTTAGCATCACTGCTAGACAACATGCCTATCCGGTAAGCAACTCCTTGCTAATTGTATCTCTATACGACTCCTGTCGGTCGGGTAGGTATCTTATACCTCGGCTCCCAACCTCCTTTGCCACAAGGCCCAAAACCGTTTTGATAGCCTTGTCAAGTTAACCTGATGCAGTGCATGTCCATGTCCGACACGAACCCTTCAGTTCAAGGACACCTAACAACATGCCAATTTTATGAGCCCACTACTAGACGTACTTGACGTGCGAAGGTGCAACATCGGGGATGGCAATTCACTTGATATTCATGAGGGATCTTTCTTCCAATTTAACATGCATAGAAACAAAGAAGCATAACAATCACAAATAAACATATATTGTGAAATAGTATGGCTCATTCATGGATGTTCTTCCAGGTCGGCTCCGACTCCGATGACCATCTAGGAACTCCATCTTGTTTGTCACGCCGGGACGCCAAGCCACCAACCTGATCTCTATAATCCAACTACTACAACTAGTAATGAATTTTACAGAGAATCACAAGTCGACACACAGGTCGTTATACAATATAATGACAGCACTTTGGCTGCTGCCGGCTGACAAACATGACACGCAGGCCATGTATAATTTACACACATGCATCACATACATATGAGCCATACTATTCACATCAAACCCTGCAAAATAAAGTTACGCATAGAATCGCATTCTACCGGTTTGAGTGTCGGGTACAAAATACAAGGCGCTACACACACGGCAGTCCCGCTAGCCTGTTAGCGGGCGGGGTTCGAAGGGGCAGCGCCCCTCGCGGGTGCGGGCAGCGCCCGACGTTTTCGGAAATCACAGATCACATATGAACTCCGATCACGCCGAATTTTTCGATCTGACCGATCTTATCGATCATCGCGAGTCCGATTCGGATTTACGTTTCACTGTTAACCCCGATGGCGGATACCGACCGGTAGGGGTAGGTTGTGTCACGACCTCATCAACTCCGATCATCAGAAAACATAGCCACATCATTCCCCGTGTGCAATTGATCTCATCAACCGTGCACATAGCCGATCTTATCAACGACAACAGATCTCATCTGCCGCCTCCACATATCTAATATGCATACGATATGAATCCAAATCCTATAGCAGAGGCTCTGATACCATTGTTGGGATCTACGGTAGCGTGTGTCGACTGCAAATTAAAATTTTCCTACGCGTAGAACAACCAAGAACATGCTACGGGAGATAGATCACAGATCGTTACCACTAGACGCGCAGTGCCGTGCAGCGGAAGAAGAGTTGGGGCAGCGCGTCCGCGTGGATCGTCTCCTCCTCGTCCGATCTCCCTCGAACAGCCGGTCGTCGGATCCCTCGTACAGGTTTGCCGGAGCGGCGCAGGTGCACCGCCTCTAACGGTATCCGCGCGTGCAGGAGGAACGTCGTGCGGCGGACTGCTAGGTCCGATCACACAACCGGCGGCGAGTAGAGGTGTCTATTCGCAACACATGCAAAACCTAGTAATAGCGCCGAAGCGATCAATCGCATGAGTGTGCCGCACCCCACTTTATATAGGCATCCTTCGCGGGCTCAACTCTTGGGCCTCGCACAGATCCTAAAGCCCACAAGTCTACTCGGCCACAATCCGAATACAGCTCGTATCACATCCGACCAGTGTCCTCGGATCCGACCTCGTAGGTTCCTTTCCTTAAGCGCGCGACCCCTTAGGTTCAAGCCGGCTTGGTCGCAGTTCGGATCACCTCCGAACTGCACGGTTGGTAGCGGCCTCTAGCAAGGCATGCCGAACACCAAGCAGACAATGAAGCTGGTTAGGCGAACCTATACATGTCACACTTCTATTCCCTTTGCCACACGATATATGTTGTCGGGCTCAAGGCGAGATTGTCATCCTTGTGCTAGCCCGACCTCTTTCTCGTTCCAGTGATGCCGACCACAAACCAGATTATCTCATAATCCTTGTCGCATGGCCATGCTTATCCTGGTCGGATCACATGAGGGGCCCAGAGTATATCTCTCCTGATCGGAGGGGCAAATCCCATCTTGCTCGAACACGTCTCGCAGCATGGGTCTAGACAAACCTGAAACCTACCTTTGTAACTACCTAGTTACGGAGTAGCGTTTGGTCGGCCCAAAGCAAGTCTATCACCATCCCGAGTACATGCATCAGCTCAGGTCTTAGGACATAGAACGTATGTTGTACTAGAGACTCGCATATGACATATCGATGCGTCTCATAGTTGGGTCTGCTCGACTCGGACCTTATCTCGACTCGGATCCGACTACGTCGAATCCGACCAGATCCTTCCAAGTCCATATTATCCTGTTAGCATCCAATGCTTCATGGCTAGTGAGACCAAGCCATCGACCGTGTCATATGCTAGTCTAGTCGGTTGCGCGTCCACACAGCCCTTTCGACTAGGGGCCTTTTAGAACAGTCATCATACAATGCATAGTCCCACAAACAAGTCACGTACTTGCTGATACACATCATTGATAATGTCCAAGGACTATCTTTATTCATGAACACATAGGAAATATCATCATACATGATTGCCTCTAGGGCATATCTCCAACCGTGGCATCTCAAGATCTCTGGATCCGGCACTCTTTCTTCGGCATGGTCGGATCACACAATGATATCAACGTGCTTCAACGCTCGTGGTGTTTGCGAGATTTGCCGAAAGCAACAGCCCACCGGTGAATGTTACCATCAACGGCCACAACTACGACAAATGATACTACCTAGGTGACGGTATCTATCCTCAGTGGACCACCACTGTGAAGACAATCCCCAACCCTGTTGGAGAGAAGAGGAAAAGATTCGCCCAAGAGCAAGAGAGTGCTAGGAAGGGCGTCGATCGTGCCTTTGGTGTTTTGCAATCTTGATGGGGCATCGTTCGGTATCCTGCTAAGACTTGGAGCACGAAGGAGTTGTGGGAGGTGATGACTGCTTGTGTGATCATGCACAATATGATCGTATAAGATGAGCGTCTGGAACGTATCTACGATCAAGGGTTTCAGTTTCAGGGTGAGAATGTTGTGCCTAAGCATGGAGGAGCGGCAACGTTTGAACAGTTCATCCAATTTCATCATGAAATGCGTGATTGGGAAACTCACATGCAGCTGCAAAATGATTTGGTCGAGCATATATGGGCTCATGTTGCCAACCAATAAATGTATCCTTTTTATTTGGCTTGTAAAACTATGTGAGAACAATTTAATTTATATTTAGGCTTGTAAAACTATGCTTTATATTTGGTTATGAAAACGATGCTTCCTCGTGAAACTATATATCTGCTTGTGAAATATGCAAAGTGTTTATTTAAAATGGAGGCCAGCTGGCCACGCCAACAACGCACTACCGACTCATATCAAAAAAAGGACGGATACCGAGCGGGCGACCGATTCAAACCGACAAAAAACAAACAAATACGCCGTCCGTTTGGGTCGTTATGTGAAAAGTTTGTACTCCGGAGGAGTGGCTCGAAGAGTACTACTCCAGTACACAGTTGAGTGAATTTAAATTAAGTCTGGTCTAGATGCATGTGCCCGAAGCAATAAACATATCAAGTCGTACACGTACGTTGGTTTGACCACACTAATGAACATGCGAAAGGAGAAGAGAGGAAAACAATACGTAATGATGGCGAGTAAACATTGGTCAAAAAGGCAGTATCACGGGGGATCTACACGGGACGGAGAAAGCCCACTAGCTGACCACGACTGAAAAGAAATACATGTATACACTATACTATAGGAGAAGTTGACGCCTTTTCATATCTCTCAAACACGTTTCGATATTCCATACTACCTGAGCATTCCGTCATCTCCTTATCAACAGATCGAGCGGCCATAGAAAACACATTGACGTTTGTTCGTCGACCAATTTGTCTGATATTCGTGAAACTTCAAAGTGAAATCTGTCTGCTGTAGAAAGTAAATAAATTCAGCTAAGGGTAAAAAAAATAGGATTTCACTACAAATCTGACATCATATTTTTAGACATGACAAATTTAACGTCCGAGATGATAATTTATTTCAGTGGTGTTGTGTTAAAAACACTCTTATATTATGGGACAGAGGGAGTAGGAGTATACTTTTTCAGCCGTGTACATACCTGAATACTTGCATGAATTACACGGGGTGCGGTGGAGAAGAAATGTAGAAAAAACTTACCGGAAGCATGCACGTTGCACAGAGAAAAAGTTGGTTTTTAAAGTGCATGATAGAGAAGAGAGAGGGAGGGAGGGAGGGAGGGAGCACCACTCGTGGGGTTAAAACCGCAAGAACTGCATTGGAGCAGCAGCACAAGGCGCAGAAGCTGCAGCAAGAAGAACAGCACCGAGAAGAACAAGTGCACTTCCCTCTCTCTCGCCTCTAACTAGTAGCACGAGCACAGTAGCACGAGCAGGCAGGAGGCTACAGGAAGCAGCAGCTTGCTCGCCACCGGCGGCGGCGGGCGGATCTGCCGTGGAGCCACGGCCGGGTCCTCCGGAGCCGGGAGCAGCCGTTCCGGAGCGCGTGGCGGCGAGATCTGAGGCGCCGCCGCCTTCTCGCAATCGGGAGGCGCGCTTCTTTGCCTAGCTCCCGCGGCCGCAAAGGCGGCGCATTCCAGCCGCCGCCGCCGCCTGGCGCCAGCTCGCCAAGGCCTCCCGGAGGCGGGGCTGGGGCTCTTGGATCGAGAGGCTCGAAAATTCGGAGTTTCTCGGATCGAAAAGGACCGGGCGTTCGGGCCGGGTGCGGCGGAGGCAAGAGGTTTGGCTTGGCCGGTTTGGGGGAGGAGACAGCGATGGTGATGCTGTTTGGAAGCGCTCGTGATTTGGTGTAGAAACAGGAAAACAAAGCCTTCTTTCGTTTTCTCTGCTCCCTCGCCTCTCCGTCTCGTGGGCTCCTGTGTTGCCTTCTAGCTCGCTTGTCAAGCATGAATCTTTCGCCGTCCGCCGCCGCTGGCGGTGGCCTGCCGGATCAGCCGGCGTCGCCGGAAGGTATTATTGTCTTTGCATTTCAGTTGGCAGTTTTCATTTCTCTTGCTTTAAATCTGTGCAATCATGTGAGCCCCATCAACCTATCAATTTATTCTTCCTTGGGTGATTTATATGCTTCTTGACAACATAACTGTCATGTTAATGTATTTCTAATACACTTGTTGACACTGTTTCTGGTTCTTTACAATCTGCCATTTAAATGTTTATAAAGAAATTAATATTTAATAGTGCAGAGTTTCTTGCCAAAAAAATTTCCCCAGTGAAAGGTGCAAAAGTACTATTACTTGTAGGATGCAGGAACCATTTTTCTGAACTTGGATGCAGGATTGCTAGTGTTGTTAACTGAACTTTATATATCTTCTATGCCTTCTTCTCAGACGATTTTTCCCTTTTCAGTATCAGAAGAGCACAAGTGCCTAAACTCAGAGTTGTGGCACGCCTGTGCCGGCCCCCTCGTTTCTTTGCCTGCGGTCGGCAGTCGGGTGTTGTATTTTCCTCAAGGTCACAGTGAGCAGGTTACTATTCTTCCTCTCAGTAGAACGATTTAGACTGAGATGTTGTAGAATATCTACAAGTACCAGTAATGGTTGCAAAATTGATTTCATTTTCGCAAGTTCCCTTTTGAAATCCATGTCTTGCAGCAGTTCTTAGATGGTTCTTCCAGAACTGAAGATTTTAAGACACTAATGGACTCACATGGTTGAGTTTCTACCATAGGTATCGGCATCAACAAACAAGGAAATGGAGTCTCAGATCCCCAACTATCCGAACCTGCCTGCGCAGCTTATATGCCAACTGCATAATGTGACCATGCACGTAAGTTCGGATCGATATAACGTATCTGTTTCAAGAACCAAGTAGTACCAGCATTAGCGTTGTCTCATAAACTTTGCTGCTTTCATTCCTTCTTCAGGCTGATGCAGAGACAGACGAGGTCTATGCACAAATGACGTTACAGCCACTCAGCCCAGTAATACAGGATTTCCAACCTAGTGCCATCTGTCCATGTACTTCTGTTTGTAGCATACTTAGACTGTATCTTGATTTTGTTTGCAGCAAGAACTCAAGGACCCATTTCTACCTGCTGAGTTGGGCAATGCTAGCAAACAACCAACGAATTATTTTTGCAAAACATTAACTGCAAGTGACACCAGTACGCATGGTGGATTCTCTGTTCCCCGCCGAGCTGCGGAGAAGGTGTTTCCTCCGCTGGTACGTGCTGTTGGTCAGCAATTCTCTGCTGTATCTTTTGAACCGTCATGTTATATTTTCAGATCAACTGAACTGCATCATTTTAGTTATATATTTTCCTTCGATAATTCTGTAGGATTTCACTCAGCAGCCTCCAGCACAGGAGTTGATGGCAAAAGACCTTCATGGCAATGAGTGGAAATTCCGTCATATCTTTCGAGGTTAGTTATCTTGCAGCTACTTTTCTTGGTTCTTATGATTGTGATTTTTTTGGTAGTGTATAGTGCGTATAGCCTTGTATATACCCTCATTTCATACAGCCTTGCTCGATGCAGCTCATGTAAGATTCAAAAACTAGTATATGATGTAAAATAACTTCATATCAAATTGTTGGTGCAGGTCAACCAAAGCGGCATCTTCTGACAACAGGTTGGAGTGTCTTTATAAGTGCGAAGAGACTGGTTGCTGGAGACTCTGTCCTATTTATCTGGTACATCTGCTCTTCCAATTTATTTATTTTTGGAACAGTTAGTGTTCTCCATCCATACCCTACTGTTCTTGGCAGAGTTCTCTGCTGATATTCATTTGTGTCTTTGGTTGATCAGGAATGACAACAACCAGCTGCTTCTGGGAATACGTCGAGCAAATAGATCGCAAACGGTTATGCCATCATCAGTATTGTCTAGTGACAGCATGCATATTGGTCTTCTTGCTGCAGCTGCTCATGCTGCATCAACAAATAGCCGGTTCACTATTTTCTATAATCCAAGGTAGAACAACTTCTTACATATATCTGATCATTATCGTCTGAGATACTCAGATTTGTCCACGTGTTCTGCAGAGCAAGCCCTTCAGAGTTTGTCATACCGTTGGCTAAGTATGTAAAGGCTGTGTACCATACCCGTATATCTGTGGGCATGCGTTTCCGGATGCTTTTCGAGACAGAAGAATCCAGTGTCAGGCGGTATGTCAACACTGTGTTTATCTCTTATAGTGATGTGATGTTGTGTGTACATCACATGGAGCTCCTTCCTTATCTTGATTCCAACTTGCCCGAAGTATCGAATGTAGACAAGTCATTTGATGCCTTTTATATCTTGTTCTTTGTGTTATCTGTATAGAGAACTTGTTTCAGAACTCCCTAAATCATCACCACTTCTTCACTTGGCTCCGTTAAACTTGTGTCCGTTTTTATATGTATATCTATCTTGCTTGTTTTCTGCTCTGTTTTAGTGAGATCCATGTTTTCAGTAGCACGTGATATACGTGGCCTAAACTGCCCATGTGTTCTTGTAGATACATGGGAACAATTACAGGAATAAGTGACCTTGATCCTGCTCGTTGGCCGAACTCACACTGGCGTTCTGTTAAGGTAGATCTTGAAATAAGAATTATCTGTTTGTCACTAAAGGCGGACGTTTACTTGCGTACTAGTTTGATTTCGAGTTGATGGTATGTTTTTATATTTTAGACATCTTCTGCCATGTGCTTTAAAATTGAGCATGCCCTCTTTTTTCTTGAACCATGCAGGTTGGATGGGATGAGTCAACTGCTGGAGAGAGGCAACCAAGGGTGTCTCTCTGGGAGATTGAGCCTCTGACGACTTACCCAATGTATTCATCTCCTTTCCCTATGCGACTGAAGCGGCCTTGGCCAACAGGATTGCCCTCCTTATATGGTACAAGTGACGATTGCATCTTTAGTCAATACCTTCAAACGATATCAGTGAACAATCAATGATTTATTCTTTACCGGTTCATTTTATAATGGTAAAAGTGATCTTACTTGTGATGGTTTTTGCAGGTGGAAAGGAGGATGACTTGACCTCTTCTCTCATGTGGCTTCGAGATGGAGCAAACCCAGGTTTCCAGTCATTCAATTTTGGTGGACTTGGTATGAGTCCTTGGATGCAGCCAAGGATGGATAGTTCCCTACTTGGTCTGCAACCTGACATGTACCAAGCAATGTCAGCAGCAGCTTTTCAGAACACGACGAAGCAAGTATCGCCTACACTGCTGCAGTTCCAGCAGCCTCAGAACATTGCTGGTAGATCTGCTCTTCTATCGAGTCAGATTCTGCAGCAAGTGCAGCCTCAGTTTCAGGAGATGCACCACCAAAACATCAATGACAGTGCAATCCAAGGCCATAATCAGTCTGAGTACCTCCAGCAACAGCTTCAGCGCTGCCAATCCTTTAATGGGCAGAAATCGCCGCCGCCGCAGCAGCAAGAATCACACCACCAGCACCAGCAGCAACAGTCACAGTGCATGCAAACACCACAACATCAACAAATGCAAGAACAGAAGCACTCGCCTGACTTTCAGTGTGTACCAAATGGGTTGTCGGTTTTCTCCCAGCTTTCCTCCACCAATCAGTCTCCACCTTCCACATTGCAGACAGTTTCAGCGTTCTCACAGCAGCAGAACCTTCAAGACAGAAATATCAGCTCTCTTTCTCCATCGAATGTCCCGTCCATGCATGACACATTGAGACCATTTCCTTCAGAAGCAGGTTCGAACCTCCAAGGCGTGCCAAGAACCACCCCTGTGCCTGTCTCTGACCCATGGTCATCTAAGCGGGTTGCAATGGAGTCTGTGATCCCTTCTAGCTCTCATGTTAACTCGTCGCATATACAACAGTTGGATTCAGCGCCTTCTAATATACCACAAAGCTCCTCATTAGCACCATTGCCTGGAAGAGAGTGCTTGGTGGATCAAGATGGGAATTCTGATAATCAAAATCACCTCTTATTTGGTGTTAATATAGACTCTCAGTCACTTCTAATGCAAGGTGGCATTCCCAGCCTTCAGGAGGACAATGGTTGCATTGCAAGCCTTCAGGACGACAATGATTCGAGCACGATTCCATATTCCACGTGCAATTTCCTGAGCCCTTCTCAGAATGATTTTCCGTTGAATGAAGCACTAGCTAGTTCAGGCTGCTTAGATGAATCAGGATATGCGTCATTTTCGGAAAATTCTGATCATGTAAATCAACCGACTGCAGCGTTCGTGAAGGTGACCGAATTTACTTACCCACCTAATCATACCAATAACATTTTTTTTCCATGAAAGCACTTTGAACTGACAAACCTTGTCATGTAGGTGTACAAATCTGGAGCCTTTGGAAGGTTGCTGGACATCACTAAGTTTAGCAACTACCATGAACTTCGTAGCGAGGTAGGGCGCCTATTTGGCCTTGAAGGCCAGTTGGAGGACCCTGCAAGATCAGGCTGGCAGCTTGTATTTGTTGACCGAGAGGATGATATCCTTCTAGTGGGCGATGATCCGTGGCAGTAAGTTTTTAGGCAACAACTTCCCAAGATTCTTTTGCCACTGTTTCTGTGTCCACTCTTACATTCATGGGTCATGTAATCTGCAGGGAATTCGTGAACAGCGTATCTTGCATAAAGATACTTACGCCACAGGAGGTGCAGCAGATGGGAAAGCAGGGCATCGACCTCCTGAGCTCGGCTCCTGCGAGGAGGCTCGGCAACAGTTGTGATAACTACGCTGGCAGGCAGGAATCGAGAAGCCTGAGCACCGTAATCGCGTCGGTGGGTTCTGTCGAGTTCTGAAGATATGGAGCCTGCGACCCTCGGCTTTTAAGTATGTTTCTGCAGCTCGTCCTAGTCTCGTGAACTGGAACCAAAGCACATAGATCAAGTGTAGCGAAAAGCCGTTAGCGTTCCGATGTTTATGTCATGCATGTGATATAGACTATTTTAGTAGTAACTATGACATATTTGGTATGCACGCCGACGCGGATTTGTTCCGCGGAATACCAATGCTGTTGATGTAGGGCCTCTAATATTAGACTCTTTACCCGTGTTGCGTAATGTTTGTTTTGGTCATATTCTGTGCAGTGATAGTGTTCTGGTTCCACAATGTAACTATTGACGATGTTAGCCAAGGATAAGCCTTTATGCTGTGGTAAAACTCTCCACATTTTAGTAGGAGTTTATTGCATGAAATTATGTTAGTGACTAGTGAGCTAATCCTGATAAACTCTCCAAGTTTTAGTTGGAGTTAGTGACTAGTGAACCAATACTTCTATTTTTTTATTAGAAAAGGAGGATTACCCGGCCTCTTCATCTAGACGATGCATGCAACCCTTTTATTAATTATTCACAAAGACCTTACAAAGTAGTACATTAGGTAGTCTGAAGCCACCGTCTTAGCGACAACTATCACTACTCCTATCCACCTGATGAAGGGGTGCCGATAGTTCGAGCCTAATACCAAACAGACATCACACAAATGCCTAACATCTAAAGACAGAGACCCCAACCAAGCCACATACTGGGTTTGGGGCACAGACTGGTCCGACGCACTCTCTGTGTCGTCGCCACCATCTTCCACCAATCAATCTTCAGAGCAGAAACTAATGCACCGACCTTGCCAGGCCTCTCTGCTATCGACGCCACCATGACGTCAGACAACATCCTCCTCCTACGCGAGTCCATCTCCGCGCATCGGACTCCGAGTCTCCACAGCGCCACACCGTCGAGATCCGCCGCCATCAATGTGTAAGATGAAACATCACTCCACCAAAGAAGCCGTCTTCTATTCCCTCGAGCCCTACCTCCATGAATGACGCCCCAAGGGGGAAACGACACCAGAGCGCCACCGTCATCTGATTTACTGATCTAGGGTTTCCCCTGGAGGTAACAGAGAGTGGCCTTAAACTTCTCCACGACGATGTCTTCAAGAAGGGAATGTCGCTGCCAGCGCCGCCACCGCCGACCTTGGCAGTAGCCGAAAGCAAGTTTTCACCCAGATCTGTTCGAAAAAACTCCATCTCTCGTGCATGGCCCCCCGCGTCCTGCGACGTCCCCGGGAGCGGGATTCCAAGATCCGTCGCCACCGGCGCCGCCACAAGGACCCACCACCTGGCCGTCATCCCTGACGAAGGGGACGGCGCCACCACCCTGTTTGGATCAGGCACCACACCAACGCCTCCTGCCGCCCCCAATCACATCGGTGGAGGAGGACAGCCAACACGCGCACGCACCACTGCTTAGGGCCGCCGGACGACGCCCGAGCCCGACCACTCGGAGGAGAACGGATCTGGGGTGAGAAACCCCAGACCCGCCACCGCCAGCCCCCGCAGCGCCGCCCGGATCCCATTGGGCCGCCGCCCGAGCGCGCCAACTCTGCCTCCATGCCATACGCCCAGGGGCGCCGTCGCATCAGCCAGAGGGTCCCCTTTTGAAGAAAGGAGGAGGGCCCGCCGTCCGCCGTCCGCCGGGCGAGCTTCGCTCGCCGGCCTCCTCCGGCGGCGACGGGGGAGCAGGGGAGGAGGGAGGTCGAGTGTGGCGGCGGCTGGGGCGCCCGAGTCGCCCCCCTCGAGGCGACGCGAGCGGTTCAGAGGCGCTGGGGGATGGGGTGATGCGCGATCTGATCTGATCTCGAACCAATCCTTCTATGTTCGACTTGAAATACATATCTTGCGTTCCCTGTGTTTATAAGCAACTTATGATTTGAATGTTGTTCCAAGTTAGTATTTGTATTATTATCATGACAGATATAGCATTTAGCTGTGTTCTCAGTAATAAGAAGTATCATGACAAGTACGTAGATCCAAGAGGGGGAAGTTACCTGATCCTAGTATAATTTGGCACCTGCAAAGAGGCATGCCGTGTGCCTCTTGGGTCCCTATCTGATTGACCATTTTGGAGTGCCCACCCATTGAATTAATGGCTGAAATGAAGATGATTTCTTTCTCCTGGCCAGTGATCTATCTGGAGGGTGAATGTGACGGCCGGCCTCTCTCCCAATCACATATCAGTTTCTTCAGCCCCTCATGCCTGTTCTGATCCCAGTGCTCGCCGCAATGCTTCGACGTCGCGTCGCGGTCTCTTTTGGCGCTGCCAACGTGTTACAATTGGTTTGGTTTGGTTTTGGGTTTGTTTGGTTGCGGATTGCGACAAATTTAAAGTTGGATCGCAAAGGCGCGCACGCACGCACACCACCGCCTTTTCGAAGATACGCCATTTTCCTTGGCCCCATTGTGATCCCTCTCCGGTGATCCCCATCTCTTTCAGATCTTCGGCCGGGACCCGGACTCGCCTCCCGGATCATCTTTGCAATCTTGACTTGCCTTCGTCGCAGTGGGAAACTGAAACCTGGCGCCGAAGCCGCAAGGTGGTGGAGCACTTCCCCCACATTTCCCCCGTGCCTTCTCCAGATGTTTGCCGACAGTGAGATGGCAATGTGTCGAGACCGTCAGCTTCCCCGCTCCTTCGTGGCCACTAGGCTGGTAGTTATCATCACCTCGTGTGATCCTGCGGCTGTACTGGTTTAAGGAAGCAGCTTGAATAGTAGTGCTTTCTGTCCATGCTGCTGCCTTGGACCATCAACTTGCTGTTAATTCTTCGCCTTTTGTTATACCTGCAGAATGTAGCATCAACTGTGAACCCACTGCATGCCTTTATCGGTGCATAGGTACTATCCATGGACTTCCCCCAAAAAGAACATCTACTGTGTGTGCAACCCAAAAGGGAGATTTATTGCAGGAGCAGCCTAGTTTGGTTCAAATTGTGACATACTATTTGTCTGGAGCTGGCCCCGATATCCCAATTAGGGCAGTAGTACATGCCAGATGCAGTCATGAATTATGCCCCCAATGGGCGGCCGCGGTTATCATCGTTCTCTTCGCTTCCCTTGTACTGACATGGCACGATGCCTTGCCTCATTCATGGCTGCAAATTGCCGTAAACTAGAAACCATCGATTAGCTTCATTCAGTTCTGAGGTACATTCATTAGTCAGCTACCATCGGGGAACTTCAAGAAACCGAGAACCAGTCAAGCAACCACACGCCCCCGCATCGCCCCCGTCTCGGGCTACTCGGACGGCTCCTTAAACCCTAGCCACCAGGGTCACCACCTCCCTCCCTTCCCTCCGCCGCCGCCGGAGGACGCCGCTGGGCCTGGCGGCTGATGGCGGTGGCGGGGGTTCTCCTCCCTGTCTCGCATAGGAGGGGATGGGGTGGGACCTCCTCGCACGTGATGGCGCTTCCGCGATCTGATCCATGGTGACGCTGTTAAACATATTGTTGTCACGTTTCTATATGTACTAAAAGCACACGCGCGCTTTGCTGCGCCGTTTTTCTCACAAACACACAAAACCAAATTGATAGCCCAATCAATGACACACCAAATCTCCCAAAGTGCATGACATTAGGCAGGCCATCTTTCGTGTAAAACATACACTCAGTAGTCAATGCCAAAGAGAAACAAATTCTTCTCCTATAGAGTGTGTATATGTTTGAATGATTTCCTGCAGTTTGGCCAGGTGATAGAAATGGTTTGACCTTTGTGTATTTTTAGTATGTGTAATTAGCTACGACGGTATGTATTTTCAAGTATGGCAATTTGTGCGAGGTAGACCTTTTTTTTTAGACTTGAAATCATGTTGTCTTTCAATCTCCACTTGGCAAAGTGAAAGCCTGAGTGCAACATTCCTATAGTATTGTACTTAGTGTTACATATCGCTCACAGACTCTTAAAAGATTGGCTTTCTCATCTAGTGTTCTTACTTCTAATTTCAATTACATACATCAATAGGACAACAATACATTCATACTACCCCCGTCCTGGTTTATTGGTCCCCATTGTATTTTGTGCAAATTTTGACCATAGATTGAACTAACAAAATGTTCATGCATGTCACAAAAAATTATATCATTGAAAACTATGTTCAAATACGAATCCAACGATATAATTTTTGTTGACATGCATTAACATTTTGTTAGTTAAATCTTTGGTCAAAATTTGACACAAACTATAAAGAGGATCTATAAACCAGGACGGAGGTAGTACCAGTTAGTACAAAAGGATATTGTAAGGGCCAGAATGAAGACCATGAACCACCATTTATATTTCATACAACATTGTTAATAAGAACAACACCCAACAAGATCTCATGATAGATTCCGAAACAAACAATGGGTTCTAATCCTTTCTTCGTTGGACCAATCATTTCATTTTATCTCATCTCATCCCATCTCTCTGGCTTAAATTTCATACCTTGGGGTTGGGGTTGCAGAGGCGAGAGAAATTGTGGTACTACGAAATTTAGTAGTCCCTCGGAGTGAAGATTCCATCTCAAATACTCCCCTTAACTGATGCCTACCAAGAAGCCACCGGTGCAGAAGACGCAAGTCATACTCCCCCTTAATGCTTACTTGGACACCCAACTGGAATCCTCAGTTTTTTACATATCTGAAAAAAGAAGGGGCATAGTGTCTACAACCGATTCAAAAGCAGTTACGCTTCTTTCAGTGTCTACAACCTATTTAACTTTTCAAAATCAGGTAATAACAGACTAACATCACTCCACAGAATGAGCTCTTAAGTCCCTTAATTGTTTGGTTCATGGGCCATTTGGATTCCTAATCTTTCAATGTCACATACCCAAACACAGAATTAGAATTACACTAAAAAAAGCCTGAGCATAAATATTGTGGCATTTAGTTATCTAGATAGTAGGTTGTTGCTGTTGTTGTTATCAAACATCAAAGTTGAGTTCAACAAGTGACTGGAATGTCCCAAATGCATAACAGAAATCGGGGCAAATAGAGTTGCATGAAGTAGATTAAAAAAAATGGCACGCTTGAGGGATCTATGGCCACAACATTATGTCATCTCGCTGAATTAATTATAAACTGGTATAAATAGCATCCAAGCAAGAACACGTAATGCACAGGAAGTAGTAAAGTATATATTTTTCACATGAAGATAGCTGCACTGTCCGAAAAATTTGCACGCTTTGAGTTACAGTCAGAAATAACAATACATTTCATTTCAAGAACAAAAGCAAATAACTCTTTTGGATATGCTTTATTTATACCTTACTATTGGCAGGTTATCAAGGTCCAGTGCCCCTACTATACAATCTGCCTGCTCCTTTATCTTGTGTCATATGAAAAATTGTAACGCATCTTCTTAGCTATGTTATTGTATAAATGGTGCGAATGTGACTATATATTGATTCTAATCACCTCCCTAACCCTGAACATCAAGTTATATAGATGCATTGAACTGTAAATACCGTTTGTGTACCTTTTAAAAGCACAAATATGGCTATCATTTATAATCATATCATCTGCTCCATCACTTCGCTTCCACACGAGCATAATCATATCATCAAGAAAGTATAAATAATCATCTCTAAACTCCAGACAATACGTTTTCATACCACATTATATTTTAAGCACTTACCATGCATAAGTTACAGCCCATATTGCTTAGATTTAGTGTACTTATCCTCTTATCCATCATAAAGCACAATTTGTTTCTATCATTTTCCGAGTTCAAACAGTTTGATAGTCTATTTATTATTTTAATAAGGAAAATACATGCTCGAAATTTAGAGTATAGGCGAGGATATGAGTTCAGTCATGTAGCGGAGTTTTTGCGTGTCTAGATTCTATGAAGTAGTACAATTATAATGGCATAGCATAGAGAATGTAGCAATTATTTGCTTGACCACAGATTTGTCTAACGGGCTGCATTTTTCTCCCACATTATTATAGGAAACAAAGATTGAATTTTTCATTCATATTTTTCTAATTATCCTCTTAAAAAATCTGCCTTGTTGTGCAACCCAAAATATGAAAGTAACAACTGCTTTGTTTGACACCAACTCAGGTAGGGGCATAGGGCTACATATTTAAGGTGCATAGAATTAGCCAACTACCAAACCTAGGAGTTGTCACAGCGTTGGATCTACGCACCTGATTATCTCCTAGAAGAAGTCACCATCTTTCCTTTTGGCCAATGCTGATTGCTAAGAGTGTGCTTGAATCGAAGAGACTTATTTTAGTCTGACTAAAAATAGTCTCTTTAAAAGGCTAAACTTCCAAGCACCCCTGACTAAAGACTAAAACTAGTCTTGAGACTAAAAATTTTTAGTCCGGGATACCCCTACTAAAATGTGGATTAGTCCTTTCTCTCCTCATTTAACTCCTCTCCTTTAACACATACGAGTTCTGGATTGGAGGGTTTGGAGGATAATAAATGCTCATTAACTTAATTTTAGTATCTTTAGTATTTGGATCCAAGCATGGATGAGGCTAACAAATTTTAGTCCCACTACTTTTAATCATGAGACTAAAACGTATCCAAGCACCCTCTAACTCCGAGCACCGCTCACCATCACCGCTATTGTTTCAGCCTTGCTTTCCCCAAAACTCACTTAGCCGCTCCACTTATTTTAGTCCATTCTATCTGCAACTCTGGAAAACAGAGCCACTACTTCTCTGTTTCCCCGTTCTCTCTCCGCTCTACAGAGGATGCACATCTCCGCCTCAAAGCAATTCGCCGTCAATGCTCTTCCTTCGCATCACCTCCCTCTCCCGTTGTCGACCGCCTGCCGCCATGCCCTCCACCACTGCCCATCGTGCTTGCAACCTGCCCGGCCACAATCTTCCCTCGTGGTCACCTGACTCAGAGAACCCAACATGTAATATCTGTAAACTGAACAAGAAAGCAGGCCAGCCATCGGCGGCACTTCCTGACAGGTGTGGCATCCAGCGAACGCGGCCAGAACATCCTATTTGTATGTAGCTTAGAGGTGCCACAGTGCAATTAACTAATACATCACCTACAATACATAGCGTGTGTTAACCAACTAAATGAAACCATGGAAGACCCAAACATCTATCTAACTCACTCACAACTAAATAAATTATGAGCCATCTCCAGGTATTAAGTTCAGCATGTAGCTATTACTTCAATTTTTGGCATAGCCAATTAATGCCTAAAGAAACTAACCAAGAAACGAAGGAAGGGATATTTATCCAAGCCAAGGTGAAATCGATTTGTGTAATACCTGGGTTTAACACTTAGATTGCATAATTGGTCACAACAAGTAAATTTGCCCAACGGCAGGATGAAGTGAAGCTGGAAATACATGACCTGGCAAGGCATGGCCAAAAGAGATTGATGGAACAGGTCGGTGTGGTCGGCCACCTGGGGCGGCGGACGGCGTTGGGCAAGGAGTACGGCTGCAAGAAAAGCTCGAGGCTCGTGAGCCGCTCGAGATCGACTCGTTTATTGGCTCGACTTGAGATCGATTCGAAAAGAAACGAGCTGAATACAAACACTTTCTGTAGCTCGGTCGAGAAACGAGCCGATCTTGAACCGATACTGGCTCGCTCAATTTTAGCTCGATAGCTTGGGAAAATATCTTTATGTTAAATCATCATGCCATATATTAAATGAATATATAATAATTTATTACCATATATACGGTCTAGGATTTTCTTCATTTTATTTAAAGAAAATATGGTATGTCGGCCGTGTGTCAAATATTCAGTTGTTTCTAGTAAAAGTTCAAGCATATGCATCTTTGTTTTTCATTTCTTTCATCCATGAAGACCATAGTCTGCAGTTCGTCCAAGAGAAGATGAGCTCTCCTGAGCGTGAAGAGATGGCCTTAACTTCAGTTGGAGTGAGCTTTTTTCTCATTTTCACGTCTCTAGTTTGAATTATAGTCGTATATTCTATAAATTTCATCATCCCATTTAGCTCAAAACTAGCTCGAGATCTTTACAAGTTGAGCACGAATCATATTCTACAACTCGAATTTAATTTCGGTCAGTTTGAGCTCGCTCGAATTTTAATACGAGTCAAGCTGAGCCAAGTCCAACTGGCTCGAACTCGACTCGTTTACAGCCCTATCAAGGAGTTGTGGAGGGGGAGGAGATCCCGCAGGGACGGCTGTGAGCGGAGCAGCGCCGTGCGGCGGCCAGAAACCCTAGGCCCCAGCCGCGCTTGGGAGGAAGAGGGCAGGGGCTTTGAAAGATTGAAGAGAGTCGTGAGGGCGAGGATACGACGGCACGCGGTGGCATTCCCTCCTTCCCCAACCCGCGAGCCGCCGCCGGCCGCAGGATCTCTTGCCGACGCCGCCCTTCTTCCTCGCCCCACGAGCTGCTGCTTCCATGGTCACCGACCGTCGCCACTCAGAGAAGAGAGAAGAGAGGGGCTAGTGTTGTGTGGCCGCTGGTGTCAGCGTAGAGCCCCAAGCACCAAGCAAGAACGGCCGGCACAGCCCGCCGCTCTCCCTTTTCCCAAGCACGCCCGCGCCGACGCGTGAGGCAGGAAACTCTAGAGGGAGCCACGCATAGTGGGTGAACAACGCACATACACTGACAATGTTGACCCACATACCGCCATAGTCCCCGATGCAGTAGAGCGCTGTATTTCGTGGGAGCAACACACCACGTTCGGCAGCAGGTTGACCCAAATCACGATATTCCTTTCAGGTGGGGTCACGACCATAAAAACCAGCCTCGATTCACCAGGGACCTTGAAATCCTGGGAGCCTAGTAACTGTACTTATCTCGTAGGCTAGCTTGGAGAGCTCGCGTTGGGTGTGTTAAACATATTATTTTCTCTATCCCGATGTATCTCCTCCTCTCGTTGAAAGTTCGTAACAACCCACGATGTATGCATCTACGAGATCTGGCCTCGTTTAATTAATATATAAGATGCGGCTCTTCCTGGTAATTAGAGCCTCCCTCTTTCCCAACATCTAGCCAACTTCCTCACGGTAGCATCTCGCAACCCTCACCTTCCCCACCGAACCCCATCATGTCGTCTTCTAGCCAAGTACCCTCTGCCGGCCTCAACAACTCCACCTTCGAGCCCCTCACTAGAACCAATTACATATTATGGCGAGCCCAAGCTCGCTCCCAAATCATGGGAGCTGGGCTATATGGATGCCTAGATCAAACCACGGCTGAACCACCCAAAACCATCATGACAAAAACCTCAGATGGGAAAGACCAAACCGTTCCCAATCCTGCCTACAACCCATGCCTAATTCAAGATCAGTAGATTGTCGCTTACCTGCTCAGAAACCTTTCCAATGAGGTCCTAGTACAGGTAGCATCCCTAGAAACATCCCATGCTATTTGGTCAGCCCTTGCCAACATGTTTGCTGCTCAACCCCGATCCCGCATCAACAATTGCCACATCGCTTTGTCCAATGCCCAGAAGGGTTCACAGAGCACTATCAACTTCTTCGGTCAGATGAGAGCCCTCTCTGATGAACTCGCTGCTGCTGGCAAACCACTCACAGAGGGTGAGCTCATCTCGTTCATCATTGCGGGGCTGGACATGGACTGCCAGCCCCTGATTTCTGCTCTTGACGTTCGCACCAAGCCTCTGTCCATAGATGACCTCTTCGGCATCATGGCCAATTTCGATCAGCCATCGAGATGTTTCAGGGCACAGGAGCGGGCGCCTTCAAATCATCTGCCAACGCTGCTACCCGAGGCCATGAAGGTCCCTCCAAAGGCTACCGCAAGAATGGTGGCGGCGGCGGAGGTGGATCTCGCGGTGGCAATGGTGGCGGCAACAACTACTACAATAACTCCGGCGGCAGCGGTGGGGGCGGCCGCCACTACCAATCTAGTGGACAAAACAACAGCGACAACAACAACTTCGGCAACAACAATAGGCGTCCCTTCTATAACAACAATAGGGGCGCCCCTTCCAAGGTTATGAGGAATATGGAAACGTCAGATTTGTAAGAAAAATAATCATATCGCGAAAGATTGAATCATATCGCGAAAGATTGTGATTGGCGCTATGCCGAAAACAATTCTCAGAGAAAAAAAGTTGCAGCAGCTGCAGACACGTCATATGGAGTTGACACAAATTGGTATGTCGACTCTGGCGCCACCGAACACATCACCAATGAGCTCGAGAAGGTGACCGTGAGCGAGAAGTATCGTGGCCACGATCAAGTCCATAATGCAAATGGTGAAGGTATGAAGATAAATCATATTGGTCATGCAATTATCACCACCCCTCATTGTGATATTCACCTTAAAAATGTCTTGCATGTTCCAGAAACCTCAAAGAACCTTCTTTCTCTTCATCGTATTGCTATAGATAACAAAGTGTTTTTAGAGTTTCACCCATATTCTTTTTGATTCGTGATCAGGCCACGAGGAAAATTCTCTACCCAGGTAGATATGTGCATGGGCTCTACCCGTTGATTCCCCAATTTAGAAGCTTCAATAAACAAGTCTGTGTTGTCATCAAAATCTCTTCGGAAAGGTGGCATGCACATTTAGGACATCCTTATTTTTTTATTGTTCAACAAGTTCTTAGAAATAATAACCTCACATGTGTTTGTGAGCGTAGTGTTGAAACTATTTGTGATTTTTGTTAAAAAGTTAAGTCTCATCAGTTGCCATATCATGTGTCTACTAGTATTTCTATCAAGACTTTACAACTTATTTTTCTGACGTATGGGGCCATGCTCCTACTTCTGTTGGTAGAGATACTTACTATGTTAGCTTCATTGACGATTACAGTAAATTCACTTGGACATATCTTCTCAAAAAACGTTTCAATGTGTTCCAAGTTTTTCAACACTTTCAAGCACTTGTTGAACGTAAATTTGCTAGCAAGATCATCGCTGTCCAATCTGATTGGGGTGGCGAATATGAGAAATTAAATTATTTCTTTCAAGGTTTGGGGATCTCTCATCATGTTTCTTGCCCTAATGTACATCAACAAAACGGGTCGGCGGAACGTAAACATAGGCATATTGTTGAAATTGGCCTAACTGTTCTTGCCGGTGCTTCTGTGCCCCTTAAATTTTGGGATGAAGCATTCCTCGCCGCCGTTCATCTCATCAATATGCTCCCTAGCCGTGTTATTGATAATGACACTCCTATGCATAGGCTTCTTAATACTCAACCAGATTATCAATCCCTTCGTGTCTTTGATTGTGCGTGTTGGTCCAACCTTCGTCCCTACAACAATCACAAACTCATGTTCCGCTCAAAACAATGTGTCTTTCTCAGTTATAGTGCCCAACACAAAGGTGTCAAGTGCCTAGATGTTCCTACTGGTCGAGTCTATATATCCCGGGATGTTGTGTTTGATGAAACACTTTCAGTGCCAAACAACCATTAGGGCTAATGTGTTATACCAACTAAGTCTGAGCAAATCTCAAACTTAGCAACATGAACTAGCTTTGTCAACATATCACCAAGGTTATCATGAGTGTTAATCTTGCATACCTTCAGTTTACCTTGCTCAACAAAGCTCAAGACCATCGGTGACGGGTCTCACTCCCTCGCTCGTCATAAGTTAGCCTTTACCTTTATACTTAAATTTGGATCACAAACATAGCGCCAACAAACACACCGCAAAAGATTACATCAGACTAATCTTAGAGAAGACCATTGTATTGAAGAGAGAGAGAGAGAGAGAGCCATCTAGCTACTGCTTTGTGTTGGGGATCGTAGCAGAATTTTAAAATTTCCTACGCATCACCAAGATCCATCTATGGAGTATACTAGCAACGAGGGGAAAGGAGTGCATCTACATACCCTTGTAGATCGCGAGCGGAAGCGTTCAAGTGAACGGGGTTGATGGAGTCGTACTCGTCGTGATCCAAATCACCGATGACCGAGTGCCGAACGGACGGCACCTCCGCGTTCAACACACGTACGGAGCAGCGACGTCTCCTCCTTCTTGATCCAGCAAGGGGGAAGGAGAGGTTGATGGAGATCCGGCAGCACGACGGCGTGGTGGTGGAAGTAGCGGGGATCCCGGCAGGGCTTCGCCAAGCGCAAGCGGGAGGGAGAGGTGTTGCAGGGGGAGAGGGAGGCGCCAGGGGCTGTGTTGTTGCTGCCCTCCCTCCCCCCCACTATTTATAGGGGTCCTGGGGGGGCGCCGGCCACCCTGGAGATCCCATCTGAGGGGGGGCGGCGGCCAAGGGGGTGGCTTGCCCCCCAAGGCAAGTGGGGCGCCCCCCACCCCTAGGGTTTCCAACCCTAGGCGCAGGGGGAGGCCCAAGGGGGGGCGCCCCAGCCCACTAAGGGCTGGTTCCCTTCCCACTTCAGCCCATGGGGCCCTCCGGGATAGGTGGCCCCACCCGGTGGACCCCCGGGACCCTTCCGGTGGTCCCGGTACAATACCGATAACCCCCGAAACTTTCCCGGTGGCCGAAACTGGACTTCCTATATATAATTCTTCACCTCCGGACCATTTCGGAACACCTCGTGACGTCCGGGATCTCATCCGGGACTCCGAACAACTTTCGGGTTTCCGCATACTAATATCTCTACAACCCTAGCGTCACCGAACCTTAAGTGTGTAGACCCTACGGGTTCGGGAGACATGCAGACATGACCGAGACGCCTCTCCGGTCAATAACCAACAGCGGGATCTGGATACCCATGTTGGCTCCCACATGTTCCACGATGATCTCATCGGATGAACCACGATGTCGAGGATTCAATCAATCCCGTATACAATTCCCTTTGTCAATCGGTACGTTACTTGCCCGAGATTCGAACGTCGGTATCCCAATACCTTGTTCAATCTCGTTACCGGCAAGTCACTTTACTCGTACCGTAATGCATGATCCCGTGGCTAACTCCTTAGTCACATTGAGCTCATTATGATGATGCATTACCGAGTGGGCCCAGAGATACCTCTCCGTCATACGGAGTGACAAATCCCAGTCTCGATCCGTGTCAACCCAACAGACACTTTTAGAGATACCTGTAGTGTACCTTTATAGTCACCCAGTTACGTTGTGACATTTGGCACACCCAAAGCACTCCTACGGCATCCGGGAGTTACACGATCTCATGGTCTAAGGAAAAGATACTTGACATTGGAAGAGCTCTAGCAAACGAACTACACGATCTTTTGTGCTATGCTTAGGATTGGGTCTTGTCCATCACATCATTCTCCTAATGATGTGATCCCGTTATCAATGACATCCAATGTCCATAGTCAGGAAACCATGACTATCTGTTGATCAACGAGCTAGTCAACTAGAGGCTCACTAGGGACATGTTGTGGCCTATGTATTCACACATGTATTACGATTTTCGGATAACACAATTATAGCATGAACAATAGACAATTATCATGAACAAAGAAATATAATAATAACCATTTATTGTTGCCTCTAGGGCATATTTCCAACAGTCTCCCACTTGCACTAGAGTCAATAATCTAGTTACATTGTGATGAATCGAACACCCATAGCGTTCTGGTGTTGATCATGTTTTGCTCTAGGGGGAGGTTTAGTCAACGGATTTGCTACATTCAGGTCCGTATGTACTTTACAAATATCTATGTCTCCATTTTGAACACTTTCACGAATGGAGTTGAAGCGACGCTTGATATGCGTGGTCTTCCTGTGAAACCTGGGCTCCTTGGCAAGGGCAATAGCTCCAGCGTTGCCACAGAAGAGAGTCATCGGGCCCGACGCATTGGGAATCACCCCTAGGTCGGTAATGAACTCCTTCATCCAGATTGCTTCTTGCGCTGCCTCTGAGGCTGCCATGTACTCCGCTTCACATGTAGATCCCGCCACGACGCTTTGCTTGCAACTGCACCAGCTTACTGCCCCTCCATTCAAAATATACACGTATCCGGTTTGTGACTTCGAGTCATCCAGATCTGTGTCGAAGCTAGCGTCGACGTAAACCTTTACGACGAGCTCTTCGTCACCTCCATAAACGAGAAACATATCCTTAGTCCTCTTCAGGTACTTCAGGATATTCTTGACCGCTGTCCAGTGTTCCATGCCGGGATTACTTTGGTACCTTCCTACCAAACTTACGGCAAGGTTTACATCAGGTCTGGTACACAGCATGGCATACATAATAGACCCTATGGCCGAGGCATAGGGGATGACACCATCTTTTCTCTATCTTCTGCCGTGGTCGGGCATTGAGCCGTGCTCAATTGCACACCTTGCAATACAGGCAAGAACCCCTTCTTGGACTGATCCATATTGAACTTCTTCAATATCTTGTCAAGGTACGTACTCTGTGAAAGACCAATGAGGCGTCTTGATCTATCTCTATAGATCTTGATGCCTAATATATAAGCAGCTTCTCCAAGGTCCTTCATTGAAAAACACTTATTCAAATAGGCCTTTATACTTTCCAAGAATTCTATATCATTTCCCATCAATAGTATGTCATCCACATATAATAAGAGAAATGCTACAGAGCTCCCACTCACTTTCTTGTAAACACAGGCTTCTCCATAAGTCTGTGTAAACCCAAACGCTTTGATCATCTCATCAAAACGAATGTTCCAACTCCGAGATGCTTGCACCAGCCCATAGATGGAGCGCTGGAGCTTGCATACCTTGTTAGCATTCTTAGGATCGACAAAACCTTTCGGCTGCATCATATACAATTCTTCCTTAAGAAAGTCGTTAAGGAATGCCGTTTTGACGTCCATTTGCCATATCTCATAATCATAGAATACGACAATTGCTAACATGATTCGGACGGACTTCAGCTTCGCTACGGGTGAGAAAGTCTCATCGTAGTCAACCCCTTGAACTTGTCGATAACCCTTAGCGACAAGTCGAGCCTTATAGATGGTCACATTACCATCCGCGTATGTCTTCTTCTTAAAGATCCATTTATTTTCTATGTCAGTCAAAGTCCATACTTCGTTTTCATACATGGATCCTATCTCGGATTTCATGGCTTCTAGCCATTTGTCAGAATCCGGGCCTGCCATCGCTTCTTCATAGTTCGAAGGTTCACCGTTGTCCAACAACATGATTTCCAGGACAGGGTTGCCATACCACTCTGGTGCGAAACGTGTCCTTGTGGACCTACGAAGTTCAGCAGTAACTTGATCTGAAGCTTCATGATCATCATCATTAACTTCCTCCCCAGTCGGTGTAGGCACCACAGGAACATCTTCCCGCGCTGTGCTACTTTCCGGTTCGGAAGGGGTGACTATCACCTCATCAAGTTCCACTTTCCTCCCACTTAATTCTTTCGAGAGAAACTCTTTCTCCAGAAAGGACCCGTTCTTGGCAACAAAGATCTTGCCTTCGGATCTGAGGTAGAAGGTATACCCAATGGTTTCCTTAGGGTATCCTACGAAGACGCATTTTTCCGACTTGGGTTCGAGCTTTTCAGGTTGAAGTTTCTTGACATAAGCATCGCATCCCCAAACTTTTAGAAACGACAGCTTAGGTTTCTTCCCAAACCATAATTCATACGGTGTCGTCTCAACGGATTTCGACGGAGCCCTATTTAAAGTGAATGCGGCAGTCTCTAAAGCATAGCCCCATAATGAGAGCGGTAGATCGGTAAGAGACATCATAGATCGCACCATATCCAATAGAGTGCGATTACGACGTTCGGACACACCATTTCGCTGAGGTGTTCCAGGCGGCGTGAGTTGTGAAACTATTCCACATTTTCTTAAGTGTGTGCCAAATTCGTGACTTAAATATTCTCCTCCACGATCTGATCGTAGGAACTTTATTTTTCTGTCACGTTGATTCTCAACCTCACTCTGAAATTCCTTGAACTTTTCAAAGGTTTCAGACTTGTGTTTCATTAGGTAGACATACCCATATCTACTTAAGTCATCAGTGAGAGTGAGAACATAACGATAGCCACCGCGAGCCTCAACACTCATTGGACCGCACACATCAGTATGTATGATTTCCAATAAGTTGGTTGCACGCTCCATTGTTCCGGAGAACGGAGTCTTGGTCATTTTACCCATGAGGCATGGTTCGCACGTGTCAAATGATTCGTAATCAAGAGACTCCAAAAGTCCATCTGCATGGAGCTTCTTCATGCGCTTGACACCAATGTGACCAAGGCGGCCGTGCCACAAGTATGTGGGACTATCGTTATCAACTTTACATCTTTTGGTATTCACACTATGAATATGTGTAACATCACGTTCGAGATTCATCAAGAATAAACCATTGACCAGCGGGGCATGACCATAAAACATATTTCTCATATAAATAGAACAACCATTATTCTCAGATTTAAATGAGTAGCCATCTCGAATTAAACGAGATCCTGATACAGTGTTCATGCTCAAAGCTGGCACTAAATAACAATTATTGAGGTTTAAAACTAATCCCGTAGGTAAATGTAGAGGTAGCGTGCCGACGGCGATCACATCGACCTTGGAACCATTCCCGACGCGCATCGTCACCTCGTCCTTCGCCAGTCTCCGCTTATTCCGCAGTTCCTGTTTTGAGTTACAAATATGAGCAACCGCACCGGTATCAAATACCCAGGAGCTACTATGAGTACTGGTAAGGTACACATCAATTACATGTATATCATATATACCTTTGGTGTTGCCGGCCTTCTTGTCCGCTAAGTATTTGGGGCAGTTCCGCTTCCAGTGACCACTTCCCTTGCAATAAAAGCACTCAGTTTCAGGCTTGGGTCCATTCTTTGACTTCTTCCCGGCAACTGGCTTACCGGGCGCGGCAACTCCCTTGCCGTCCTTCTTGAAGTTCTTCTTACCCTTGCCTTTCTTGAACTTGGTGGTTTTATTCACCATCAACACTTGATGTTCCTTTTTGATCTCCACCTCCGCTGATTTCAACATTGAATATACCTCAGGAATGGTCTTTTCCATCCCCTGCATATTGAAGTTCATCACAAAGCTCTTGTAGCTTGGTGGAAGCGATTGAAGGATTCTGTCAATGACCGCGTCATCCGGGAGATTAACTCCCAGCTGAGACAAGTGGTTGTGTAACCCAGACATTCTGAGTATGTGCTCACTAACAGAACTATTTTCCTCCATTTTACAGCTGAAGAACTTGTCGGAGACTTCATATCTCTCGACCCGGGCATGAGCTTGGAAAACCATTTTCAGCTCTTCGAACATCTCATATGCTCCATGCTTCTCAAAACGCTTTTGGAGCCCCGGTTCTAAGCTGTAAAGCATGCCGCACTGAACGAGGGAGTAATCATCAGAACGTGATTGCCAAGCGTTCATAACGTCTTGGTTCTCTGGGATGGGTGCTTCACCTAGCGGTGCTTCTAAGACATAATCTTTCTTGGCAGCTATGAGGATGATCCTCAGGTTCCGGACCCAGTCCGTATAGTTGCTGCCATCATCTTTCAGCTTGGTTTTCTCTAGGAACGCGTTGAAGTTGAGGACAACGTGGGCCATTTGATCTACAAGACATATTGTAAAGATTTTAGACTAAGTTCATGATAATTAAGTTCATCTAATCAAATTACTCAATGAACTCCCACTCAGATAGACATCCCTCTAGTCATCTAAGTGAAACATGATCCGAGTTAACTAGGCCGTGTCCGATCATCACGTGAGACGGACTAGTCAAGATCGGTGAACATCTCCATGTTGATCGAATCTTCTATATGACTCATGCTCGACCTTTCGGTCTTCCGTGTTCCGAGGCTATGTCTGTACATGCTAGGCTCGTCAAGTCAACCTAAGTGTATTGCGTGTGTTCCGAGGCCATGTTTGTACATGCTAGGCTCGTCAACACCCGTTGTATGCGAATGTTAGAATCTATCACACCCGATCATCACGTGGTGCTTCGAAACAACGAACCTTCGCAACGGTGCACAGTTAGGGGGAACACTTTCTTGAAATTATTATATGGGATCATCTTACTTACTACCGTCGTTCTAAGCAAATAAGATGCAAAACATGATAAACATCACATGCAATCAAATAGTGACATGATATGGCCATTATCATTTTGCTCCTTTGATCTCCATCTTCGGGGCACCATGATCATCTTCGTCACCGGCATGACACCATAATCTCCATCATCATGATCTCCATCATTGTGTCTTCATGAAGTTGTCACGCCAACGATTACTTCTACTTCTATGGCTAACGCGTTTAGCAATAAAGTAAAGTAATTTACATGGCGTTATTCAATGACACGCAGGTCATACAAAAAATAAAGACAACTCCTATGGCTCCTGCCGGTTGTCATACTCATCGACATGCAAGTCGTGATTCCTATTACAAGAATATGATCAATCTCATTCATCACATCTTCTGGCCATATCACATCACAAGGCACATGCTGCAAAAACAAGTTAGACGTCCTCTAATTGTTGTTGCAAGTTTTTACGTGGCTTCTATAGGTTTCTAGCAAGAATGTTTCTTACCTACGTAAAACCACAACGTGATATGCCAATTTCTATTTACCCTTCATAAGGACCCTTTCCATCGAATCCGTTCCGACTAAAGTGGGAGAGACAGACACCCGCTAGCCACCTTATGCAACTAGTGCATGTCAGTCGGTGGAACCTGTCTCACGTAAGCGTACGTGTAAGGTTGGTCCGGGCCGCTTCATCCCACAATACCGCCGAAACAAGATAAGACTAGTAGTGGCAAGAAAAATTGACAACATCTACGCCCACAACTGCTTTGTGTTCTACTCGTGCATAGTAACTACGCATAGGCCTGGCTCATGATGCCACTGTTGGGGATCGTAGCAGAATTTTAAAATTTCCTATGCATCACCAAGATCCATCTATGGAGTATACTAGCAACGAGGGGAAAGGAGTGCATCTACATACCCTTGTAGATCGCGAGCGAAAGCGTTCAAGTGAACGGGGTTGATGGAGTCGTACTCGCCGTGATCCAAATCACCGATGACCGAGTGCCGAACGGACGGCACCTCCGCGTTCAACACACGTACGGAGCAGCGACGTCTCCTCCTTCTTGATCCAGCAAGGGGGAAGGAGAGGTTGATGGAGATTCAGCAGCACGACGGCGTGGTGGTGGAAGTAGCGGGGATCCCGGCAGGGCTTCGCCAAGCGCAAGCGGGAGGGAGAGGTGTTGCAGGGGGAGAGGGAGGCGCCAGGGGCTGTGTTGTTGCTGCCCTCCCTCCCCCCCACTATTTATAGGGGTCCTGGGGGGGCGCCGGCCACCCTGGAGATCCCATCTGAGGGGGGCGGCGGCCAAGGGGGTGGCTTGCCCCCCAAGGCAAGTGGGGCGCCCCCACCCCTAGGGTTTCCAACCCTAGGCGCAGGGGGGCGCCCCAGCCCACTAAGGGCTGGTTCCCTTCCCACTTCAGCCCATGGGGCCCTCCGGGATAGGTGGTCCCACCCGGTGGACCCCCGGGACCCTTCCGGTGGTCCCGGTACAATACCGATAACCCCCGAAACTTTCCCGGTGGCCGAAACTGGACTTCCTATATATAATTCTTCACCTCCGGACCATTCCGGAACTCCTCGTGACGTCCGGGATATCATCCGAGACTCCGAACAACTTTCGGGTTTCCGCATACTAATATCTCTACAACCCTAGCGTCACCGAACCTTAAGTGTGTAGACCCTATGGGTTCGGGAGACATGCAGACATGACCGAGACGCCTCTCCGGTCAATAACCAACAGCGGGATCTGGATACCCATGTTGGCTCCCACATGTTCCACGATGATCTCGTCGGATGAACCACGATGTCGAGGATTCAATCAATCCCGTATACAATTCCCTTTGTCAATCGGTACGTTACTTGCCCGAGATTCGATCGTCGGTATCCCAATACCTTGTTCAATCTCGTTACCGGCAAGTCACTTTACTCGTACCGTAATGCATGATCCCGTGGCTAACTCCTTAGTCACATTGAGCTCATTATGATGATGCATTACCGAGTGGGCCCAGAGATACCTCTCCGTCATACGGAGTGACAAATCCCAGTCTCGATCCGTGTCAACCCAACAGACACTTTTAGAGATACCTGTAGTGTACCTTTATAGTCACCCAGTTACGTTGTGACGTTTGGCACACCCAAAGCACTCCTACGGCATCCGGGAGTTACACGATCTCATGGTCTAAGGAAAAGATACTTGACATTGGAAGAGCTCTAGCAAACGAACTACACGATCTTTTGTGCTATGCTTAGGATTGGGTCTTGTCCATCACATCATTCTCCTAATGATGTGATCCCGTTATCAATGACATCCAATGTCCATAGTCAGGAAACCATGACTATCTGTTGATCAACGAGCTAGTCAACTAGAGGCTCACTAGGGACATGTTGTGGCCTATGTATTCACACATGTATTACGATTTCCGGATAACACAATTATAGCATGAACAATAGACAATTATCATGAACAAAGAAATATAATAATAACCATTTATTATTGCCTCTAGGGCATATTTCCAACACTTTGGACCCCTAGGTCCTAAGGGAACTACCCACATATCATCATGGAGGCAGCAAGGTTGATGAAGATAACCTCCCCAATGGTTTCCCCCTCCAGCAGAGTACTAAAACATGGGCTCCAGATGGGATCACTTTGGAACAGAGGCTTGCAGCAGCGATAAAATTCTTTCGGTCTCCCTTTGAGGGTTTTTTAATTTGGGGATTTATAGACCAGGAATTAGGGCAAATGGAGCTACGAGGGGCCCACAAGCCAGGGTGGCGCGCCCTACCCTTAGGGTGCGCCCTCCTGCCTTATGACGCCCTCGTGGGTCTTCTCGTCCTCCCTCAAAGCTTCTAGGGTCTCTTATTGTCTAGAAAAAACCGTCGAAGCGTTCCATCGTGTTTGAACTTCTATAGGTATGGATTTTCTGGAAAAGAAAAACATGCAAAAAAATGATATTGGGCAATAAATTAATAGGTTAGTCTAAAAAAAATATAAAATGGCATATAAAGCATACAAAGTGATAATATAAAGCAATCATGTCTTCTCAAAATATCATGGCTAAAGAAAGTTATCCCTACAAAATCATATAATCTTGTCATGCTCTATCTTCTTAACGCAGAGTATTTATCATGCACAAGCCCGATGAGAAGCCAAGTAATTGGTTCATACTTTTTAACGTGCTTCAGCTTTTTTAACCCCCACGCAATACATGAGCGCAAGCCATGGATATAGCACTATGGGTGAAATAGAATATGATGTTGGAGATTGTGTGGAGAAGACAAAAAAAGGAGAAAGTCTCACAGCGACATGGCTAATCAATGGGCTATGGAGATGTCCATCAATTGATGTCAATGGAGGAGTAGGGATTGTCATGCAACGGATGCACTAAGAGCTATAAGTGTATGAAAGCTCAAACTGAAAACTAAATGGGTGTTCATCCACTTGCTTGCTCATGAAGACATCGGGCATTTGAGGAACCCATCATCGGAATATACAAGACAAGTTGTATAATAAAAAAATCCCACTAGTATATGAAAGTGACAACATAGGAGACTCTCTATATGAAAACCATGGTGCAACTCTGAAGCACAAGTGTGGAAAAGGATAGTAGCATTGCCACTTCTCTCTTTTTCTTTTCTTTTTTTTTCTCTTTTTTTCTTTTTTTGTTGAGCTCCTTTTGGCCTCTTTTTTTATTTTCAATATACATCATCAAATATTCTAAGATACCCCAATATGAGTTTTGTTGAAAAATTATCATTTACGACGTACTTTTTGTGATATACTTTTTTCACGTACGAACAAATCAGTATATACGTAAACCTTATTATGTAGACTCGCATCAATTTTTTATGAAACTCATTTTGAATATTTAGTAACTATAAATGAAGTATATTAGAAATAATAATAAGGTATAAAAGGTTTATCTATGTGGTATACAAGGAACGGAAGTATGCACTCCCAGAAGTACACAACTATTTCATGTTGATCAGTTGTGAATCATCGACGTTTGTAACCTCCCCCAATATAGTGAAGATTTGTTGGCTGGCACCCGTGGTTTTCCCCTTCGTGTTGGAGGGGTTTTCCATGTTAAAATCTCGTTCTCGTGTGTTGATTTCGTTCTTCGTTGTTTGATTTGCCCATCGTATCGCTGACATGTCCGGCTCGTCAAGCGCGTGCACGGCCATAGCCGATGGCGATGCCGCAAACGGCGGGTGCGCGCAGAGGAGCTCGGAGGGGCAGCGCGGTGCCACACCTCCTCCTGCGAACAACGGCGGTGGGACACGTCCCAGGTGCGCGTAGGAGAACTCTACGGCGCGCACGCTGGCGCTCCAGGAGGTGAAGGTGTGGCTTTAGGGGCTTCTCGAGCACTCCCTGCGCGATGACGAGGGAGGAGGACACCTCCCCAACGTGGCCATGGCACACGATCTGGTCTCCTGGCGCGACGCCCAGAGAGGCGGCCACTTCCACTTCCATGATGCAACTGGCGAGAATGTCGTCGAACGCCGACCATCGCATGTATCTGATACGTCTCCAACGTATCTATAATATTTTATTGCTTCATGCTCTATTATATTCTGTTTTGGATGATTATGGGCTTTGTTATACACTTTTATATTATTTTTGGGACTAACCTATTAACCGGAGGCCCAGCCCAAATTGTAGTTTTTTTTGCCTATTTGAGAGTTTCGCAGAAAAAGAATATCAAACGGAGTCCAAACGGAATGAAACCTTCGGGAACGTGATTTTCGGAACAAACGTGATCCAGAGGACTTGGAGTCTACGTCAAGAAATCAACCAGGAGAGCACGAGGCAGGGGGCGCGCCTACCCCCCTGGGCGCGCCCTTCACCCTCATGGGGCCCACGTTGCTCCACTGACGTACTTCTTCCTCCTATATATACCTACGTACCCCCAAACCAACAGAAGCATCCATGAAAACCTAATTCCACCGCCGCAACCTTCTGTACCCGTGAGATCCCATCTTGGGGCCTTTTCCGGCGTCCTGCCGGAGGGGGCATTGATCACGAAGGTCTTCTACACCAACACCATAGCCTCTCCGATGATGTGTGAGTAGTTTACCTCAGACCTTCGGGTCCATAGTTATTAGCTAGATGGCTTCTTCTCTCTCTTTGGATCTCAATACAAAGTTCTCCATGATTCTCGTGGAGATCTATTCGATGTAATCTTCTCTTGCGGTGTGTTTGTTGAGACCGATGAATTGTGGGCTTATGACCAAGTTTATCTATGAACAATATTTGAATCTTCTCTGAATTCTTTTATGTATGATTGGTTATCTTTGCAAGTCTCTTCGAATTATCAGTTTGGTTTGGCCTACTAGATTGATCTTTCTTGCAATGGGAGAAGTGCTTAGCTTTGGGTTCAATCTTGCGGTGTCCTTTCCCAGTGACAGCAGGGGCAGCAAGGCACGTATTGTATTGTTGCCATCGAGGATAACAAGATGGGGTTTATTTCATATTGCATGAGTTTATCCCTCTACATCATGTCATCTTACTTCAAGCATTACTCTGTTCCTTTGAACTTAATACTCCAGATGCATGCTGATACGTCCATTTTGCATCATGCTTTTATATCGATATTTATTGCATTATGGGCTGTTATTACACATTATGTCACAATACGTATGCCTATTCTCTCTTATTTTACAAGGTTTACATAAGGAGGGAGAATGCCGGCAGCTGGAATTCTGGGTTGGAAAAAGGAGCAAATATTAGAGACCTATTTTGCACAACTCCAAAAGTCCTGAAACTCCACGGAAGTTATTTTGGAAATAATAAAAAATATTGAGCAAAAGAAATACCAGAGGGGGCCCACACCCTGGCCACGAGGGTGGGGGCGTGCCCTACCCCCCTGGGCGCGCCCCCTGCCTCGTGGGCCCCCTGTTGGCCCTCCGGTGCCCATCTTCTGCTATATGAAGTCTTTCGTCCGAATAAAAATCATAAGCAAGCTTTCGGGACGAGACTCCGCCGCCACGAGGCGGAACCAATCTAGGGCTCTGGCAGAGCTGTTCTGCCGGGGACACTTCCCTCTGTGAGGGGGAAATCATCGCCATCGTCATCACCAATGCTCCTCTCATCAGGAGGGGGTCAATCTCCATCAACATCTTCACCAGCACCATCTCCTCTCAAACCCTAGTTCATCTCTTGTATCCAATTCTTGTCTCTAAGTCTGAGATTGGTACTTGTAGGTTGCTGTAGGATCGAAAGTATGTCTAGAGGGGGGGTGATTAGACTACTTGACCAAATAAAAATCTAGCCTTTTCCCAATTTTAGTTCTTGGCAGATTTTAACAACTTAGCACAAGTCAAGCAATCAACCTACACATGCAATTCTAAGAGTATAGCAGCAGAATGTAAAACAATTGCATATGAAGGTAAAGGGAGGAGTTTGAGGGAGCAAACGCAATGTTGACACGGAGATTTTTTATCCGTGGTTCCGATAGGTGGTGCTATCGTACATCCACGTTGATGGAGACTTCAACTTACGAAGGGTAACGGTTGCGCGAGTCCACGGAGGACTCCACCCACGAAGGGTCCACGAAGAAGCAACCTTGTCTATCCCACCATGGCCGTCGCCCACGAAGGACTTGCCTCACTAGGGTAGATCTTCACGAAGTAGGCGATCTCCTTGCCCTTACAAACTCCTTGGTTCAACTCCACAATCTTGTCGGAGGCTCCCAAGTGACACCTAGCCAATCTAGGAGACACCACTCTCCAAGAAGTAACAAATGGTGTGTTGATGATGAACTCCTTGCTCTTGTGCTTCAAATGATAGTCTCCCCAACACTCAACTCTCTCTCATAGGATTGGATTTGGTGGAAAGAAGATTTGAGTGGAAAGCAACTTGGGGAAGGCTAGAGATCAAGATTTATGTGGTTGGAATGGAATATCTTGACCTCAACACAAGTGTAGGTGGTTCTCTCTCAGAAAATAGGTATTGGAAGTGTAGGCATGTTCTGATGGCTCTCTCCACGAATGAAGAGTGGGTGGAGGGGTATATATAGCCTCCACACAAAATCTAACCGTTACACACAAATCACCAAACTCGGTGGGACCGAATCAGAGAACTCGGTCAGACCGAATTGGTTCATAATGTGACCGTTAGGTGTTTCGGTGGGACCGACATGTCAACTCGGTGGGACCGATATCATTAAGGTTAGGGCATAACTTAATCTCGGTGAGACCGATTACACAAACTCGGTGGGACCGATTTTGGTAATAGACTAACAGAGAGTTGGTTAGGCAAACTCGGTGGGACCGACTCGCTCATCTCGGTGGGACCGAAACGTTACGAAAGAGAAACAGAGAGTTTGCATTGCAATCTCGGTGGGACCGATCGCTCATCTCAGTTGGACCGAAATGTTACGAAGGGAAACAGAGAGATTACAATCCCATCTCAGTGAGACCGAGATCCCTATCGGTGAGACCGAAAAGACTAGGATTTCTGGCAGTGGCTATGTCAACTGAACTAGGTGGCTCCGGATATGAAATTTCGGTGGGGCCGAGTTGGACTTGTGGTTTGGGACATATGTGGATATGAGAAAGTAGTGGAGGGTTTTGGAGCATATCACTAAGCATTTTGAGCAAGCACCTCATTAAGCAACACCTCATCCCTTCTTAATAGTATTGGCTTTTCCTATAGACTCAATGTGATCTTGGATCACTAAAATAGAAAATGTAGAGTCTTGTGCTTTGAACTTGAGCCAATCTTTTTTCCTTAGCATTTTGAAGGGTCAACTTCCTAATCCATGCCATGCCAATCATTGAGCTTTCCTGAAATATCTATCTTGAAATAGCATTAGCTCAATGAGCTATATGTTGTTAGGAATTACCAAAACCACCCAGGGATAGTTGCACTTTCAGTTGCTAGTAGTGTTGATTACTCCTTGTAGTTGATGCTAGTTGGTTTATTTGGTGGAAGATCATATGTTCGGATCCTATATGCATATTAATACTCCTCTGATTATGAACATGAATATGCTTTGTGAGTAGTTACGTTTGTTCCTGAGGACATGGGAGAATTCTTGCTATTAGTAGTCATGTGAATTTGGTATTCGTTCGATATTTTGATGAGATGTATGTTGTCTCTCCTCTAGTGGTGTTATGTGAACGTCGACTACATGACACTTCACCATTATTTGGGCCTAGAGGAAGGCATTGGGAAGTAATAAGTAGATGATGGGTTGCTAGAGTGACAGAAGCTTAAACCCTAGTTTATGCGTTGCTTCGTAAGGGGCTGATTTGGATCCATATGTTTCATGCTATGGTAAGGTTTACCTTAATACTTCTTTTGTAGTTGCGGATGCTTGCAATAGGAGTTAATCGTAAGTGGGATGCTTGTCCAAGTAAGGACAGCACCCAAGCACCGGTCCACCCACATATCAAATTATCAAAGTACCGAACGCGAATCATATGAACGTGATGAAAACTAGCTTGACGATAATTCCCATGTGTCCTCGGGAGCGTTTTCCTTCATATAAGAGTTTGTCCAGGCTTGTCCTTTGCTACAAAAAGTATTGGGCCACCTTGCTGCACTTTATTTACTTTTGTTACTTGTTGCTCGTTACAAATTATCTTATCACAAAACTATCTGTTACCTATAATTTCAGTGCTTGCAGAGAATACCTTGCTGAAAACCGCTTATCATTTCCTTCTGCTCCTCGTTGGGTTCGACACTCTTATTGAAAGGACTACGATAGATCCCCTATACTTGTGGGTCATCATATGATGGATAGCGGTCGATGTGTGGAGTAATAGTAGTAGATGCAGGCAGGAGTCGGTCTACTTGTCACGGACGTGATGCCTATATACATGATCATACCTAGATATTCTCATAACTATGCTCAATTCTATCAATTGCTCAACAGTAATTTGTTCACCCACCGTAATAATTATGCTCTTGAGAGAAGCCACTAGTGAAACCTATGGCCCCCGGGTCTATTTTCCATCATATTAATCTTCCACCACTTAGTTATTTTTATTGCCTTTTATTTTACTTTGCATCTTTATTATAAAAATACCAAAAATATTATCTTTTCATATCTATCAGATCTCACTTTCGTAAGTGACCGTGAAGGGATTGACAACCCCTTTATTGCGTTGGTTGCGAGGTTTTTATTTGTTTGTGTAGGTGCGAGGGACTTGAGCGTGGCCTCCTACTGGATTGATACCTTGGTTCTCAAAAACTGAGGGAAATACTTACGCTGCTTTACTGCATCACCCTTTCCTCTTCAAGGGAAAACCAACGCAGTGCTCAAGAGGTAGCAGTATGTGTCGCTGATACATCTCCAATGTATCTATAATTTTTTTATTGTTCCATGTTGTTTTATTATCAATCTTGGATGTTTTATAATCATTTTATAGTCATTTTTTGTACTAACCTATTGACATAGTGCCAAATGCCAGTTGCTGTTTTCTGCATATTTTTTACATCGCAGGAAATCAATATCAGACGGAGTCCAAATGCAATGAAACTTTATGGAGATTTTTTTTGGACCTTGGCTGTGCCTGGGGGGGAGTCCCGAGGAGGGGACAGCTCACCAGGGCGCGCCAGGAGGCCCAGGCGCGCCCTGGTGGGTTGTGCCCACCTCAGGTGCCCCCCGGAGGCCCGGACCGCCTCTTTGCTCTATAAATACCCCAATATTCCCAAAACCCTAGGGGAGTCGACGAAATATTGATCCAGCCGCCGCAGAGTCCAGAACCACCAGATCCAATCTAGACACCATCTCGGGTGGGGTTCACCACCTCCATTGGTGCCTCTCCGATGATGCGTGAGTAGTTCTTTGTAGACCTACGTTTTCGTAGTTAGTAGCTAGCTGGCTTTCTCTCTCTCGCTGAATTCTCAATACAATGGTCTCTTGGAGATCCATATGATGTAACTCTTTTTGCGGTGTGTTTATTGGGATCTGATGAACTTTGAGTTTATGATCAGTTATATCTTTTTATATCCATGAAAGTTATTTGAGTTTCTTTGATCTCTTATATGCATGATCTCTTATAGCCTCGTATTTCTTCTCCGATATTTGGGTTTTGTTTGGCCAACTTGATCTATTTATCTTGCAATGGGAAGAGGTGCTTTGTAGTGGGTTCGATCTTACGGTGCTTGATCCCAGTGACAGAAGGGGAAACGACACGTATGTATCGTTGCTACTCAGGATAAAACGATGGCGTCTATCTCTACATAGGTAGATCTTGTCTACATTATGTCATCGTTCTTATTGCATTACTCCGTTTTTCCATGAACTTAATACACTAGATGCATGCTGGATAGCAGTCAATGTGTGGAGTAATAGTAGTAGATGCAGGCAAGAGTCGGTCTACTAATCTTGGACATGATGCCTATAAAATGATCATTGCCTGGATATCGTCATGATTATTTGAAGTTCTATCATTTGCCCAACAGTAATTTGTTTACCCACCGTTTGCTATTTTTCTCGAGAGAAGCCACTAGTGAAACCTACGGCCCCCGGGTCTTCTTTCTCATATATTTGCCTTTGCGATCTACTTTTATTTTGTATTTATTTTCAGATCTATTAAACCAAAAATACAAAAAAATACCTTGTTGCGTTTTATTTCTATTTATTTTATTTGGCGTTCGATCTATCAATCTACTATAATTTACCTCACGTCTGTTTGCCTATCTTGAGGCGTCGTACCCTGGAAGGGATTGACAACCCCTTTAACAAGTCGGGTTGCGAGGATTTGTTATCTGTGTGCAGGGACTGTTTACGTTGTGTTGCTTGGTTCTCCTACTGGTTCGATAACCTTGGTTTCATATCGGACGGAAATACCTACCGCCGCTATGCTGCATCATCCCTTCCTCTTTGGGGAAATACCGACGTAGCTTCAAGCGACATCAAAAGGAATTTCGGGTGCCGTTGCCGGGGAGGATCTTCAACATATACCAGGTTCCTAATCACAAATCTCATCTCCTCACAATTTACATTATTTTCCATTTGCCTCTCGTTTTCCTCTCCCCACTTCACAAAAATTTGCCGTTTTATTCGCCTCTCTTTTTCCGTTCATCGTTTTCTTGCCGGATATGTTTTTGAGTGCAATCTTGTTGTGTGGTTATCATGACTCAAGAGAACACCAAGTTATGTGATTTCTCAAATACCAAGAACAATGATTTTATTGGCACTCCGATTCCTCCTCCGGCCACTAGTGCGGAGTCTTGTGATATTAATATTGCTTTGCTGAATCTTGTTATGAAAGATCAATTTTCCAGTACTCCTAATGAGGATGTCGCGTCCCATCTTAATACCTTCGTGGAATTATGCGATATGTAAAAGAAAAAATATGTGGACAATGATGTGGTGAAGATGAAATTATTTCCGTTTTGTTTGCATGATTCTGCTATTCGGTTCTCTTCTTTGGCTCGCAATAGTATCGATTCTTGGAATAAGTGCAAAGATGCTTTTATCACTAAGTATTTTCCGCCAGCAAAAATTATTTCCCTTAGAACCCAGATCATGAATTTCAAGCAACCTGAACATGAGCATGTTGCACAATCTTGGGAAAGGATGAAAATGATGCTAAGGAATTGCCCAACTCATGAGTTAAATCTTTGGATGATCATACACAAATTTTATGCGGGGTTGAATTTTGTTTATCGTAATCTTTTAGATTCCGCCGCGGGTGGAACTTTTATGGAAATTACTTTGGGTGAAGCCACCAAATTGCTTGATAATATCATGGCAAATTATTCACAATGGCATACCGAAAGAGCTCCTACTAGTAAAAAAGTTAATTCGGTTGAAGAAATTTCTTCTTTGAGTGATAAAGTTGATTCTCTTATGAAATTTGTTGCTAGTAAAAGTGCTCCTATTCATTTTAATGATATGCCTTTGTCTACTTTGATTGAGCAAAATAGTGATGCCATAGATGTGAATTTTATCTCTCGAAATAATTTCAGTAACAATGCTTATAGAGGTAATTTTAATCCTAGGCCTTTTCCTAGTAATTCCTCTAATAATTATGGTAATTCCTATGGAAATCTATCTTACAATAATAATAGGAACACCTCTGATCTTGAAAATAATATTAAAGAATTTATCAAGACACAAAAAGTTTTCACCACTACCATAGAAGAAAAGTTGAATAAAATTGATGATTTGTCTAGAAGTGTTGATAGAATTGCTCTTGATGTGGAAAATATCAAGTTAAAAAATTTTGTGCCTAAAGTTGATGAATCAATTAAAGCTCTTTATGTTTCTATGGATGAAAGTAAGAAAAGAACCGCTGTGCTTAGAGCTAAAAGAGAATTTTTAGAAAAAAGTGTTTTCTAGTGATTACTTTCGCAAAAGTGATGAAGATCTTAAAATGATTGGTGTTTCTTCTATTGATTCCTTGTTTAGTAAAGTTAATATTGATTAAAAAGGGACTGGAGAAGAGTCAACTTTAGCTAGAAGGCATCCCTATGATTCGGAGGGTGAAAATCTTGTTGAGAAAAATGATAAAAGTGGGTTTGGAGAGGTCAAAACTTTAGCTAGTGATGTGCCCACTCTTTTGGATTACAAAGACTTTAATTATGATAGTTGCTCTTTGATTGATTTTATTTCTTTGTTGCAGTCCATGCTAAATTCACCCCATGCTTATGAACAAAACAAAGCTTTTACTAAACATATTGTTGATGCTATGATGAAAGCTTTGGAAGAAAAGTTGGAATTAGAAGTTTCAATTCCTAGAAAATTGCATGATGAGTGGGAACCTACTATGAAAGTTAAGATTAAAAATTATGAGTGTTTTGTTTTGTGTGACTTGGGTGCTAGTGTTTCTACAATTCCGAAATCTTTGTGTGATGTGCTTGGTCTTACCAATCTTGAAGAATGTTCTTTGAATTTGCACTTGGCGGATTCTACTATTAAAAAGCCTATGGGAAGAATTAATGATGTTCTTATTCTTGCAAATAGGAATTATGTGCCCATAGATTTTATTGTTCTTGATATTTATTGCAATCCGTCTTGTCCAATTATTCTTGGTAGACCGTTTTTACGCACTATTGGTGCCGTGATTGATATGGAAGAAGGCACCACTAAGTTCCAATTTCCTTTGAGGAAGGGTATGGAACACTTTCCTAGAACAAAAATTAGGCCACCATATGAATCAATCATGAGGGCATCTTATGGATCTCGAACCAAAGATGACAATACTAACGGATCTCACGAAGGTTTTGTTGAGTTTTGTGTGATCGAAGTTTTCAAGTTTTGGGTTATCTTACGATGGATGAAAGAAGGATAGAAGAGCCTAAGCTTGGGGATGCCCCGGCATCCCAAGCTTTTATCCAAAAATGAGCAACCAACTAAGCTTGGGGATGCCACTCGGTGGCATCCCCTCTTTCTTCTAACGACCATCGGTATTTTACTCGAAGCTATATTTTTATTCGTCACATGATATGTGTTTTACTTGGGGCGTCTTGTATGATATGGGTCTTTGCTTGTTTTATTTTGTGTTTTAAGTCATCAATCCTTTCTGGACACACCTATTTGAGAGCGCTAAAATTATATCATGACTTGTTAGACTTGCTCTCTATGCTTCACTTAAATCTTTCATGAGCTATGGACATACTCTAGTGCTTCACTTATATCTTTTTGAGCACGGTGTGCTTAGTTATTTTTGAAGAAATGCTCTCTTGCTTCACTTAGATTTATTTGAGAGTTAGTAAAATTTTGAAGAAATTCTCTCTTATTTCACTTAAATTATTTTAAGAGAAAGAAAAAAAATATGTTCATGATCTTCACTTATATTTGTTTGAGTTTATGAAAAGCAACACATGAAAATTAGTCCCAAAGTGATAGATATCCAAGAAGGATAAGTGAAAACTTTCATGAAGATCATTGGACAAAATAAACTTTATTCTTAGTAATAGTTTTGAGATATGATGATGTGATATGTGAGTTGTGTTGATGAGTAATTATGCTTTAGTAAGAATATTGGTGTTAAGGTTTGTGATTCCCTATGCAAGCACGAAAGTCAATAGTCATGCAATGAAATTATATCCTACTTGTGGTGCATTATTCGGTGTTAATTATGCTTAATGCTTGCTTATGAGATTATTCATTTCTTGGTTGGTCGCTTCTCAATCTTTTGCTAGCCTTTATTTTGCACTAAGTATGATCTCTACTTTTGCATCCAAAATCCTTTAAACCAGTTTTGCCACATGAGTCCACTATATCTACCTATATGCGGTATTCTTTTGCCGTTCTAAGCAAATTTGTATGTGCCATCTCTAATTTTCAAAATAAACTTCTCTTTTGTGTGTTCGTTTCGCTCGCGGAGCGGTGAGGGGTGGCTAATATTTTCCATGATGGATGTGTTATTCTCACGATGAGTGTTTATTCACTTGTCATTGCACGAGAGTAAGGCAAAGGTCTTAGGGATGCCCAGTCCCGAAATGCAAAAATGAATTTACTTTATGTTGTTAAATAATAATTTTTTGAAAAGTGTTGGTATGGAAGGCAACCGTAGATACGGCTAGCCATGGAAAGTGAAAATATGGTGAAAAAGGAATAAACTTTATTTTCTGTTTGGGAACCGCCTATGATATATCTAGCATGGAAAGTGTTGGGAACTCTAACTCATTTTCGTTCGTGGGATGGATACACCTCCCAAAATGTTTTTATCTCTATTTTTTTGCTTTGAGCTCTGGCACCTCTACAAATCCCTACTTCCCTCTGTGAAGGGCCTTTCTTTTACTTTATGCATATTTTGAATTTGAGTCTCCACCTTCTCTTATAAAAGCACCAACTAAGAGGCAATATGATCATACTTGAGTATTGGGTGTAGCTAATATGCGAGTGTGTTTCATGAATGGATCAATGTTTGAGCATGATGGGCTAGGGATAACTTATTTTAGCGTTGATATTTTGAAAGACATGGTTGCTTGTTGATATGCTTGAGTATTTAAATTATCATGTCAAAACTAGACTATTGCTTTGAATCACATAAAAGTCCAAATGTCCATGCTATAAAGAAAAGAATATGACATGACATGATAGACAGTACTCCACATCAAAAATTCTGTTTTTATCACTTACCTACTCGAGGACGAGTAGGGGTTAAGCTTGGGGATGCTGATACGTCTCCAACGTATCTATAATTTTTTATTGTTCCATGTTGTTTTATTATCAATCGTGGATGTTTTATAATCATTTTATAGTCATTTATCATTTTTTGGTACTAACCTATTGACATAGTGCAAGTGCGAGTTGTTGTTTTCTGCATGTTTTTTACATCGCAGGAAATCAATATCAGACGGAGTCCAAATGCAACGAAACTTTACGAAGATTTTTTTTGGACCAGAAGGAACGTAATGGGCCCTGGCTGTGCCTCGGGGGAGTCCCGAGGAGGGGACAACCCACCAGGGCGCGCCAGGAGGCCCAGGCGCACCCTGGTGGGTTGTGCCCACCTCGGGTGCCCCCCGGACCGCCTCTTTGCTCTATAAATACCCCAATATTCCCAAAACCCTAGGGGAGTCGACGAAATATTGATCCAGCCGCCGCAGAGTCCAGAACCACCAGATCCAATCTAGACACCATCTCGGATGGGGTTCACCACCTCCATTGGTGCCTCTTCGATGATGCGTGAGTAGTTCTTTGTAGACCTACGGGTCCGTAGTTAGTAGCTAGATGGCTTTCTCTCTCTCGCTGAATTCTCAATACAATGGTCTCTTGGAGATCCATATGATATAACTCTTTTTGCGGTGTGTTAGTTGGGATCTGATGAACTTTGAGTTTATGATCAGTTATATATTTTTATATCCATGAAAGTTATTTGAGTTTCTTTGATCTCTTATATGCATGATCTCTTATAGCCTCGTATTTCTTCTCCGATATTGGGTTTTGTTTGGCCAACTTGATATATTTATCTTGCAATGGGAAGAGGTGCTTTGTAGTGGGTTCGATCTTACGGTGCTTGATCCTAGTGACAGAAGGGGAAACGACACATATGTATCGTTGCTACTAAGGATAAAACGATGGGGTCCATCTCTAGATAGGTAGATCTTGTCTACATCATGTCATCATTCTTATTGCATTACTCCATTTTTTCATGAACTTAATACACTAGATGCATGCTGGATAGCGGTCGATGTGTGGAGTAATAGTAGTAGATGCAGGCAGGAGTCGGTCTACTAATCTTGGACGTGATGCCTATATAATGATCATTGCCTGGATATCGTCATGATTATTTGAATTTCTATCAATTGCCCAACAGTAATTTGTTTACCCACCGTTTGCTATTTTTCTCGAGAGAAGCCACTAGTGAAACCTACGGCCCCCGGGTCTTCTTTCTCATATATTTGCCTTTGCGGTCTACTTTTCTTTTGCATTTATTTTCAGATCTATTAAACCAAAAATACAAAAATACCTTGCTGCGTTTTATTTCTATTTATTTTATTTGGCGTTTGATTTATCAATCTACTACAATTTACCTCACGTCTGTTTGACTATCTTGAGGCGCCGTACCCCGGAAGGGATTGACTACCCCTTTAACACGTCGGGTTGCGAGGATTTGTTATCTGTGTGTAGGGGTTGTTTACGTTGTGTTGCTTGGTTCTCCTACTGGTTCGATAACCTTGGTTTCATATCTGAGGGAAATACCTACCGCCGCTGTGCTGCATCATCCCTTCCTCTTTGGGGAAATACCGACGTAACTTCGAGCGACATCATTCGCCCGGCAGCGCACATAGGCTCGACAACGAAGAAGAAACGGCCACGACATAGCTCGTTCAGAGTCAGGGAAGAAATAAGGGCGCTCACAGCTTGTTCGTCGAAATGCTCAAGGAGGAAAAAGAGGAAGGAATAAAAAGTAAAAGTAAAAAAACACTTGAGTCATTGACAGGTGGGACCCTTGTCCAACTCAGCATATTATCCACATAAGCACGCCACGCCTGACAGGTGGGCCCAGCTTGTCAGTTTCGTTGTTTCCGCGAGTTTATCACACCATCACGTGACAGGTGGGCCCAGCTTGTCAGTTTCGTTGTTTCCGCGAGTTTATCACACCATCAGGACTCCGCATTAGAGATTAGGCGCAGGGTTGATGGTTTTTTTTTTTCTGGCATAAATGTGGTACAAGTTATTATCGTAGCCTCAACTGTGGTGGTTTTGGGTAAATAACTCTAACTATAAGATATTTGGTATGCAAGCCAACGCTTTGTTTTGCGGAATACCAATGCTGTTGGTGTAGGGCGATATAATCCATTTACCCGTGTTGCTTAATGGCTGTTATGGCCATATTCTATGTACTGGTTCTACAATGTTACTATCGACGATGGCAACAGAGGATAAGCCTTTATGCAGTGGTAAAACTCTCTACATTTTAGTAGGACTATTGCATGGAATTATGTAGACGGTGTTAGTGAACCTACTACGTCCCTCTTGCAAATTTATTGCATTCCCCATGTTAAGCAACAATAGCATTTACCAGTGCTGTTCTCAGTACTCAATAAATTTGCAATGTTGTTCCCACATCCCAGTAGAAAGAGGTTTGATATGGACCAGCCTCATGTGCCTTTTGGGTTCCCGTCTGACTGACCATTTTGAGTGCCCAGTCATTGAATTAATGGCTGAAATAAAGATGATTTCCTTTTCCTAAGGCCAGTGGTCTATCTGGAGGGTGAATGTGACGCCTCTCAGCCCAACGGCATATCAGTTTCTTCATGCCCTCATGCCTGTTGTGATCCCAGTGCCTGCCCCAGCGTTTTGACATCATGCCACAGTCTCTTCTGGCCCTGCCAACGTGTTACAATTGGTTTGGTTTGGTTTTGGGTTTGTTTGGTTGTGGATTGCGACAAATTTAAAGTTGGATCACAAAGGCGCACACGCACACCACCAACAGTTTTTGAAGATACGTGCATTTTCCTTGGCCCCATTGTGATTCCTCTCTGATGAGTCCCATCTCTTTCACATCTTCAGTTGAGACGCCTCTCTGATGACTGGTTTTCTCCGCAATGGGGAACTGAAATCTGTGCTTCTTCCAGATGTTGCCGACAGTTGTACTGTCAGTTTCCCACTTCTTCCCGGCCACTAGGCTGATATTCTGTGGCTGAATAGTGCTTTTCTGCTGGAGATGCAGATGGACTGTTAATTCTGCACAAATTCAATTTGTTGTCCAAGCTCATCTACACCCGGTGAACAGTAAAATCTAAAAATATAGCAAAAAGTCTGATTTTCTTTTTGTGGCGCAAGATGCTTAAATGCGTGATGTCTGTGCAAAATTTTAGCTTGTTTGGACATTTGAGGAGCTTGTGGCAAAAAAGACAAATCCTGTGTGAACAGTGTTCAGTTCAAAAGTTTCTCCGACACCCAAATTTTGTCTTTTTTGCCACGAGCTCCTCGAAATTGCTGTCAATTCTGCGCCTTTTGTCATACATACTAGCATGGATTATGAACCCACTGCATGCATTTATTTGTGGACAGAGTACTATCTACGCAGTTGCCCAAAAAAAGGAACAGCAGTACAATCCACTGTGTGTGCAAACCAAAAGGGAGATTCATTCATTGCAGGAGTAGCCTAGTTTGGTTCAAAACTGAAACATACTACTTGTCTGAAGCTGGTCCCAAGTTGCTTGCTATGACAAGACAGTACATGCAAGATATACTCAGGAATACATATATGCCTCCAATGGGAAGAGGCCCCAGATCCTCTTGGGAATCGGCAGGAAGAAAACAATCATCGTAGAAAGAAACTATCACGTACAGCTTCCTTCAGTAGATCAGCCAGAGTCCTCACCATTCTCTTCGCTTCCCTTGTACTGACAAAATAGCATGATGCCCTTGCCTTCGTTGTCAGCGACGTCATCAGCACCCTGTGCCTTAGCAGCGATCAGCGAAGCCTGCAACAAGATCCAGGATTTCAATTTCGTAGCCGCAAATTGCCATAAAGTAAGTCCTAAATGGTTACAAACCATCAGTTAGCTTCATTCAGTTCTGAGGTACTCATTGGTCAGCTACGAACAAATTAAAGTACATGTAGTGGTATACAATACTTAATTCAATTAGCTAACCTGGATGGTAAGCGCCAAGTTATCCTAATCTAGTAGTATTGTATACTGTTGTCTCATTTTCCACGCCTGGTCAAGATGACCTCATAGAGGAAAGGAGGGGGATGATACATAAATTAGGCCCAAGATAATAGCAACCATGTATTCAGACTGCAATGATAAGATTCCTCAATTGGCTTACTCTCTAGTCTCTACACATCTCCCCTAACTACCTCACACACACCCTAAAGACCATGATTGAAATATTTCCTTAATTGGCTTGCTCTCCTTAACTGACTTGCTACAAAAAAATAAGATCCATTTGGAATGTGAGTTCAACCGACTTAATTCGAGTTCAAGGCCAAGGAAATATAAATAAGTGGGAATGTCTTTAGCATAAGATCTGTAAGAAACTTATAACAATTTCTTAGGCAATTAATAAGTTTTAGCATGCAGTGCACAACAGCGTGAAGATACAAACTTACTTTTACGAGGGAAGCATCCTGATCTATTCCCAAGGCCTCCAACTGAAGCTCTGAAGGCACATACTGAAGAGCAACCTGATCTTGTACCTATTATCTCATACTCCCTCTGTCCCAAAATAAGTGTCTCAAGCTTAGTACAACTTTGTACTAAAGCTAGTACAAAGTTGAGACACTTATTTTGGGACGGAGGGAGTATAAGCGTCCATACCAATATGTTTGTTGAGCTCATGCTTTTACCAGATCTCAAGAAATACCAATAGCACATGTGTTGTTAGACAAAAGAGGAGTCAATGTAGTAACAAAAAGACAAAAATCCTCAAGTAACCACCATAATCAAGTCACCTCTGTCACAAGAGCCATAGCTTGCAACCATGGCCTCTGCTCAAACGGGAAATTGCAATATGTTTCTTTGTCTTCCTGGCAATGAGAAACTAACTAAGAAAAGACACATTAAGCAGAAAGTGGCCAGAGATTCGAAAGATATGTACAACCCGAAGGAGGTGACCCAGAACGCGAACTGGATAGGAGATGCTAGATAGAAGAGGCAACTAACAAGATGACGATAGTGAGTCAGATCATAAGGAGGCTCGCCATCAGAAGCTCGGAGGTGAACATTAAGAAAACTGAATCTGTTTACCAAGTTTACAACCCTAACATAGAGCATCTACAACCAGAATGTACCCCTTCCATTCCAAATTATAAGATCTTATAAAAAAATGAGAATCGGATGTATATAGACGCGTTTTAGTGTGTTTGTTCACTCATTTCAGTCTATGTAGACCATATTGAAATATCCAAAACATCTTATAATTTGGAACGGAGGTAGTACTAATTTGAGCCCCTATATATCCTCGGACGTGTCCGGTCACCCCTCAAATGTCCGCGTCCACAGCCGTCCCCCTCATATGCTAACCCCCAAATCCATGCAATGCATGCAACGTGAAAATAGCAAGACGTAGATCAACATAAATAGGACAGGACATACCAAGTTCGACATAGCAAGACATAGATTGTTCGATAGCATGTTCAACATAGCTACATAGCAAAATACGATAGCAAACTACTAGTAGATGCTAGTAGATACGGAGGGGATGCCAGACTTATCGCTAGTTTGGTTACTACATCGACTCCTCTTTTGTAGATACAGAGGGGATGCCAGACTTATACCAGGCCAGGCGTGCAGTTGATTCCCCAGATCACCAACCAAACAATGCACAGGCGGCTCCATGCGCTCTCCAGGCAAGGCACTTCAACTCAAGGACGAGAACCAAACACGCTCTTAACCACTTCCTCGTTGGTCGCTTCCACTTGGGGTCTCCGAAGCAGCGGTTGTAGTCTTCGGCGTAGGCGTCGATGGCAGGAGGGGAGTCATCGCCGTTGTTGGTTCTTCCGCTGTCAGATGAAGAGGAGAAACGGATCCCGACCACACGCCAAGCAGCGCGGGCCTGCTCCTTAGTGAGTCGGGCGGCTTATGCCACGGCCGCCGCCTTCTGTTTCGCGAGGCGCTCGGACTTCTCGATGCCAATCCGGAGCGCCTTCGCATTTTTGCCACAACCGCGGCGGTGAGCGTCTGCCTCCACCGAGGTGAAGGACCGGCGGATGCGTAGCGGAGGAGATCGCCGGGGGGGGGGGGGGGGGGGGGGGGGGGCTCGAGCGCGGATCTGCACCACCACCAACCAGGCCGGCTGAAGGCCTGCGCGGCCCTTTTGCCTTCCGTAGCGAGCGACCCGCACCTTCAACTCAGGCAGCCATGGCAGCAGGCTCTACAGTGCGGGCACGAGCACCCAGCGCCTCTCGGGAGAAGCAAGGGCTAGAGGTGCCAGGCACCACTAGTCGCCCCACCACATGAAAGGGGAGGGCACGGACAGCGATGTGCGGCTTCAGGCCAATGCGGAGCTGCCCCTTCGATCGCGGAGCTTGAGTTCCCGCTCCTATCCATCCATGAACGGCGAAGGGCAATGCGGAGGATGTGCTCCTCGTCGTCCGGGGCGAAGGAGCTAGATTCCTCCTTGAGCGCCCCCCAGACGATGGAGTACGACTCGTTGCCGGATCCGTTGCTGGAGTTGGACATGGTGTGGGGAGGGGAGGGGACACGAAGTGGACGGAACTACGGAAGGAGACAAGCAGTGGAGCGGAGTAGTCAAGACTAGACTAGGGTTTTGTCCAGGGTGGGGTATTTGTGGGGTCAGACTAGGCCAGTCCGACGTGGGGGCCGCGTCCGGACCGCCCCACATTTGGACTAGGTATGGGCTGGGTATAGGCGAGTGGTTGGGTGGCGAATTCGTGACCAGACAATGATCGGGTTGTCCCCCCGAACGTTTAGCAGGGGTTTGAGGAGCCTAGTTGTAGATGCTCTAAGGATGCCCCCTGAGGCATACCACAGAAGACCATGAACTAAAAGGAGGTGCAAGCGATATCCTCACCTCCTCCCTCGCCCCCTTACATTGATTTTTACTCTTCATGCCCTCCTTGGTTTGGAATAATCAAAACCACATCGATACGTTCCTTTCCTTGTCCTATTGGAAACCATATCATGCATTAACTCAACCAAATCTTACCATAACCATGTCCCGCATCAACTCAATCAAATTATATCTTATCAAAACCTGAAATAAATCAAAACTTTCCTTGCCTTCCCTTACCCTTACCCAACTAAAATCAAATCTTAACAAGACCTCGACTAAATCAAATCTTTCCTTACCATCCCCTACCCATACTCAAATCAAATCAAATCTTACCACAATCTAGAATATGATGGGCGTAAGGTATATGTCGGACATGATTGTTATTGAACCAGTATAACATGTATGCCCCGTTGCAACACATGGGCAAGTAGCTAGTAGTATTCAGTGTAGCACTAAAGAAAGCTCTATTAAACCAGCACCATGCAGATGAGTCTCCTCTACGTGTATCTATGTGAGTGCCTTCAGAAGAGACATGGAGCACACTCACAAAGAGTTGGGCATGTCGTGGCTCAAACTCCTTACAGAGCCACATCAAGAACTCGGAAATTTGTTGGAACTCCAGGTCAACACAAACAACCACGCAACAAAAGCACGTGTGACAACCAGCAATGCAAAGATAATCCAACTGACGCTGAATAGCAGAACTCTAAGCGTAGAACTCATCAACAGAGGCATCATCCTGCTGAAGTTTTGCCCCTGCGGACTGGTAAATGGCATCACCAGCCTGTTGGTATCGCTGACGAAGGTGAGTCCATATGATGAAGGCCGAAAGAGTCACACAATCTCATAAGAAAACTGAGGCAGGACATTCACGACGAAGACGGACACAACACGAGCAAGAGCATCACCATCAAGCCACTGAGTGTAGGCAGTTAGCTGGTGGCGGTAAGAGTCCACAGCCTCCACTAAGACTGGGCAGCCAATTGATCACTGATCACGGCAAGAGTTCGAATCTTTTTCATAGTTGGGAAAATCTAACGAGGGGCGTGCGCATCCTCACCCTCCCGTGCGGCGGGGCGCTGAGATCCGTGCCTGCGCATCGCGTGGTTCAGCGAAACGGAAGTAGCGCACACATCAAGCCCACAGGATGCTTAGTATCTAGCATTGTCTTCCCTGCCGCTCTTCTATCCCCCCTCCCCTCTCTCTCCTCTATCCCTTTATTTCTTCAGCAAGATCACTCCTCCATACTGGAGGTAGCTCGTGCCTGCTCTGATGCGAGCGCGCCTCGGCTTCCAGTGAGCGCAATCCACGCTCCTTTCTCTCTGTTTTGCATCACTGTTTTTTGCGGTGTTTTGTTTACAGACTTCATGGGGTGATCTTAATCACCCGCGAGCTAGACGACGAAGGGATAGAATGGGGCCCGGGACTCCAGGAGGTGCCACGGGATCTCTCAGTCACATGTATGCGAGCGCTAGGGATTTTTGACAAGGGGAAGACACGGGCACGAGAATGGCAAGGTCGGCAACCAGTATGGCAACTGATACACCAAATCTAGAAAGTAGAGACAACTAATCTGGAAATTACCCGTACAAAAAATTCATTTTTGGTAACTTGACACAATTAATTTGGAAATTAGTACAACCAATCTGGCAATTAGAGATAACTAATCTAGAAACTAGGTGCAGGTGAGTACATCAAATCCATCTTCGACAACTTGAGACAATTAATTTGGAAACCGATACAGCGAATCTGGCATTTAGAGACAACTAATCTGGAAATTAGGTGTGGGTGAGTATAGCAAATCCATCTTTGGCAACTTGAGGCAATTAATTTGGAAATTGATGAAGCTATTATGGTAACCAGGGGAAATAGGCATGTACAGCAGATCCCATCTCCGTAATTTTTGGCACAATTACTCTAAAAATTAATACTACTAATCTGGCAACAACAACAACAACAAAGCCTTTAGTCCCAAATGTTAGGGAAGCAACTTATCTCTATTGAAAGACCATAGGGCATATATATATTACATAAGACTTTAGGTGCAAGGAAAGTAAACATAGACTAATAGGACTCCTAAACCAATACTATTAGTTCCTAACACCAAACAAGTCGGGGTAGGCTAGAGGTGAAACCCATAAGATCTCGCGACCAACTCATGGCTCTGGCACATAGATAGCAAGCTTCCACGCACCCCTGTCCATAGCTAGTTCTTTGGTGATACTCCAATCCTTCAGGTCTCTCTTAATAGACTCCTCCCATGTCAAATTCGGTCTACCCCGACCTCTCCTGACATTCTCCGCCCGCTTTAGCCGTCCGCTATGCACTGGAGCGTCTGGAGGCTTGCGCTGAATATGCCCAAACCATCTCAAACAATGTTGGACAAGCTTCTCTTCAATTGGTGCTACCCCAACTCTATCTCGTATATCATCATTCCGGACTTGATCCTTCCTCGTGTGGCCACACATCCATCTCAACATACGCATCTCTGCCACACCTAACTGTTGAACATGTCACCTTTTAGTCGGCCAACACTCAGCGCCATACAACATTGCGGGTCGAACCGTCATCCTGTAGAACTTGCCTTTTAGCTTTTGTGGCACTCTCTTGTCACAGAGAATGCCAGAAGCTTGGCGCCACTTCATCCATCCGGCTTTGACTCGATGGTTCACATCTTCATCAATACCCCCATCCTCCTGCGACTTTGACCCCAAATATCGAAAGGTATCCTTCTGAGGCACCACCTACCCATCAAGGCTAACCTCCTCCTCCTCACACCTAGTAGTACTGAAACCGCACATCATGTACTCGGTTTTAGTTCTACTAAGACCCTTTCGGTTCCAAGGTATGTCTCCATAACTCTAACTTCCTATTTACCCCCGTCCGACTATCATCAACTAGCACCAAATCATCCGCAATGAGCATACACCATGTGATATCTCCTTGTATATCCCTTGTGACCTCATCCATAACCAAGGCAAAAAGATAAGGGCTCAAAGCTGACCCCTGATTATCCTATCTTAATCGGGAGGTCATCAACGTCGACATCACTTGTTCGAACACTTGTCACAACATTATCATACATGTCCTTGATGAGGGAAATGTACTTTGCTAGGACTTTGTGTTTCTCCAAGGCCCACCACATGACATTCCGCGGTATCTTATCATAGGCCTTCTCCAAGTCAATGAACACCATATGCAAGTCCTCCTTTTGCTCCCTGTATCTCTCCATAAGTTGTCGTACCAAGAATATGGCTTCCATGGTCGACCTCCCGGGCACGAAACCAAACTGGCAACTAGACTTAATACATCCACTGCTGAATCATGCATTGCCTGAATATTAGATCTTGTTTTACTTGACCAGAGACTTTTTTGTGTCCTTTTTTTTGTCTCTCCTTGGTGTTTTCTGGGGTCATGCAACATCATCCACTGCTGAATCATGCAACATCATCAGCAACCTTAGCAGCATGAGAGACAACCTTATCAACAACAAACATAGGGAGTGGTGAAGATTCCACGGGGGCAACAGGGCACAACAGATAAGAAATCTTGCCAGAGTATGCCCAGAGACGCAGACCACGCAAGGGATGGAAAGGAAGCCCGGTGACAAAGAAATTGCCTTCTTTTTACAATGCTTAAAGGGAACCAAGCAAAATCACATGATGTCAGACGAGCATGGAACAGAGCAAGGACCGACCCACCAAGCAGCGGCAGCGGCACAGGCACCGCTGAAAATCGGCAAGCAGGGGCACTGGCAGCCAGCTCCTACAACAACAACGGGATCATCGCAAAGACCGCAATGGAGGCTAGCAGCTAGTGAGGAAGAGAGGTGGCGGGGCGCGGATGCTTCGCTCTAGGACGGTGGCGGCTAGGGTGGGTTGGCGGCTGACGAGCAAGACACGTGGCAGGGCAGGCATGCTTCGATGTGGGGCCGCGGCAGCCAGTTCCTAGTACTCAGGCGGGTGGATTTCCATAATTTATTGTACCTTGAGCCAATGGAGAGAAATTCTAACCATAATGAACTTTTGCAAGTAAATTTCCAAATCCAACCACCAATGTAGCCACCAAAATTAGAAGTAACCTTTTCAAGGGAAGAGCCCTTGAAAAAGGTAAATTTAACAATAATTTAGTATCCAACTGAATAGCATAATTTTACTTTTAGACTACTGTATTACAAAACAAATTATATTATTACCAAATTACAACCATCAAAGCAGAATATATACTGTGTTACATACTTGTTTGTTACTCTAGTTTTGGCGGCAATATTTTCCACTAAATGCTCCTATTAACATTCTTTGGATGCTGATGTGAGTTGGGCATACAATTGAGTCAATCTCTTTTTAAAAACTAAGTCTTTAGATGCTTTTTGTCCCATAGCTTGGAGCTAAATGACAAAAATGTACCAAACTGGAGGTACAATAGAAGATAAATGAAACATATTAATTAAAAAGGAGAAAAATGACTCATGATTACCAGAGCATCTCTACCATCAACTAACTTCCTTATAAATAACTAAACTAAGAAGCTATTTACATGCTCTACTATCAACAAAAACAACAAAAGCCTTTAGTCCCCTTAGAAGACATAAATATTTCCCCTTTAAGCATAAATTAGTGGAAATGTCTATAGCATAAGATCTGTTGTTAAATACTCCCTCCGTCCCATAATATAAGAGTGTTTTTGATACTACACTAGTGTTAAAAACGCTCTTATATTATGGGACGGAGGGAGTATTATGCAAGGAGAAACTCGGTGGAATCAACAAATATTAGCATGCAGTGCAGTATGGTGTGAATACACAAGCTTATGTCATCTAATCTGCTATGAGATGCTATATTCCATCAGTGAGAAAGAGTAGTACTATCCGCCACTGGAAAGATATAATGTGAAATGATGACAATAAAATAAGTATGGACAAGATTTTAAAAATTGTGATGTACCTAAGCCACTGGAGAGAAGTTCTGACCACAATGGGCTTCTGTGAGCATATTTCTAAATTCCACCACCAGTACTAGAAGTTTTGCAGACACTGAAGAAAGTGTGTTCAGCCATAATTTGATGTATCCAACAGAATAGCACTATTTTACTTTTCAAATACTCTGTTGCAAAACAAATGATATTATACTAGATTGCCACCTTCGTCAAAATATATGTAGGTTAGAAGTTTGTCGCGTCTGTATATATATATATACTTGTCCCTTGTTTTGGAGGTAATATTTTCTTCCACTTAATGTCTGTTTTTTTTAGTACTGACGTTTGAGTTTGGGCCAACCTATGTTAAAAGCTAGGCCATTAAATATGTTCCGTGTGCTTAGAGCTAAATGACAAAGAAAAAATACTAAAAGGTATAAATGAGATGAAGTCATGATTACGTCAAAAGAAAAAGAAACAACTCATGATTACCAATCCACCTGTACCATTAATTAACTCCCTTAATAAGTAGACTAAGTTAATTTCGTGCTCTACTCTCAACAGCAATAAATACTACAATTAATCTACAACCATATATAGAAGACACATAAATAGTTTCCCCTAAAAGTAAATTATAGCATATATTGTGTAACAGAGGTGTATGTGTAATTGTATTAGCTATTGCTAGCTGAGAGCCTAAGAGGAATGTATGATTTACCTGGAAATGATGAGTTCTAGAGATGGAGAATATTGAAATGACACTCTCCATGGACATGCTTCGTCAAGTTCAACCTCATTAATCCTTTTTGAGGGGCAAAAACACCCCACTGAACCAAAATCCAGATTCTCCTGGTTGCAAAATTTAATAACCAAGTACCTATTTTTTTAACATGTTAACATAAAATCTGTTAGAACTTAGAACCACTTCAACATTGATTTTTTTGTTTTGTAAAAGGAAGCATGTGCATGGACCAGAAATAATGAAATTTTGGAATGCAAGAGAGATCATTAAGATTGTCTTGACAAGTCAACAAGACGGATCTTCTCAGCCCTCTGTCCTCTAGATTATTACTAAGGACAAAGACTACAACAACACTTTTGGCTTCAGATTATGCCATAAAATAACATGGAAATCACTTCCTATGTGGTCCCTAGAAGATACAAATGTCACAAGTATCTAGGCAATAAATTTGTGTATTAATGTGCCCAAAGAATGCTATGAGCATAATTCCAAAACTCATATATTGCTTCAATGTGCTCACAAGATTCCATTGGCATAGTTCCAAATTACATAAAGAGGTAAATAGCCAAGTGACTCAATTTCATGTTCTACTCGCCAAACCATTTTATGCAAGGAACACATACATCTAATCAATAATGTTAGTTGTATAGGAATCATCTTGATTGCTTAGCCATAGATTAGTTTGTCTAATTATTCAGAGAAAATTAGTTTTTTCTAGCATAACACGATAGCGAATTATGACTCTTGCTAAAGGACAGTTAAGAACACTGCAGAACAAGTTCTGAAAAGTAAGCCCATCATTCTATCAAGAAGACGGGAAGCATAAGGAACAACAAGTCAAGGAACTCATTGTCCCTGAAGACCGATACAGGTAATACGGCTATATTTATAGTTTTCATATAATATGTGTTGAAAGCTTCACAAAACTGTCTAGAAGCTCCCACCTTGATTGCCCTTGTGGAAGTGGGCTTGCAGTTGTGGTAGCTTTTGGATAGATGAACCATTATGGACACCTTGAACCTGAGCATTTTGCTGCTGCTGTAGATGAGGTGGTGGATTTTCTGTCTGCACATGCTGAGCAGCAGGTTGTTGCGCTACAAGAGTAGCATTTACAGCCAAATTTTGATTCTCCAGCACTGACTCATGCTGGACTTGAGGTTTCGCCTTCTGCTTACAGTTATTGTCTCTAGGCTGATAAGTTGTGCTTGATGAACCATAGTTATAGGCATTCGTCTGTTGAAACTTCTGGAGGACTTCTTGAACAGGAGGCGGCCCAGGTAGCTTAACATGCATGCACTTGCAATTAGGTCCATTAAGGCAAAAGCCCACGCTAAACCTGCAATTCAGATTGGAAGGAAGACAGTTTATGTTAAAGTTTAGACAGCACTCCTTACAACAGCTAGACTGAAGATTGAAATGGGCTTAAATGCCAAGTCAAACAGTATATGATCTAGTGGGTAGCACAGGAGACAGAACTTTGAGTAACAATATGAATCGTCACAGAAGTTAAGGATTACATCAATCACTAATTAAACAATACGAAAACCAGTTTAATTGAAGGCGCCAAAAATTAACAAACTGAATCAGCTAAATCAAAACCTACCAATTATGTTCTATTATGTGATAATTCTTAAATCCATCATAGTTGGTTACTCCAGAAATTCATACAGCATGGGCACCTAGAATGCACAGATGCGGATACGTGTATCAGTATCGGGCCAATGCAGATACGTGAATTCGCCATTTTGGAAAAGTTTTACTGTTCTTCTTAATTCACCAAAATACTGAGCTGGTAGGTCAAAGTCCATAGGAGAGGATCAGAACACTACTAACACTGTAACATGGCTCCACAATGGTGCCCTTAGGTTGGTAGGTTCAGCAGGAGCCGCCATCTGGAGGAGAGTATCAGAGGAGATGAGATCATAAGAAGAGAAAGGAGAAGAGGAGCAGCTCGTTGTCTGCTCGCCGCCGGTCTGCCGCCGCTTGCTGTGGAGCTCGGGAGGAAAGCAGCAAGGAGGGGAAATATGAGGCATCAGGGGACTAGGGTTGTATCGCTACTTACCTCTTAACTGGGCTGGACCATATCCGAAACGCACTGGCCGAGTATCCATGAAGTATCGGCATTGTTTTGGATCATCTATTCCCTGATACTCAGGGGGTACATATCCAGAACATATTGGAGCAGTATCCGTATCGGATACGGTGTCCGTTGCGGGTTCGCTGCAAATACATAAACACCAATGTTTTTATGGCGTAACGCGTTTTATGGCGACCGACCCCCTTCATAACATTATAACGCTTATTAAGTATGGTGTGGCGGCACCATAGACACAACCTAACTTTGTATGATTGCTAATTAAATCACAACTTCATAGACATAACCTAACTCTGTAGCAGATCTGGAGGGGAAAGGGGGTGGAGGGAGGAGGGAAAGGGGGTGGCACGACGAGGGGAAAGCGGAGAAAGGGAAAAGGGGTTGCAGGAGGAGGGGGTCGTGGCAGGTGTGGAGAGGAGGTAGTGCGGAGGCTGAAGCTTGCTGCCGTTGGCTGGTCACCGGAGAGGACGAGGTCGAGGTATGCAGCTCCCTCCCTCCCTCCCTCCCTCCCTCTCTCCCTCTCTCAGCCTCTGTAAACTTCGCAGGACTAAAATAAAAGTGATTGAGATGGAGATGTTCCTCACATTATACACTCCGGGATCTCCTCGTCGGAGCCGGATCCAGCACCGACGGCGTCGAGGTCGAAGCGGAGGCTGCCCTCGTCGCCGTCCATTTGGATGCTTCCGCTGTCAGGGCCATGGGACGGCCCTCCAGCGGCGGGGATGGGGGCTTCGAAGGACCAGACCGAGGATCCGGTGCCAGCGCCGGCCGCGTCGAGGTAGTCCTCGATGTCGAAGTGGAGGCTGTCCTCGTCGCCGTCCATTTGGATGCTTCCGCTGCCAGGGCCATAGGACGGCCCTCCAGCGGCGGGGATGGGGGCTTCGAAGGACCAGGCCAAGGATCCGGTGCCAGCGCCGGCCGCGTCGAGGCCGTCCTCGATGTCGAAGCGGAGGCTGCCCTCGTCGCCGTCCATTTGGATGCTTCCGCTGACAGGGCCATGGGACGGCCCTCCAGCGGCGGGGATGGGGGCTTCGAAGGGCCAGGCCGAGGATTCGGTACCAGCGCCGGCCGCGTCGAGGCCGTCCTCGAAGTCGAAGCGGAGGCTGTCCTCGTCGCCATCCATTTCGATGCTTCCGTGGCCGCGGCCACGGGACGGCCCTCCCACGGCGACGATGGGGGCTTCGGAGGACGCGAACCCGGATCCAGCGCTGAAGGCGTCGACGTCGTCCTCGAAGTCGAAGCGGAGGCTGCCGTCGCCGTCCATTTGGATTGAGGGAGGGTGGGTGGGAGGGGCTAGCTAGGGTTTGGGCGCTGAGATATTCGTGTCTGGTCGGAAAACGTTTCGACCCAGATCCAGCCGACTGGTTGAAGCGCTTCGTCGGCCGCGCTGCGAGCCGTCGGATCGTTCACTCACTGATCGTGCGTTAGGGCAACTCCGACGCACGACCAAAAAGACTTCGGTTTCGTTCGGATTTCGTTCATTTGGGCTGATAAACGGGCAAGTCCGTCCGTTTACCGTCGTGCGGTTGTCGGTGTGCCCAACCGGTCCGTCGCATCCCAAACTGTCTTATTATTTGAACTTTAAATTTAACACAAAAATACTCAAATAAACATTGCAAATAATATAAAAACATTAATATAAGCATTAAAACGTCCATGGTAGCCAGGTTCACCACATCAATATAAACATAAACTTAAAAACATTTATAAAACTAGATAAGGGTCGTCGCCGCCGATACCGCCATCGTCTTCCGTAGCCGTCGTCCTAATCGTCGTCGTCGTCGCCAGTGAGGTCGACGTACGGAGGTGGCTGCCAGAGGTAGGCTGGCGGCCCCTGCGAGGCGGGAGGCGTCTGTTGTGGTGGCTGCGGTGGTGCCTGCACAACCTTTTCCCGTGGCGCGGAAGGTGACCACGGGGCGGCGTCCACCTCAGGCGTGCACAACACGGTCTCCGTCCATGTCCAGGACGGCCCGACCAAGGCCTTGTTCCATCCCGTCGGCTCCTCCTCCCTCGGTGCCTCTTCCCGGACGTCCTCCATGGCCTCCTCATTAACGTAGGCGTCGAGCTCTGGGAAGGCGACGTCGCCGGCCGCTGACAGGGCCATCATCTCCTCGAGGCCCTGCCATTGGCGCTCGTCGTGGGTGTGAAGGGAGTCCTCCATCACCTACCTCATGGGGTCCTCCTCCTCCTCGGCCGTCATTGGCGCGGGCGATGGCGGGGACGGAGATGGCAACGGCATAGGAATGAGGCCGTGAACCAGCCTACGCCCGCAGGGCTGGGGCAAGTCCTCATAAGAAGCAAGTGGTTTTCCATGTTCTATCGGATGATAATGAAGCTGATGATGAAGAACTTGCAGAAATCATCAGAGACAGACAGCAAAGGGTTGCGAGAGCCAAAAGCAGCTATGTGCCTCTTATGCTGGATCCGAAGAAGATCCTTGACTTCATTGACCTATGGCACAAGGATCCAAACACTCCACTCCCTGACCTGAACTTGACTCCTGGACAGAGTCACATGTTGACTTCCTTCATAGCCGAGGAAAAATGGAAATTTGAGAAGGTCAGGTGAGTAAAGAAGGACCAGTACAAGAAGGAGTGATTTCTGAGGAGCAACATTCTCACCCTGTCTCCTGAAGAACTTGTCGGAGTTCAGAATGAAATCAAAATCCTCAGTGATGAATTTGACCGATACCATGCTGATTGGCTACGAGCCAAGGTCAGATTTTTCAACATCGCTACGAACCTCAAGGCAAATGTTGCAGCTCCATCGCAACAGAAAATTCCTCATACTGAAGCATCTGCTTAGCCTACTGATGAAACGGCAAGCGCAGCTGAAGAAATTCAGGCTGCTGAAGAAAGTACCAGGGTTGCTGAAGAAATTTCCAGCTCCTGAAAAAACTGTCAGGGCAACCACCAATGTTGCGCTTGAAGAACAACCCAGGCCAGCTGAAGAATCTGCTGTGTCTGAAGAAACTGAGAATGCCATGGCGACTGCATCAGTCGTGCCTGAAAAAAATACACCAACTTTATCTGCTCCTTCTGCAACATCTTCAAAGGTGAAGACAACCACACTTCCTTCTACATCAGAATTAAAGAAAACAAAGGTTGCGGAGAAAGAAGCCCGAAGAAAAGGAAAGCATCAACCTCTGTAGAGTCCTCAGCTCCCAAAAAAGTGAGGACTTTGACAAGCTCTTTCAGCGAACCAATTGATGCGGTTCCAATCTCAATTGTGCCATCAAAGGAATTAGTCCCGTTTGGTGAAGAATATGCCATTCATGATGATGACACTGATGAAGAAAATCCTTCTGCTGCTTCCTCAGAGCAAATGGACGAAGAAATTGAAGTGGAAGTTGTTGTTTCCACTCCACTAGTATCATCGCCTATGCCTCAGTTCACTGCTGAAGAGGCGGGCGTCGAAGAAGTTGACGAAGATGTGGCCTACTACTACAAATCTTCATCCCAAGCCTCAAAATCCTCAGTCTGGCACAAGGAGGCCAACATTCAAGAATGTCGATTTCTTCGCTGAGCATTATTTCTTCACTGATGAAAATCCTTATGACTCAGAAAGACTTAGGCACAAGAGGGTTTGAACTGCAAGTCAGATGAATTTCTATGCCTCTGTTCTGTTTGACAAGGACAAAGTCTTCCAACACCGTCAAATTCCTCATGTGGATATGGAGTCCATTCTATGCTTTCAACCCATTCTGAATGTTCTTCACGAAACCGGACTCCTCAATTTTTGTGCTGATATATGTGATTGGAATGAAGAGCTAATTCTTCAGTTCTATGCAACCCTACATCTCACTGGAAATGTCTCAGATGTCAATTCATGGGTTCTGAACTGGATGACTGAAAACACTCACTATAAAGCTCCGTCCTCTGAATTACTTCATGCAATCCCAGTCAGTCCCCCTGCAGAAGGTGCAAGGCTCATCTATGAAGAACATGAACTTCAAAATCATCTCATGCAAGTATTGATGAAGCCTTTGCGACCTGGCCAAGCTCCAAGAACCACTTTCCTCGTGAAAGATTTATTTTATGTGCCAAGAACCATCTACCGCATCTTGACCAAAACCCTCGGTCCTATTAAAGGCCACAATTCTGAAGAAGAAGAAGAAGAAGAATAAGAAGAAGTTGGCATCATGAAGAATCTGCTATTCAACATCATTCGTGGGATTCCCATTAACTATCACGATTTCTTCATGAGGACTTTGGCTAATGTTGCATTGTCACCGTTTGGATTGAAGCCCTATGCTCCTTGGATTATGAGGTTTATCAGAACCAGATCTTCAATTCCTTACAAGGCAGACTTTCGGAATCACCTCAGATTTTTGCCTCCTATTGAAGTCCTCAAAAGCACAAATTTCTCAGTTGATGAAAAAGGCAAAGCTGCTATTATTGATGAAGGCACTCGTCCATTGGATGGTCAATTTCATAAGGCTGCATCTTACTCCACCAATGATGACTCTGCAACGCAAGATTCTATTGCTAAAGCCAATGCGCAAAATCCTCAAGCCACTGCCCCTCGTGTAATGACTGATCATGAGCTTCTTCTAAGTCTTCACCAGAAAGTCAATCGCAATCGCAAGTGGGACAAGCGCCAATTTGGCTTAATTATTCAGAACATGACTGTTACTCAGAACACTGTGAAGAAGAATCATTACTATGTGCATGAAATATTCGATTACACTTGGGCTATACTTTATCATCTTTATAGTGATGAAGACCTCAAGCAGATGGACTTTCAACAGAACTTTGAGTGGTCTCATCCTCCTTCGAAGAAATTCAAGAAGGTCAAAGTTCCTCAGTTGGTCACAAGTTCATATTCTTCATCGCGTGAGACAGATGAAGCTGAGGATCTCGACGACACCGTGGCAGGCCCTACTCCAACAAACAACCCCGACAACGCTGGCGCTCCTCCACCAACCTCAAGCTGATATTCTTCAGGGGCTTTAGTCCTCAAGTTTCATCCATTTTGGTCATTTGATGACAAAGGGGGAGAAATTTGAGTTAGTTTTCAAGCAGGTCTTTATATATATGGGTTGTTTCTCTTTAAGTTACAACTATTGCTCTTCTGAAGTGTTTGTTTGTTGAGTTGTAAACTTGAGTCCGATGGTGGTCTGATACTTTTGAACTGCTTTCTACATGCTTATTTCCTCAAGTACCTTAATGCACGCATGCTGAATTTCGTCGGACACCATTTTCCATCATGCATTTTAAATTCTTCATACTATATGTTAAATGTGTGAATGGATTACAAGATATAGGGGGAGATCTCCAAAATTTTATCCTACAATGTGCATTTGCAGTCCAAAGCAAATTCCTCAAATATGCACATCTTCAGGGGGAGTTCTTCTATATCTTGCAATCAAATTCCTCAAAATCAGTACTTACACTTCATATGTTTATCCTCGTTGAAAAATTAACCTATTTGTCATCAATCACCAAAAATGGGGAGATTGTAAGTGCATCTAGTGCCCCTTAGTGATTTTGGTGTATTGAAGACTTATAGGTTAAGGGACTACTGTGTTTGTAAGTCTACACATGTATTATAACTCTCTGAGGAGTTTGATATATTCGATGAAAGTCGACCCCTAAAAATGAATGTCTTCATTTGAAAACTTTGAAAATGAGGAAATTGGTGTGACCTTGAAAAATTGATATTGATGCGAGGACTATGAAGCGTGAAGACTTTTGTTTTCGTAGTCTCATTTTCCTTTCTTGAATCATAGGAAACACCGTACTGTTAAAGGGGGTCGAGGTAATACTAAGGAAAAATTTCCAAGTGATGCTCATCTCAAAGCCTACACATACCCAATCGTTAGAGTGAAGCCTTTGGAAATCTCATACAGTTCAGTCAATTTCTTCAGTGACAGAGACGAAGATCTTCTGGTCTCTGAGGAATCTGTTCTGACTAAGGAGTTAGGAATTCGTCTGTGCGAATTGCCTACAGTGAGGAACATGATAGCCCTGAGGAATTTGAGAGCTCAAATTTCCGACCGTTGTTGTGCTTCGCGCCAGCTGTCCCAAATATCTTATCCACATAACGGTCATATCATTAGGGGCATTTATGTCTTATCATGTCGGGCTGCTCCCCCGGCTATAAATAGCCGCCCCCCTCAACCACTAGCTGGTTGGGTGCTCCGAGAGATAGATCGACACTTGTCATTTAGGGTATGTTTGATTTAAGCCCTAGCTTGCCACACCAAAATTTTGGTATGACCATTTCCAGGGCATGACCAAAAATTTGGTAAGCTATTCTTGTTTGGATTGTAGCCATCGGATGGTCCAAAAAAATGCCCACAAATGCATATGCATGTTAATCGAGTGCGAGGGCCCACTAAGAAACTACCGGCCAAAGAATCTGCAGCCTGGTTGCATGCACCATAGTAATAAAAAAGATAAAACTACCTGGGACCCACCAAGACAAATAGGGCAAAAGGTGACGCTAATATTTTGGCGAGGCTTCTCCGCACCCTCGGCTCGCCAACTCGTTGGCCAAAATTACACGGGCGATTGGCGGCTGTCGTTGGCGCGCCTATTTTTTGGCAGCGGTCCAAACGAGCACCAAATTCTGTAGGCAAGCCAAAAATTTGGTATGGTATGTTTTGGATGTCATCCAAACACACCCTTAGAGCATCCCATCCTCCGAGGACTTTGAGGGAAATCATCAGCGAGGAAAAACCCAAAACCCCAACACCTAAACCCAAAGTGATTGAGCATCACTGAAGAGATTGTTCCTGTGTGAAACCGACGCTTGTTACCTTTGAAGACTATGCATCTTCCATACGGTTAGGCGTCATGGTCTAGAGCATCCAAGAGGAATTGTGGATCGCCGGGTGACCTAGTCTGTGAAGGTTTGGAAGTCACCTTGAAGACTTGCCACGAGTGATTGGACGAGGTCTGTGTGACCTTAGCTCAAGGAGAATATGGTAAGGACCGTGTGTCCTTTGGTTTAAATACCAAGCCGTTCTAACCAGACGTACAACCTCAACCTTTTCATTTCCTTGCTCATATGTTGATGAAATTGATCATTACTGTTTGAAGACTTTGATTGAAGACTTTCTCAATTTCTTCAATCCTATTTCTTCAGTCATCTTGTCTTCTGCCTGCTTATCCTGTTTACACACTACCTGTGCTCTGTGTATGTTTCATTTCATCACGATGACTATGCTATTGTCTTGTTATGCATGCACGTGAGTACTTATTATGATGCTTGTATTTCGTCACTTAGCAATTCCTCAAGTAGTATTTCCTCAGTAACGAATTTGTAAAAATCACCTATTCACCCCCCTCTAGTCGATAAACACACTTTCAATCGGAAACGGAGCTATGGATAAAAAGATATGATCAAAAGAAGTTTGAATATGAATATGAACAAATTTTGACATTTGGAAGTTGCCAAAAAATTATTTTGATAGGTTCACTCGATAGGTGGGGTCAAAACGTAAATATAGGCATTGCTTTCATCTGATTTGGATAAACGAGTAAAAAGTTATGGCTATTTGAAAAAATCAGGTTCAAGCTGTTTTGCAGAGGAAAAAGAGTTACAGCTAGAGGAATTCTAGGGCTAATGTGTAAATACAAAGACTAATTGATATTCTAACTATTTTAGATATAGGACCCTATGTGAAACAAAATAAATAGTTTAAATTAGATTTCTGCCATATATTAGTCTAGGAATAATAAACTACGGGAACTAAAGTAAAGAAAATATGAAGAGAGTACCTTCAGAATGCAGAGAGGAGACGACTTCCAGAATTTCCGCCGGAGCGAAGAAATAATATTTATTTTTGTGAAACTAGTCAAATCAAAATATATTGATTTAACCCGAGTTGAATGATTTTTGGATGTACATTAGGTCTATATTTATAGGTGGAAAGGAGGCTTAGAGGTTAAAGGCTAGGCAATATCGGCCTAAATATAGACGAATAAATAAAAGGGAGGGAACTACGTGTGCCTAAAAAAAGGCGCCGCCGGCCGGCCGAGCACGGTGCGCGCCGCGTTTTTTAATATCTTTTTCATGAAAATAAATAATATACATACATTTCTTTTGCAAATCCTAACGAAAATAAATAAATAAACACAATACGGGCCGGCCTGCTGCTACTATATTGTGCATGTGCGCGACAGTTAGATATGGGCCGTACATACCTTTTTTTGTTTAAATAAAAACAGAAAAGAAAAACAGAATTGGGTAAGTAAAAAAATTCAATATTAATATTATATACCAAAATTCTCAGAATACAATTTCCTAAATCATGAACATTTTTTAGGACCAAATAAAATAATTTAATAAAATCATTTTTTGCAATAACTCCAAAATGAAAAGGAATTTGGATTTCAAATAAATTGCAAATAGTTTCTGTCTTCAAATTTGAATCTCAAACAAAACATTGGCTCTAATTTTGGAGTGTCATTTTCCTCCTCTCATTTTATTTGTTTATCAAAGGGTTTCGAAAGGATTTGAACTCAAAATTGAATAGGGATTCAAATGGAAAATTTTGGGAAAGTCGTTTATTCCCCCTCATTATTTTTTTTAAGTTTTGAATTCCACTCAATTTCACACAATATCCAATTTATTTAATATAACATTCAAATATTTAAAATTTTGGGATGTTACAAACTACCACCCTTAAAATGAATCTCGTCCTCGAGATTTGAAGAGGCTAGAAAGAAAAGGTTGGGCTATGGGGCCTTCTCGAAAATCCGATCATCGTCACAAAGATCTGTGGTGCTGCCACCCTTTGAATCATGGTTACGGTTCCAACAAAACTCATGTACTCCATCCTTTGGGTTGGCAATGTCGGTCTTCTCACATCTTCGGTATGAATCCTTCACTGATGCTCTTCCGGTATAGGCATACCGTTTTCCTCAAAATCTTGAGTCCTGCCGTCAGAATAAAGTTCTTCCGAGACTCGGTCTTCTTAGCTGACAGGTCTGTCGCCAATACTAAACAACTATCGGAAATCTCTTGGTGGTCAACGGTTTCTGTTTTCTCCTGCAGGAAATGGGTCTGGGTTGAATCTCACTATATAACCTACGATTGGCAATGGTTTCTTATACAGGGTTCCATCGTCTTGCCATTCTAAGGTTTTTTGGCTTGTCGTGTCAACACTCTTCTAGGGTTTTAAGGCTCTCTGATTTTCCATCGGCATATGATAGTTCATGATAGAAGTCTCCGGTATGGGGGCCTATCCATCCCATACTTGAATCATTACTTCATACACAGACAGTGAATCGCGTATTCTAACACTTGGGCATCCTCACAAGCATTGCAGAAATTCTCTTGTCGACGAACCGAGTTCGGATAAATCCATTGTTTCTGCAAGCTGAACAAAATATCTATCGTTTCTTCACAACTCTCAGGTTTTCATACCCTCTTATGAAAGGTCTGCTGATCAAGTCATAGCTCCTTCCAAATTTCTTCCTTCAACATTGTAGTGCTTGATCCTTTTCAACTCCTGGGCCTGGGGTTATGGGCCCGCTTCAATACTTGCACAACTTTAACTCATCCTTTGAGTTACTAGTGTTCCATATTCCAACATTGCACCTCCAATAGTGCTTCATTACTTCATACTCTTGGGGTAACCAACAAAATAAAACTCGAGACTCCACTCTGCGGGATACATTTTCCCTTTCCATCTGTCAAGTGTTCTCACAGGGTACTACCACCCTTAAAATGAAAAGACCATATTTCTCATATCCTCGGAAATGGTCCAAATCTTTGTTCATAGAGTAACAACTCATACAATTCAACATGTGAAATCATGACACATTAACTTTATTTATTAATGAACCATTAAAATATATGAGACTTCCATTACATAATTCAACTCCATATCCTTAATGAAAATAAAAAAGTGTTCTACATTTATTGCATTCTTTATTTCAGTATAACAAAATCTTAGCTACTCAACTTCAAGCTATCCTCGGTCCTGAACATTCTCTAGCAAAATGTCCTGCTTCCTTATAGTGTAAACGAATGACATCAGACAAATCTATGGGCTTCCTGGTACCTCCTTGGGTTCTTTGCTTCTTTTCTGGACAATCACTGGCATAATGTCTTGCGGTCTCGCACTCAATACAGGTAATATGGCTCTTATCCTTCTTTGCAGAAATTGGGTTGTCCGGGGGATTCATTCTCTTTCTCTTCCTGGTCTTCTTCATTCCGATCAATCCTTCTATTTCCTGTGGATCATACTCCACTTCTTCTGTCGGGAAGTCTCTCAGATACTCTTTCCTTTGCTTCGTGCAATACTATGAAAAATGTCCTTCATCTCCACATGAACAGCAGGCATGGGCGAAAAATCTGTTTATGCCTTCTCCATCGAGGTCTTCAACATCTTCCTTCATCACAGGTTCTTCCAAACTTTCCCTGAGGGCTTCTTTCATGGCTTCTTTCTGCTACTTGGTAATATCTTGTACCTTGGGGTAAATTGGGCACTAAGCTAGGTAATGAGTAGTTCCTTCACACAATAAACAAGTCATCTGCCTAGCGGGGCATTCTTCCTCTGGGTGATGTTCTTCACAATGAGGGCATCCATCCTTGTGTTCTTCCTGGTTGTGTCCTATTTGTCCACAGATCTTGCATGCACAAGGCTTCTTCATTTTATCGTCACAGGGCTTCTGGATAAAAGGAGACCTCAGTAGGATCGTCTTGAATTCTTCCCAAGAATTTGCTCCATTCCATCCTTGTATAGCTTGATGTATCTCTCACCATGTTGCAGCACCTTGTGTGAGTTGCCATAGGATGTATGGAACCATACACTCCCCTTCAATACGGTACTCCTTCATGCGATCTTCCATTTCATGTATCCATTGTGCTACCTCCTGTTGTGTCATCGATCTGAGAATTACAAGTACATCTTCATTCGTAATCTATTGGGGTCCAAGGGTTTTGGGATGAGGTACAGGAGATGGATAGAGAGATACACAATACAAACAATAGTTTTGAAAAAAAGTTTTATTTGTTGCTGTCGGAAAAACATCAAGCAATGACAGCTCACAAATCATCGCATCTAACATAAGTATATAACAGGGCTTTGGTCTTCTAAAGGTCAATTACATCTTCAGAGTCTTCAAATTCTTCCAGTCTTCAGAGTCTTCAAATTCTTCCAGTCTTCAGAGTCTTCAACTGTCGTAGCTTCAACTCTTCTAATGCATGGTGAAATCCTCTTTAATCTGAAGAGGCCATCAGTTGTCCGATATCTTGTCCTTCTTGGAGCGGCTTCGGTTGATCCTCCGTGAGGTCAAAAGAGATAAGGGATTATTCTAACTATTTGAGGTAAGAGGGATTATTTGATAAAATCAGAAAAGACGAGAAGTAAAGGATCTTTTTGAAAATAAAGTTTTAGAGATATCCTGTCCTAGGGCTTTCCAGTTTGTAGGGTCATGTCCTACAGTCAACATGTGCTCTGATACCATATATGTAGCGACCCGACCTCAAATGGTCAAGCCTCTATGTATCTGTGTGTTGGTGCAATATCTGCCTACCTTGATTTTTGGAGATTGTTGACAGAAACAGGTATGGACTAATGTGTTTGCTAGTGCACACAGAGAGAAAAGTCCATACACAACCGAAGAGAATGCTGTCTCCGGTGCTGAGTTCGAGGAACTTCACCGAAGCATATCTGTGCTGCAAAGAAGAACGAGCTACATCTGATGAAGAGATAGAGTCGAGGAGATTAATGTGAAGATATCGACCTCTCGAAATATTTGCTGATATAGCAAAGATTCCTGTTCCGATACTGTTGTCCAAAAAAATTGACTACAGCGATTGAAGTCGAAGACAAAATGAAGACGTAGCATTCATTGAGTTTTTCTTCTTTCAGTCCTTTTGAGTCATAGGACCTCCGTACTATTAAGAGGGGTATAGGTTCTCGTTGCTTAATTAGATCAGCTGTGATGCTTAGCTACAACCTATGAAAGATGCGAGGGAAATCTCTTTGTGCTCCGAGTAAATACTTGCCAGCAAGAGGCTCTGATCTTCTTGGCTGCAACAGATTTGCCTCACTGAGGAGTTAGCATTTCTTGCTCAGCAAGGAATGTTACCGTTGAGCTCAAATCCGACCGTTGGAATCGTGTCGATTATTTTGGGGAACGTATTATTTCAAAAAAAATCCTACGATCACGCAAGATCTATCTAGGAGAAGCATAGCAACGAGCTGGGAGAGTGTGTCCACGTACCCTCAAAGACTGAAAGCGGAAGCGTTTAGTAATGCGGTTGATGTAGTCGAACGTCTTCACGATCCAACCGATCCAAGTACCGAACGTACGGCACCTCCATGTTCAGCACACGTTCAGCACGATGACGTCCCTCGAGCCCTTGATCCAGTTGAGGGCGAGGGAGAGTTCCGTCAGCATGACAGCGTAGCGACAGTGATGATGATGTTACCGGTGCATGGCTTCGCCTAAGCACTACGACGATATGACCGAGGTGTGTAACTATGGAGGGGGGCACCGCACACGGCTAAGAGAAGACTTGGTGTCCCTTTGGGGTGCCCCCCTCCCATGTATATAAAGGAGGGGGAGGAGGAGGTCGGCCCAAGGGGGGGAGCGCCAAAGGGGGGAGTCCTACTTGGACTCCTAGTCCAAGTAGGATTCGGCTCCCTCCCTCCTTCCTTCCACCGGAGAGGGAAAAGGGGAAGGGAGAGAGAGGGAGAAGGAAAGATGGGGGTCGGCCCCCTTCCCTAGTCCAATTCGGTTTGGGCAAGGGGGGGTGCGCCCCTCTCACGTGGCCTCTCTCCTCTCCTCCAATAAGGCCCAATAGGCCCAATACTTCTCGGGGGGGGGGGGGTCTGGTAACCTCCCGGTACTCCGGAAAAATGCCCGAACCACTCGGAACCATTCCGATGTCCGAATGCAACCTTCCAATATATGAATCTTTACCTCTCGGCCATTTAGAGACTCCTCGTCACGTCTGTGATCTCATCCGGGACTCCGAACAAACTTCGGTCATCAAATCACATAACTCATAATACAAATCGCCATCGAACGTTAAGCGTGCGGACCCTATGGGTTCGAGAACTATGTAGACATGACCGAGACACATCTCCGGTCAATAACCAATAGCGGAACCTGGATGCTCATATTTTCTCCTACATATTCTACGAAGATCTTTATCGGTCAAACCGCATAACAACATATGTTGTTCCCTTTGTCATCGGTATGTTACTTGCCCGAGATTCGATCGTCCGTATCTTCATACCTAGTTCAATCTCGTTACCAGCAAGTCTCTTTACTCGTTCCGTAATGCATCATCCTGTAACTAATTCATTAGTCACATTGCTTGCAAGGCTTATAGTGATGTGCATTACCGAGAGGGCCCAGAGATACCTCTCCGATACACGTAGTGACAAATCCTAATCTCGATCTATGCCAACTCAACAAACACCTTCGGACATCTGTAGAGCATCTTTATAATCACCCAGTTACGTTGTGACGTTTGATAGCACACAAGGTGTTCCTCCGGTATTCGGGAGTTGCATAATCTCATAGTTAGAGGAACATGTATAAGTCATGAAGAAAGCAAGAGCAATAAAACTAAACGATCATTATGCTAAGCTAACAGATGGGTCTTATCCATCACATCATTCTCTAATGATGTAATCCCGTTCATCAAATGACAACACATGTCTATGGTTAGGAAACTTAACCATCTTTGATTAACGAGCTAGTCAAGTAGAGGCATACTAGGGACACTCTGTTTGTCTATGTATTCACACATGTACTAAGTTTCCGTTTTAATACAATTCTAGCATGAATAATAAACATTTATCATGATATAAGGAAATATAAATAACAACTTTATTATTGCCTCTAGGGCATATTTCCTTTAGTTTGGCCACTGGCTGAGACCAATGTCCAATTTGGTCATTTCCCATTTGGGAAGGTTGTTGCTATAGCCACCCCGCTCCAACGTTATGCGTTGGCTGCTCCGCTTGAGATTTTTGAGAAGATTCAATTGAGCAACCCCTCTCTGAGTGATTTGAGTTTAAGATCCATCGAGAGAAAACCAAGAGCCCAAACTTAGACAATGGTTTAGCATCATAACAGTTCTGAGTGAGAGTTCTTGTACCTGTTACTCTTGAGAGCTGCACACTCTCTAGATGAATAGGTTTGGCTTCGAGTGATGAAGAGTCATTGTCTTCACCGAGCCTGATCTTCAACAACCAAGAGTGATTGTGGTTCGCGAAGGTCGACCGAAGGTTTGGAGATCGCCGACAAGGATCTACCACAAGTGAAATCAACCTGAGTCTGACCAGCTCTGTGTTGAAGGAGAATAGGGTGAAGAGAGTTTATCTTCAGTGTTAAGTCACAGCCCCTCCAACCAGACGTAGCCCTTTGGCAGAAGGGTGAACTGGTCTACCAAATCTCTTGTCGCCATCGAGCACCAATGGTTATATCTACTCTACTGCAATTCATTCAGTAGTTTTCATTCGTGCTCAGTGCATTAGATTCTCTGATCATTGTCTTGCTCTGTGTATCTCATCATGTGTTGTAATATCAACCCCCTTCTTTATCTTCGTACTTAGTCTGTATCCGTGTTATATTGTGTAACCTGGTTATTGCATTTCCTTCTGTATTCATTGTGTTTTGTTTCATTCTGTTACACTTGTTTGCTTGTAGCATAACCCTCATCGTAATTAAACCTATTATCAATCAAGCTCGCTCTATTGTAAATGCCTTCCTTGATGAATATGCTTCTGACGAGGAGATCTGATTCAGTGCATTTCTCTCTACTCTATTCCGCCGCGATGTTTGGAATAATATTCAAAACTTTCGAAAGAAAATTTGAATCTCCCATTCACCCCCTCTGGTCTTTATACTCTCGGTCCTAACAATTGGTATCAGAGCAGGTACTCACTGTCTGTGTTTATTAAAGGTCTAACGTCCTTGGAGTTTTGAGTATGTCGCTTGTAGGTAGACCCTCGCACTCTGAAAGGGTTCCCATCTTCGATGGAAATGACTATCTGTATTGGAAAGAACGAATGAGAATCAGAATTCAAGCTGTCAACTATGATCTATGGCAAATTGTGGAAGAAGGATACACCATTCAGCAACAGGACAAATTGTCCTCTGATGACAAGGAAAATCTGCAGTTGGATGCTCAAGCAAAAGATATCATATGTGGCAGTCTATCAAAAGACATTTTCCTTTGGTTTCACAGGCTCAACACCGCGAAGCAAATATGGGATGCTCTTAACAGTGCTTATGTAGATCTGGTTGCCCGATCTGGTCCTCACATCAAAGTGCTTCGAACCATGTTCATTGGATTCAGCCTGCGCAAGGAAAGTGTTATGGAACTCACTGATCGATTGACAAACATTGTTGAAAGACTACATCAGTTAGGGGTAACGGATATCACAAATAGAGATGTTATCAACAAGCTTTTGTGTGCTCTCGACAAATCCTTTGATCTCATTGTGTCTGAAATCAAACAAAGACCTGACTATGAAGAGCTTCACTATGTTGAGGTCATGACTTTGCTGTCAATCCACGAAGAAAAGATGGAGTTGGAAATGGCAAATCAAGAATCCTCTTCGGAAGGTGAAGGAGAAATTTTCTCACATTATGGCAGTTCTGAAGAAGAAGAAGATGTCGAAAATCAACACTCCATCACTCGAGAACTTGAAATTCTTACACAACGACTGAGTGATCTTAAAAGACACAATCTTTATCTCGTCAATGATGAAGAATTCCATGCACCAGAATCATCAAGAAGACGTCTGCCTCCAAAAGATATGAAGTGCTTCAAATGCAAACTATACGGCCATGTCATTGCTGATTGCCCTGGTTGGGAAGAAAAACCTAGCAGCAGATGGAAATATCTTCACTGTAGTGGTTTTACTCGAATGGATCGTCATACTAAGCTCTCGAAGAAAATTACTACTTCATCTTCTTCGAAGAGACCAGTCACTAACATTAAGGCCAGAGCAGTCATCAAATCAAATATGAAGAGGATGTCACGGCTGAACAGAACATACACAGACTTGATAGTAGAATCTGAAGAAGAAGCCACGGATACTAATTCCAATGAAGAAGAATTCTACAAAAGGATTGGGATAAGTAATGCCTAGATTGCTGTTGAATCATCAAAGAAAGTCACAAACTCAAACACTGATGATGATGATTCAAGTGATGATGAATCAAGCGATGATGAACCAATTGCCTTTTGCCTCATGGCAAAATCCTCAAAAGATCAGGTATCTGCCAAACACCTAAGGTCCATGGATGAATACTCTCCTAATACATATCTTATGCCAAGCTGGTCATTGCTAAATCTCAACACGATGAACTTGAAATGCTTGAAAGAAATCTTCGAAATACTGAAGGATTGTTGGTCGAAGAGATGGAGAAGAATCAAAAGTTGATTGAAGAGCAAGATGCTTTTTCATCAACTATTGAAAATCTTACCATTTGATATGACTCACTTGCATTTGACTACGAGAGTTTATCAAATGAACTCCTTAGCAGGAATCAGGAACTCGTGTCACTAAAAGTGTCTCATAACAAATTGGCTTTAGAAAAATCTTCTCTCTTCCCCGAGTAATCTGTTCAACTTCCTCATGTTTTTGTACCCCCTTGCTTAACCTACCTAGAACGTAGCAATGCAGATTCTCATGCTGAAACTTCCAATGTTGTGAAAGAGAGCACTGCTACTACTATAAATGGTGCTACTAACTCCTCTTCCGAGGATTTTGCTGCTCTTACTGAAGAAAATTGCAGGTTAAGAGGCATACTTGAGACTGGAATGCTAAGGAGCATGAAAGGGCATCAAACCTTGTGTGATGTGCTCAAGAAGTCTATTCTTCACAAAAATCCTTAGAAGGAAGGATTAGGTTTCTAAAAGAAACTTAATGTGGATGGTTCTTACTGGACTCCTGAACAATATCCTCGCACAACTTGGATTCGAGCAAATAGTAAAACCCTTGAGCCTGAAACTTTATCTAGTTATCGTTCGCTCATTTCTGTTGAAACTAACGAGTCAAATGACTCAAACTACAAATTCTTCAAGCAACATAATGGTAAGGTTTTCACTCGTTATGTTGGAACTAACTGCAGGGCAGGCTCTCCCAAGAAGGAAATTTGGGTGAAGAAAAATATCGTTGAAAATCTATCTGTTACTGCTAATATGACCGTGCAGGATAAGCCTCGATGAGGAAATGGCTACCGTTCATAGCCGAATCGATTATCATTCTCGAATGATTACCACGGTCACTTGCGTCAGAAGGAGTACATGCGCATATCCTCTAATCATTATACTCATGCATCTGGAAACAACTTCAACGCCTATTCATATGATTATAATCATAGTACTCAGGTGTCATGCAGAACATGCCAAAGAAAGATCCCAAGCTAGGCGAAGCAAATAAGGTCATCACCTCCCACACAGGTATGGGTTGTGAAGAAGAACTAATCATTTCTTGCAGGAAACTCTCGCAGGGATATCGCACTCTCATCCTATGCCCTGAGTGCAATCATTGTTGGTGCATCTGTTTTCTTGTTTTTATTCGTAGTGTTCTTGCTCTCCTCTTCAGTTGTGTTCTTCCGTGTTTTCGCCTATTTTCCTCTTTTTTGTTTCTCTCTTTGTTCCTCGTGTCATAAGCATGCACTTGATCTGAAGAAAATTTCTTTCCGACGTCCTTGGTCGCGAATAAAATCTTCCTCAATTCCTTTATCTGTTTTGGTGCTTGCCCTTCCTCAGACCCTTCGGCTTTTAGTTCAGTAACCAAGAATTTCGCAGGAAACAGCTGACACGTGCCCACGATCTCTTCATCGTGATCTTGTCCGTTGAATGTGGAACGTCCCGTTTTTTCCGTCCGTAGATTTCAGAGTGGTGGTTTTTTCTTCAGGCTATATAAACCCCCCGCTCCGGGTCTCTTCTTCCTTAGTTCCTCTTTGTTTGGCCTGAAACCCTACTCTCGCTCTCCGCCCGAGCCCGAGCTCGAAGCAGCATCGACGTCAAGCACTACCGTGCAACTCCTGCGAAGCTCCGTCACCGTTGGTCGCGCCAGTGCGGTAATTCCTCCTTTCCACTCTGCCGTAGTTGATCTGTCTCGCCAAGTAAGGGCATTCAGATCCGGTTCTTGCTCTACTCACTCCTATTCTATAGCAGTTCCTCCTGACGCGATTTATTCCATTTTATTTCTGTGCGGTAGATCTTCTAGGCTCTGTTAGTTTTCACTTGTACGGTTTGTAGTTGTTCCTCGTACATGTCCTTTGGATCTAGGGTTCCTTGTGCATGATCTTCGAAAGATAAGAGAATCTATTGTGTCGTCCTTAGGCATACTAGAATTTACTCGATGATATCTTGCTAGTGCATGACTTGACTCCATCAGTTCCTCCTGAAAAACCTTCTGTTTTGTGTTAAAAACTTCCTATGTGCATGCTTGTGACCTCGAGCGTGCTTTCTTTCGCTCTTGTGTTTTTCTTCAGGAGTGGTCATGGCAAATAGTTCGGATGAGCATTCTGGTTGAGAGGAAAAAATCTCTCAACAACCAAGGGTGGCTGCCAAAGCAAAGCTGGTCGAACGAAAATCTACCAAGCTACCGAGAGTGCGAAAGAAGAAGGCCGAATTAGAATCTACTAATGACGTTGATGATGATATTCCTTCTGCTCAGAGTCAGCCAGAAGATGAGCTAGTCACTGATTCCAAGACCATGTTCTCAGATGGAAATCCCAAGAAGGGTGGCCGGGGAAGAGAAAGAAATATAATAGCTGTATCAGGAAACATACATGACTCCACCAGGAGTGGAAACAACTCAAGACTGGAACACTAGATTGCAACAGATTCACTGGCATTGCGCGAAGGAATGGTTCAACTATGATAACGTTCAACGGATCAGATACTGTTTGCTTTCACTCCACCCTGGAATGATTGCATTGCAGAAGGCTGTCTAGGCCAGGAAGATGAGAAAGTGAGGCCAGCTCCACCTCCCAAAGCTCATGCCGATTCTTTGAAAACCACTGCTGATTTTCTCGAAGAAATTTCTGAGGGAAAAGGCAAAGGCTAAGCGTGAGGCTAAACTAGGAAGAAGAACCAAGTTGAGCAGCGGAATGTTGAACTAACTCAACAAGATGTAATTGAGAGGAAAGAAAGGGTGTCTACCTGAAAAGAAAAGAAGAAGAGGAAGTCAGTTTCTCCTCGAGCTCCGAAAAAGAAGTCTGTTGCGAGTAAGTCTAGGAAGGTTGCATCTGCCTCGTGTGATGAAAAATCTTCTGATGATAATGCTGGCGATGAAATTCCCATGTACGATCAACGAGTGTTGCTTGATAAGCCATATCACACTCCATCACCTACCAAGAAGTCACCGCCTGTGAGATATTCACCAAGGCTCACACAAGTTCCCTCTGATAAACCTTCGGGTTCGGCTGCCCTAGCCGCCAAGAGGAAGTTGGTCACTGATGAAAAAGCAGCTGTTTCCGTCAAGAAGGCGAAGAAAATTATTCCTGCTTCTATAGAGGAATATGATTTTGATATGATATTCGACATCATTGAAGGTGCTTCCTATGATGCCAATCTAGCTTAATTGGGTGATTTGGGTCTGCCAGAAGATGTTACCAAGATGGTAGCAAAGCACTTCATTGATATGAAGGAAATCACCAAAGAACTCAATCAGGTTGTCGAATATAAGAAGCTTCTGGAGAAAATGGGAAGGGAAGCCAAATCTGAAGCTGAAAGAAAGGATGTGAACAAGGCCATTCTTGAAACCACCAAAGCCCTCACTACCATGAGGAACAACAAAATAGAGTGGCACTCTAGAATGAAAATGGATGTCTCCCAGCTGTGTGATCGAAGAATTGAAGAGATTCAGCGTCAGGAAAATCTTGCTTGACGCAGGGAGAAAGAGGAAAAACACCAGAGAGCTCAGGCCAGAGCAAACAAGCCGAAAGAAGTCAAGGACAGTCGTGTCAAATCTGCTTCAGCTGATGCTCCTATTGATGGAAATATGCCCTAGAGGCAATAATAAAAGGGTATTATTATATTTCCTAAATCATGATAAAGGTTTATTATTCATGCTAGAATTGTATTGATCGGAAACTTAAATACATGTGTGAATACATAAACAAATACCGTGTCCCTAGTAAGCCTCTACTAGACTAGCTCGTTGATCAGAGATGGTTAAAGTTTCCTAACCATAGGCATGTGCTGTCATTTGATAATGGGATCACATCATTAGGAGAATGATGTGATGGACAAGACCCACCCATTAGCTTAGCGTAATGATCGTTCAGTTTATTGCTATTCCTTTCTTCATGTCAAATACTTATTCCTTCGACTATGAGATTATGCAACTCCCGGATACTGGAGGGATACCTTGTGTGCTATCAAACGTCACAACGTAACTGTGTGATCATAAAGATGCCCTATAGGTATCTCCAAAGGTGTTTGTTGAGCTGGCATAGATCAAGATTAGGATTTGTCACTCCGAGTATCGGAGAGGTATCTCTGGGCCCTCTCGGTAATACACATCATAAGCTTGCAAGCAAACGACTAATGAGTTAGTCACGAGGTGATGTATTACAGAACGAGTAAAGAGACTTGCCGGTAATGAGATTGAACTAGGTATATATGAAGATACCGACGATCGAATCTCGGGCAAGTAACATACCGATCACTACAAAAAAAAGACACATCCGTGACATTTTGGGCCGAACAATTTTTTTTCCTGTCATGCTTATGACACTTCTATGACGATAATTGTGACAAAACCCGCTATCATCATAGATGTGGTGGGATCCTACTTCTATGACAAAAAATCATGACAGAAAATGGGCTTTTCATGCTGGGCGGGCCAGAGACGCAGCTGCATGACATTCTTTTGGCCATCCATGACGAAAAAAACCATGGTAGAAGCGAGGGCGAGGAAAATATCGGAGAGTTCCCGGTTACGATGGGTGGTCGGGGGCCAAGCGATGCGCGTTTCTCTCGTACACGTACGCGCGTGGGTGCGAGGCATTGGGCTCTAACTGAACCCGAGCGAGGCGTTCGCCTACTGAACCTGAGCGATTGCACTGCAGGCTACGCGTTACTGAACCCGGGCGATCGATCGATCCCTGGCTGTTAACTGAACCCGATCGAGCGATTCCGTCGCTATTGCTGCTAACTGAAGCCGATCGAACCTGCTGCCTCTTGATGAACAGTGAGTGTTGCTGGGGGGTTGGATGAACAGTTCCCGGTGGGGGTTGGATGAATAGGACCCCGTGGTAGTAGAGGCTGTTGCCGCTTGGTGAACAGGACCCCGATCGATCGAGCCAGTTGGGGGTGGATGAACATGACCCCGTGGAGAGCTGGATGAACAGGACGACCCCGTGGAGGGCTGGTTGAACAGTAGCCGGTGGAGGGCTGGATGAACAATAGCCCGTGGAGGGGTGGTTGAACAGGACCCCGTGGAGAGGGCTGGTTGAACAGTAGCCGGTGGAGGAGCGGTGGAGGCTGGATGAACAGGAGCCCGTGGATGAACAGTCGCAGGTGGAGGCTGAAGGAGGTCGACGATGGATGAACAATAGCCCGTGGAGGCTGGAGGAGGTCAACGGTGGAGATGAACAGTAGCCCGTGGAGTCACGTTTTGCGGTACGCCACACCCCTCCCGATGAACAGGACCCCTGTTTCGACCGTAGCGCTCCAACACAAGTCCGTTTCCTCTGTTTTGCGGTACGCCACACCCCTCCCGATCAACAGGACCCCGTTTTGACCGTAGGAGGTCGAAGAGAAGTCCGTTTCCTCCGTTTTGCGGTACGCCACACCCCTCCTGGTGAACAGGATCCAGTTTCGACCGTAGGCGGTCAAACACAAGGCCGTTTCCTCCGTTCTGCGGTACGCCAGGCCTCGTTTCGATCGGCTGTTCCGTCCAAGCCGGTTGGCTCCCGATGAAAAGCACATATTCCGTTGCTTCCCGATGAACACGATGACGCAATTTCTCCATTCCGACCCAGTCGGTTGGCTGCCGATGAACAGGACGCCGTCGCTGCCTCTCCATGTACACGAGCCCTAGCCGTACGTATGCACGAGTAGGCGTTGGAGACCCCGCCCGTATGTACATACGTGGCTGTATTTACTTTCTTGCACCCTGGTTGTACGTATGTGTACATGCTACGTCCGTGCCTCTACTACGACACATGCCCTTCCTTACTCGGCCACGGTTCATCGCTGCAGCCTGCAGACAGACCGATCGTATGTACGTACACGTTCGCGACCAGAATGACAATGCTACGTACGCTTCGACCAGGTGGGTCCCGACTGTCAGGGAGGATAAGGAGGCACTTCCTTGCATGCGAAGATGTAGCTAGTGGGTCCCAGCAGTCAGGGGGAAATGTTTTTTCGCGAAATACGGTGGCCCGTCCGATGGGTCCCTGCTGTCAGGTGGAGGAATCATTATTTTGCGCGTAATAGGGAGGCACTTCCTTGCTGCGTGATGACCCACAAGTATAGGGGATCTATCGTAGTCCTTTCGATAAGTAAGAGTGTCGAACCCAACGAGGAGCAGAAGGAAATGACAAGCGGTTTTCAGTAAGGTATTCTGTGCAAGCACTGAAATTATCAGTAACAGATAGTTTTGTGATAAGGTAATTTGTAACGGGTAACAAATAATAAAAGTAAATAAGGTGCAGCAAGATGGCCCAATCCTTTTTGTAGCAAAGGACAAGCCTGGACAAATTCATATATAAAGGAAAACGCTCCCGAGGACACATGGGAATTATCGTCAAGCTAGTTTTCATCACGCTCATATGATTCACGTTCGTTACTTTGATAATTTGGTATGTGGGTGGACCGGTGCTTGGGTGCTGACCTTCCTTGGACAAGCATCCCACTTATGATTAACCCCTATTGAAAGCATCCGCAACTACAAAAGAAGTATTAAGGTAAACCTAACCATAGCATGAAACATATGGATCCAAATCAGCCCCTTACGAAGCAACGCATAAACTAGGGTTTAAGCTTCTGTCACTCTAGCAACCCATCATCTACTTATTACTTCCAATGCCTTCCTCTAGGCCCAAACAATGGTGAAGTGTCATGTAGTCGGCGTTCACATAACTCCACTAGAGGAGAGACATCATACATCTCATCAAAATATCGAACGAATACCAAATTCACATGACTACTTATAGCAAGACTTCTCCCATGTCCTCAGGAACAAACATAAGTACTCACAAATCATATTCATGTTCATAATCAGAGGGGTATTAATATGCATAAAGGATCTGAACATATGATGTTCCACCAAATAAACCAACTAGCATCAACTACAAGGAGTAATCAACACTACTAGCAACCTACAGGTACCAATCTGAGGTTTTGAGACAAAGATTGGATACAAGAGATGAACTAGGGTTTGAGAGGAGATGGTGCTAGTGAAGATGTTAATGGAGATTGACCCCCTCCCGATGAGAGGATCGATGGTGATGACGATGATGATGATTTCCCCCTCCCGGAGGGATGTTTCCCCGGCAGAACAGCTCCGCCGGAGCCATAGATTGGTTCCGCCAAGGTTCCACCTCCTGGCGGCGATGTTTCGTCCCGAAAGCTTCCTCCTGATTTTTTCCAGGGTGAAAGACTTCATATAGCAGAAGATGGGCACCGGAGGCCTGCCAGGGGGACCACGAGGCAGGGGGCGCGCCCCCACCCTCGTGGATGGTGGGTGGCCCCCTCTGGTTGATTCTTTCGCCAGTATTTTTTATTAATTCCAAAAACTGCCTCCGTGAAGTTTCAGGACTTTTGGAGCTGTGCAGAATAGGTCTCTAATATTTGCTCCCTTTTCAGCCCAGAATTCCAGCTGCCGGCATTCTCCCTCTTCATGTAAACCTTATAAAATAAGAGAGAATAGGCATAAGTATTGTGACATAATGTGTAATAACAGCCCATAATGCAATAAATATCGATATAAAAGCATGATGCAAAAGGGACGTATCAACTCCCCCAAGCTTAGACCTCGCTTGTCCTCAAGCGGAAACCGATAACGGAAAATATGTCCACATGTTTAGAGATAAAGGTGTCGATAAAATAAAATACGGACATGAGGGCATCATGATCATTCTTATAACAGCAACATATATATATATATATATATATTGTCATATGATTTCTTATGCTAAGGTAACAATCTATTCACAATGTCAAGTATGAATCAGAAACTTCATTGAAAACTAACAAACTATAATCTCGGTCATTGAAACAATTGCAAATTATCATAACATCGGAAAAAGTCAATAAGAGCTTTTCAGCAAGTCCACATACTCAACTATCATTTAGTCTTTCACAATTGCTAACACTCACGCAATACTTATGGGTATGGAGTTTTAATTGTACACAGAGAAAGATAGGGGCTTATAGTGCTGCCTCCCAACCTTTTACCTCAAGGGTAATGTCAACAATAATAGTTCATGATAACTTACATCCAATTGGATATATATATCAGGATCTTTCCAACACAATGTGCTCGCCAAAGGATAAAATGTAAAAAGGAAAGGTGAATTTCACCATGACTCTTGTATAAAGTATGAGACAAGAATAAAAGATAGGCCCTTCGCAGAGGGAAGCAAAGGTTGTCATGTGCTTTTATGGTTGGATACACAAAATCTTAATGCGAAAGAACGTCACTTTATATTGCCACTTGTGATATGGACCTTTATTATGCAGTCCGTCATTTTTATTTCTTCCACATCACAAGATCGTATAAAGCTTATTTCCTCCACACTAATAGATCAGACATATTTAAAGAGCAATTTTTATTTCTTGCAACAATGACAACTTACTTAAAGGATCTTACTCAATCCATAGGTAGATATGATGGACTCTCATGGCAAAACTGGGTTTAAGGATATTTGGAAGCACAAGTAGTATCTCTACTTGGTGAAAAGAGTTTGGCTAGCATGAGGGAGAAAGGCAAGCTCAACATGTTGGATGATCCATGACAATATACTTTATTTCGGATATAAGAAAACATAACCCACTACGTTGTCTTCCTGGTCCAATATCAACTCTTTAGCATGTCATATTTTAATGAGTGCTCACAATCATAAAAGATGTCCAAGATAGTATATTTATATGTGAGAACCTCTCTTTCTTTATTACTTCCTATTAATTGCAACGATGACCAAAACTATGTTTGTCAACTCTCAACAACTTTTATTCATCATACTCTTTATATGTGAAGTCATTACTCTCCATAAGATCAATATGATCTCTTTATTTCTTTTTGTTCTTTTTTTTCTTTCATTCCCTCAAGATCATAGCAAGATAATCAAGCCCTTGACTCAACACTAATCTTTAATATATATAGCTCACGGACTCGATTACATAGAAGGATCATAAAGCAAAACTCAAAACTAGATCATACCAAAACTTTATTCTACTAAATCAAAATATTACTAAAAGGATCGAACTAAGAAAAACGGTAAAGATAGGAGTATGATGGCGATACGATACTGGGGCACCTCCCCCAAGCTTGGCAGTTGCCAAGGGGAGTGCCCATACCCATGTGTTTATGTCACTTTCTTCGGAGGTGGTGATGATGGAGTTGTTGATGATGTAAATTGTGTTTTTAGCTTCTTCATATTGTAATTGTGAAGAGCAATTTCCTCCTTTAAATCATCGACCTCCGATTCCAGCTTCAAGATCTTGTCACATAAATCTCCTTTGCTTTTCTGCCAAAAATGAGAAGGAATAGATCGGTTGTTAGACAGTTTAGCCCTCTTAGGGAGACTAGACTTCTTGAACTTCACGTGCATATCCCCAGGTTGAGGTAGAGGGACATCCTCCTCCTCCGAACTTGAATCATTGATCCTCATCAAATGAGCATCCTCCTCCTCATCCGCAGTTCGACCACAAGGAGATTGATCCCCATAGGTCTTTGGGTCAGCAATGAGGTGTGAGACATAGCTCTCTCCGTCGGAATCCAGAGATGACATCTTTGCTCCAAATCTGCTACAGAAATAGCTCGAAACAAAATAGAGGATATTTGCGTGATACTAGGGTCAAAACCTTCGAGAGATTATATAATAAATTTTTACCGACCAAAAGAAGTATCGTGCAAGAAAACGGAGTTCGGAGAGCACACGAGGTGTCCACGAGGCAGGGGGTGCGCCCAGGGGGTAGGGCGCGCCCTCCACCCTTGTGGATGCCTCGTGTCCTTCCCGGACTACTTCTTATTTTCCTATTTTCTTAAATATTCCAAAAGAGAGAAAAATTGCCATTAGATCTGTTTTGGTGTCGGTTTACTTACCGTACCACATACCTATTCCTTTTCGGAGTCTGAAACATTCTGGAAAGTGTCCCTTATGTATTCCTCCGGGGTTACGGTTTCAATAACATTAGTTTCAACATTTATGGGATTACCTGAGATATAATGCTTGATTCTTTGACCGTTCACCACCTTCAGAGTTGTGCCTTCGAAGCTGTTGATTTTTATGGCACCGGAACGATAGACCTCCTCGATAACGTAAGGACCTTCCCATTTAGAGAGGAGTTTTCCTGCAAAAAATCTTAAACGAGAGTTGAATAGCAACACATAATCACCTACATTAAACTCACGCTTTTGTATCCTTTTGTCATGCCATCTTTTAACCTTTTCTTTAAACAGTTTGGCATTCTCATAGGCTTGGGTTCTCCATTCATCAAGTGAGCTTATGTCAAATAGCCTCTTCTCACCGGCAAGTTTGAAATCATAATTGAGCTCTTTAATGGCCCAATATGCCTTATGTTCTAGTTCGAGAGGTAAGTGACATGCTTTTCCATAAACCATTTTATACGGAGACATACCCATAGGATTTTTATATGCAGTTCTATAGGCCCATAATGCATCATCAAGTTTCTTGGACCAATTCTTTCTAGATCTATTAACAGTCTTTTGCAAAATTAATTTAAGCTCTCTATTGCTCAATTCTACTTGACCACTAGACTATGGGTGGTATGGAGATGCAATTCTATGATTAACATCATACTTAGCAAGCATTTTACGAAAGGCACCATGAATAAAGTGTGAACCACCATCAGTCATTAAATATCTAGGGACCCCAAACCTCGGAAAAATAACTTCTTTGAGCATCTTAATAGAGGTGTTATGATCAGCACTACTAGTTGGAATATCTTCTACCCACTTAGTAACGTAATCAACAACAACTAAAATATGAGTATAGCCATTAGAGGAAGGAAACTGTCCCATCTAATCAAAGCCCCAAATATCAAATGGTTCAATAACAAGTGAGTAATTCATAGGCATTTCTTGACGTCTACTAATATTACCAATTCTTTGACATTCATCACAAGACAAGACAAACTTACGAGCATCCTTGAAGAGAGTAGGCCAATAAAAATCGGATTGCAATACCTTATGTGCAGTTCTATCTCTAGCGTGGTGTCCTCCATAAGCCTCGGAGTGACACTTGCGTAGGATCTGTTCCTGTTCATGCTCAGGTACACAACGTCTAATAACACCATCTACTCCTTCTTTGTAAAGGTGTGGGTCATCCCAGAAGTAATGTCTTAAATCATAGAAAAACTTTTTCTTTTGCTGGTATGTGAAACTAGGTGGTATAAATTTAGCAACAATGTAATTAGCATAATCAGCATACCATGGAGCAGTACGAGAAGCATTTATGACAGCTAATTGTTCATCAGGAAAGCTATCATCAATAGGTAGTGGGTCATCAAGAACATTCTCTAACCTAGACAAGTTGTCTGCAACGGGGTTCTCAGCTCCCTTTCTATCAATAATATGCAAATCAAATTCTTGTAGCAAGAGAACCCATCTAATAAGTCTAGGTTTAGCATCTTTCTTTTCCATAAGATATTTAATAGCAGCATGATCAGTGTGAACAGTTACTTTTGAATCAACAATATAAGGTCTGAACTTATCACAAGCAAATACAACTGCTAAAAATTCTTTTTCAGTAGTAGCATAATTTCTCTGGGCACTGTCTAGAGTTTTACTAGCATATTGGATAACATTTAATTTCTTATCAACTCTTTGTCCTAGAACAGCACCTACAGCATAATCACTAGCATCACACATAATTTCAAAGGGTAAATTCCAATCAGGTGGCTGAACAATAGGTGCAGAAATCAAAGCTTTCTTAAGTATTTCAAATGCTTCTACACAATCATCATCAAAGATAAAAGGAACATCTTTTTGTAAGAGATTAGTCAGAGGCCTAGAAATTTTTGAGAAGTCTTTAATGAACCTCCTATAAAAACCGGCATGACCAAGGAAACTTCTTATACCTTTAATGTCCTTGGACACGACATCTTTTCAATAGCATCAACTTTAGCTTTATCAACTTCAATACCTCTTTCGGAAATTTTATGCCCCAAGACAATACCTTCATTAACCATAAAGTGGCACTTCTCCCAATTCAAGACAAGATTAGTTTCTTCACATCTCTGCAAAACTCGATCAAGGTTGCTCAAGCAATCATCAAAAGAAGTTCCATATACGGAGAAATCATCCATGAAAACCTCAACAATCTTTTCACAAAAATCAGAGAATATAGCCATCATGCATCTTTGAAAGGTAGCAGGTGCTAAACCAAAAGGCATAGGTCTATAAGCAAAGGTACCGAAAGGGCAAGTAAAAGTGGTCTTTTCTTGATCCTCTTTTGACACAGGTATTTGAGAGAAACCAGAATAACCATCTAGAAAGCAAAAATGTGTATGTTTGGATAATCTTTCTAGCATTTGATCAATAAAAGGTAAAGGGTAATGATCCTTTTTAGTAGCTTTATTTAATTTGCGGAAATCAATTACCATCCTATAACCTGTAACAATTCTTTGTGGGATCAATTCATCTTTATCATTAGGAACAACAGTAATACCTCCCTTCTTAGGGACACAATGGACAGGACTTACCCACTGACTATCAGCAACGGGATAAATTATACCTGCCTCCAGAAGCTTTAGTATTTCTTTTCTTACCACTTCTTTCATCTTAGGATTTAACCGTCGTTGGTGATCAACAACCGGTTTAGCGTCTTTCTCCAATTTTATTTTGTGCTGGCATAAAGTGGGACTAACGCCCTTAAGATCATCAAGAGTATATCCAATAGCAGCACGGTGCTTCTTCAGAGTTTTCAATATTTTCTCTTCTTCCTTCTCTGAAAGGTTAGCACTAATAATAACAGGATATATCTTCTTTTCATCAAGATAAGCATATGTAAGAGTATCAGGTAATGGTTTAAGCTCAAACACGGGATCACCCTTGGGTGGAGGAGGATCCCCTAGGATTTCAACAGGCAAGTTGTGTTTCAAAATAGGTCCCTGTTTAAAGAATACTTCATCTATTTCCCTTCTTTCATTCATAAACATACCATTTTCATGGTCTAGCAAATATTGTTCTAAAGGATCATTAGGAGGCACAACAATAGAAGCAAGACCAATAATTTCGTCCTTACTAGGCAATTCTTTATCATGGGGTTGTCTACGAAACTTAGCAAAATTAAACTTATGAGACATATCCCCCAAGCCAATAGTAACAACATCCTTTTTGCAGTCTATCCTAACATTAACAGTATTCAAGAAGGGTCTACCAAATATAATGGGACAAAATTTATCTTGTGGGGAACCAAGAACAAGAAAATTAGCAGGATATTTAACTTTCCCACACAAGACTTCAACATCTCTAACAATCCCTATTGGTGAAATAGTATCTCTATTGGCAAGCTTAATTGTAACATCAATTTCTTCTATTTCAGCAGGTGCAATATCATGCATAATTTCTTTGTATAAGGAATGAGGTATTGCACTTGCACTAGCCCCCATGTCACACAAGCCATGATAACAATGATCTCCTATTTTAACAGAAATAACAGGCATGCCTACAATAGGTCTATGTTTATTTTTAGTGTCGGGTCTAGCAATTCTAGCAGCTTCATCACAGAAGTAAATAACATGCCCATCAATATTATCAGCCAAGAGATCTTTAACCATAGCAATACTAGGTTCAACTTTAATTTGCTCAAGGGGTGTAGGTGTTCTAGTATTACTCTTACGAACCACACTCAAAGCTTTAGCATGATCCTTTATTCTAACAGGGAAAGGTGGTTTCTCAATATAAGTAGTAGGAACAACAGGATCATTATAAGTGATAGTCTTTTCTTCAACTTTAATAGGTGCAACTATTTATACTTTAATGGGAGGATTATATTTAAATCACTTCTCCTTAGGGAGATCAACATGAGTAGCAAATGATTCACAGAAAGAAGCTACTATCTCAGAGTCAAGTCCATATTTAGTGCTAAATTCACGGAAAACATCAGTATCCATAAAAGATTTAACACAATCAAACTTAGGTGTTATACCTGACTCCTTACCTTCGTCGAGGTCCCAATCTTCAGAGTTGCGTTTAATTCTTTCCAATAAATCCCATTTGAATTCAATAGTCTTCATCATAAAAGAACCAGTACAAGAAGTATCGAGCATGGAGCGATTATTGAGAGAAAGCCTAGCATAAATTTTTTGAATAATAATTTCTCTTGAGAGCTCATGATTGGGGCATGAATATAGCATTGACTTAAGCCTCCCCCAAGCTTGAGCGATGCTTTCTCCTTTGCAAAGCCAAAAATTATATATATAATTACGATCACGATGAACAAGATGCAAAGGATAAAACTTCTGATGAAATTCCAATTTTAATCAGTTGTAGTTCCATGATCCCATATCATCACATAGCCTAAACCATGTCAATGCGTTTCCCTTCAAAGATAAAGGGAAGACCTTCTTCTTGATAACATCCTCGGGCATACCTGCAAGCTTAAATAATCCACAAACTTCATCCACATAGATTAGGTGCAAATCGGGATGCAATGTTCCATCACCTGTGAAAGGATTAGCTAGCAGTTTCTCTATCATACCCGAAGGAATTTCAAAGTAAACATTTTCAGTAGGTTCAGTAGGTTGAGGAGCAACTCTTTGCTCTACTGGTCGGGGTGAAGATACCCCGAACAAGCCCCTCAGAGGATTACTTTCCATAGTAACAAGTGACAGTAAATTTCAGCACACTATATAAATCTTTCCTTACCAAATTCCACTTACCAAAGGCGCTTCACTCCCCGGCAATGGTGCCATAAAAGAGTCTTCATGACCCACAAGTATAGGGGATCTATCATAGTCCTTTCGATAAGTAAGAGTGTCGAACCCAATGAGGAGCAGAAGGAAATGACAAGCAGTTTTCAGTAAGGTATTCTGTGCAAGCATTGAAATTATCAGTAACAGATAGTTTTGTGATAAGGTAATTTGTAACGGGTAACAAGTAATAAAAGTAAATAAGGTGCAGCAAGATGGCCCAATCCTTTTTGTAGCAAAGGACAAGCCCGGACAAATTCATATATAAAGGAAAACGCTCCCGAGGACACATGGGAGATATCGTCAAGCTAGTTTTCATCACGCTCATATGATTCACGTTCGTTACTTTGATAATTTGGTATGTGGGTGGATTGGTGCTTGGGTGCTAACCTTCCTTGGACAAGCATCCCACTTATGATTAACCCCTATTGCAAGCATCCGCAACTACAAAAGAAGTATTAAGGTAAACCTAACCATAGCATGAAACATATGGATCCAAATCAGTCCCTTACGAAGCAACGCATAAACTAGGGCTTAAGCTTCTGTCACTCTAGCAACCCATCATCTACTTATTACTTTCCAATGCCTTCCTCTAGGCCCAAACAATGGTGAAGTGTCATGTAGTCGGCGTTCACATAACTCCACTAGAGGAGAGACAACATACATCCATCAAAATATCAAACGAATACCAAATTCACATGACTACTTATAGCAAGACTTCTCCCATGTCCTCAGGAAAAAACGTAAGTACTCACAAATCATATTCATGTTCATAATCAGAGGGGTATTAATATGCATAAAGGATCTGAACATATGATCTTCCACCAAATAAACCAACTAGCATCAACTACAAGGAGTAATAGCAACCTACAGGTACCAATCTGAGGTTTTGAGACAAAGATTGGATAAAAGAGATGAACTAGGGTTTGAGAGGAGATGGTGCTGGTGAAGATGTTGATGGAGATTGACCCCCTCCCGATGAGAGGATCGATGGTGATGACGATGATGATGATTTCCCCCTCCCGGAGGGATGTTTCCCCGGCAGAACAGCTTCGCCGGAGCCCTAGATTGGTTCCGCCAAGGTTCCGCCTCGTGGCGGCGGTGTTTCGTCCCGAAAGCTTCCTCCTATTTTTTCCAGGGTGAAAGACTTCATATAGCAGGTGATGGGCACCGGAGGCCTGCCAGGGGGCCCACGAGGCAGGGGGCGCGCCCCCACCCTCGTGGATGGTGGGTGGCCCCCCTCTGGTTGATTCTTCACCAATATTTTTTATTAATTCCAAAAAGGCCTCCGTGAAGTTTCAGGACTTTTGGAGCTGCACAGAAGAGGTCTCTAATATTTGCTCCCTTTTCAGCCCAGAATTTCAGCTGTCGGCATTCTCCCTCTTCATGTAAACCTTATAAAATAAGATAGAATAGGAAAAAGTATTGTGACATAATGTGTAATAACAACCCATAATGCAATAAATATCGATATAAAAGCATGATGCAAAAGAGACGTATCAACTCCCCCAAGCTTAGACCTCGCTTGTCCTCAAGCGGAAACCAATAACGAAAAATATGTCCACATGTTTAGAGATAAAGGTGCCGATAAAATAAAATACGGACATGAGGGCATCATGATCATTCTTATAATAGCAACATATATATATATATATATATATATATATATATATATATATTGTCATATGATTTCTTATGCTAAGGTAACAATCTATTCACAGTGTCAAGTATGAATCAGAAACTTCATTGAAAACTAACAAACTATAATCTCGGTCATTGAAACAATTGCAATTTATCATAACATCGGAAAGAGTCAATAAGAGCTTTTCAGCAAGTCCACATACTCAAGTATAATTTAGTCTTTCACAGTTGCTAACACTCATGCAATACTTATGGGTATGGAGTTTTAATCGGACACAGATAAAGATAGGGGCTTATAGTGTTGCCTCCCAACCTTTTACCTCAAGGGTAATGTCAACAATAATAGTTCATGATAACTTACATCCAATGGGATATATATATCAGGATCTTTCCAACACAATGTGCTTGCCAAAGAATAAAATGTAAAAGGAAAGTGAAGGAAATATGCCCTAGAGGCAATAATAAAGTTATTATTTATTTCCTTATATTATGATAAATGTTTATTATTCATGCTAGAATTGTATTAACCGGAAACATAATACATGTGTGAATACATAGACAAACAGAGTGTCACTAGTATGCCTCTACTTGACTAGCTCGTTGATCAAAGATGGTTAAGTTTCCTAGCCATTGACATGGGTTGTCATTTGATTAACGAGATCACATCATTAGGAGAATGATGTGATTGACCTGACCCATTCCGTTAGCTTAGCACTCGATCGTTTAGTATGTTGCTATTGCTTTCTTCATGACTTATACATGTTTCTATGACTATGAGATTATGCAACTCCCGTTTACCGGAGGAACACTTTGTGTGCTACCAAACGTCACAACGTAACTGGGTGATTATAAAGGTGCTCTACAGGTGTCTCCAAAGGTACTTGTTGGGTTGGCGTATTTCGAGATTAGGATTTGTCACTCCGATTGTCGGAGAGGTATCTCTGGGCCCACTCAGTAATACACATCACTATAAGCCTTGCAAGCATTGTAACTAATGAGTTAGTTGTGGGATGATGTATTATGGAACGAGTAAAGAGACTTGCCGGTAACGAGATTGAACTAGGTATCGAGATACCGACGATCGAATCTCGAGCAAGTAACATACCGATGACAAAGGGAACAACGTATGTTGTTATGCGGTCTGACCGATAAAGATCTTCGTAGAATATGTGGGAGCCAATATGAGCATCCAGGTTCCGCTATTGGTTATTGACCGGAGAGGTGTCTCGGTCATGTCTACATAGTTCTCGAACCCGTAGGGTCCGCACGCTTAACGTTACGATGATGGTTATATTATGAGTTTATATGTTTTGATGTACCGAAGGAGTTCGGAGTCCCGGATGAGATCGGGGACATGACGAGGAGTCTCGAAATGGCCGAGACGTAAAGATCGATATATTGGACGACTATATTTGGACTCCGGAAAGGTTCCGAGTGATTCGGGTATTTTCGGAGTACCGGAGAGTTACGGGAATTCGTATTGGGCCTTAATGGGCCATACGGGAAAGGAGAGAAAGGCCCCAAAGGGTGGCCGCACCCCTCCCCATGGACTAGTACGAATTGGACTAGGGGGGGGGGCGCCCCCTTCCTTCTTTCTCCTTCTCCCTTCCCTTTTCCTACTCCAACAAGGAAAGGAGGAGTCCTACTCCCGGTGGGAGTAGGACTCCCCCCTTGGCGCGCCCTCCTCCTTGGCCGGCGGCCTCCCCCTTGCTCCTTTATATACGGGGGCAGGGGGGCACCCCATAGACACAACAATTGATCTATTGATCTCTTAGCCGTGTGCGGTGCCCCCCTCCACCATATTACACCTCGATAATATCGTAGCGGTGCTTAGGCGAAGCCCTGCGTCGGTAGAACATCATCATTGTCACCACGCCGTCGTGCTGACGAAACTCTCCCTCAACACTCGGCTGGATCGGAGTTCGAGGGACGTCATCGAGCTGAACGTGTGCTGAACTCGGAGGTGCCGTACGTTCGGTACTTGATCAGTCAGATCGTGAAGACGTACGACTACATCAACCGCGTTGTGTTAACGCTTCCGCTATCAGTCTACGAGGGTACGTGGACAACACTCTCCCCTCTCGTTGCTATGCATCACCATGATCTTGCGTGTGCGTAGGAATTTTTTTGAAATTACTACGTTCCCCAACAGAAAGGTCAAGTTCACCATGACTCTTGTATAAATTATGAGACAAGAATAAAAGATAGGCTCTTCGCAGAGGGAAGCAGAGGTTGTCATGTGCTTTTATGGTTGGATGCACAAAATCTTAATGCGAAAGAACGTCACTTTATATTGCCACTTGTGATATGGACCTTTATTATGCAGTCCGTCGCTTTTATTTCTTCCACATCACAAGATCATATAAAGCTTATTTTCTCCACACTAATAGATCATACATATTTAGATAGCAATTTTTATTGCTCGAAACAATGACAACTTACTTAAAGGATCTTACTCAATCCATAGGTAGATATGATGGACTCTCATGGCAAAACTGGGTTTAAGGATATTTGGAAGCACAAGTAGTATCTCTACTTGGTGCAAAGAGTTTGGCTAGCATGAGGGATAAAGGCAGGCTCAACATGTTGGATGATCCATGACAATATATACTTTATTTCGGATATAAGAAAACATAACCCATTACGTTGTCTTCCTTGTCCAACATCAACTCTTTAGCATGTCATATTTTAATGAGTGCTCACAATCATAAAAGATGTCCAAGATAGTATATTTATATGCGAGAACCTCTCTTTCTTTATTACTTCCTATTAATTGCAACGATGACCAAAACTATGTTTGTCAACTCTCAACAACTTTTATTCATCATACTCTTTATATGTGAAGTCATTACTCTCCATAAGATCAATATGATCTCTTTATTTCTTTTTCTTTCTTTTTTTTCTTTCATTCCCTCAAGATCATAGCAAGATAATCAAGCCCTTGACTCAACACTAATCTTTATTATATATAGCTCACGGACTCGATTACATAGAAGGATCATAAAGCAAAACTCAAAACTAGATCATACCAAAACTTTATTCTACTAAATCGAAATATTACTAAAAGGACCGAACTATGAAAAACGGTAAAGATAGGAGTATGATGGCGATACGATACCGGGGCACCTCCCCCAAGCTTGGCAGTTGCCAAGGGGAGTGCCCATACCCATGTGTTTATGTCCCTTTCTTCGGAGGTGGTGATGATGGAGTTGTTGATGATGTAAATTGTGCTTTTAGCTTGTTCATATTGTAATTGAGAAGAGCGATTTCCTCCTTTAAATCATCGACCTCAGATTCCAGCTTCAAGATTTTGTCACATAAATCTCCTTTGCTTTTCTGCCGAAAACGGGAAGGAATAGATCGGTTGTTAGACAGTTTAGCCCTGTTAGGGAGACTAGACTTCTTGAACTTCACGTGCATATGCCTAGGTTGAGGTAGACAGACATCCTCCTCCTCCGAACTTGAATCATTGATCCTCATCAAATGAGCATCCTCCTCCTCATCCGTAGTTCGACCACAAGGAGATAGATCCCCATAGGTCTTTGGGTCAGAAATGAGGTGTGAGACATAGCTCTCTCTGTCGGAATCCTGTGATGACATCTTTGCTCCAAATCTGCTACAAACACAGCTCGAAACAAAAACAGAGGATATTTGCGTGATACGAGGGTCAAAACCTTCGGGTGATTATATAATGAATTTTTACCGACCAAAAGAAGTATCGTGCAAGAAAACGGAGTTCGGAGAGCACACGAGGTGTCCACGAGGCAGGAGGGCGCGCCCTCCAGCCTCGTGGATGCCTCGTGTCCTTCCCGGACTACTTCTTATTTTTCCTATTTTCTTAAATATTCCAAAACGGAGAAAAATTGCCATTAGAACTGTTTTGGTGTCGGTTTACTTACCGTACCACATACCTATTCCTTTTCGGAGTCTGAAACGTTCTAGAAAGTGTCCCTTATGTATTCCTCCGGGGTTATGGTTTCAATAACATTAGTGGCACCGCTAAGTTCATCTAGCATATCATCAAGGCGTGGAATGGGGTACCTATAGCGAACGGTAATAGCATTGATAGGTTTACAATCGGAACACATGCGAAATCTACCGTCTCTTTTTGGCACAAGAATGACCGAGACGGTACAAGGGCTCAAACTTTCACGCACATGTCCATGGTCTATGAGATGTTTTACTTGCCTTTGTATTTCTTTTGTTTCTTCGGGGTGACGCGGTATGGGGCCTTGTTTGGAAGAGGTGCTCCGGGGATGAGGTCGATGCGGTGCTCAATGCCTCGTAGTGGAGGTAGACCCGGAGGTAGCTCATCGGGGAAAACATCTCGGAATTCCTGCAATAGAGAAGATAACACTAAAGGTAGATTGTGAGAGATGTTAGCTTTTGGTGCCTCATCCTTGCACAAAAGGACATAGTGCATGACACTTGATTGGTTCTCATACTGTCATACACTTCTCTCATCTCACGTTTGGTGGCAAAGAGGACTAAGTTCTTCTTGTCGCTCATCGTGGAGGCACTCAATTTGGGCTTGTGGCGCTCACTCTCTTTTTTATGGTTCACTCTCTCACTATTCTCTCCACGATGGGTAGCTTGCTTGTCGGCGATCACTTGGCTTGGATACATGGGTCGTAGCACGTACTCCTTTCCTTCCATCTTGAAGCTATAGTGGTTTGTACGCCTGTTGTGGATGACACCTCGGTCATATTGCCATGGCCGTCCAAGAAGGAGGTGACAAACGGTCATCGGGAGGACATCACACTCCAAAGTGTCTTCGTAGGCTCCGATTTTGAAAGAAACTTGTACCCTATGCTCGACTTGGATAGTGCCGATGTCGCTTAGCCATTGAACCTTGTAGGGGTGCGGGTGCTTCATCTTGACCAATTGAAGCTTGGAGCATAGTTCTTCACTTGCTAGGTTATGGCAACTCTCTCCATCGATGATGACCTTGGCGGACCTTCCATTGATGCTGGCCTTGGTGTGGAAGATATGGCATCTTTGGTCTTCGTCTTGTTGATGTTGAAGAGTCAAGACCTTTGAGACAACAAGAGTGGGGCTCGAATCTTCGTCACAAAAGACTTGATCATCTTCATCGTCGTTCACTTGTCGGTGCATGGCCACTTGGTCAACGGCTTCCATTTCACCTTCACTCATGGAGTCATAGGTTCCGTCGTTGTTGAGGATCATGGTGCGCTTGTTTGTACACTCAAAGGACTTGTGGCCTCGGCCGCCGCATGTGAAGCATTTGAAGGAACTTGTCTTGATTGTCTCATCGGTTGGGGTAGATGATGATGAAGCTTTCGGCTTGAGGTTGCTTGTAGTAGGAGGATGACTTGAGCTTGTCTTGTAACTTGACTTGTCACCGTTGCTTGTAGATGGCTTGGTTGAGGTAGAAGGTGTTGGAATCGTTGAAGCTTGATTGTTGGAGAAGCCATAGGACTTGGATGAGTACTTGGTGTACTTGAAGTCATCTTGCACTTGACGTTCCGCCTTGGTAGCTTGATGCACTAGCTCGATGAGGTTCGAGTATGGTTGGAAGTCGCCGATCTTCTTTATAGGATGATTGAGTCCATTCAAGAAACGTGCCATAGTTTGCTCATCATCTTCCGTGACATTGGCTCGTATCATGGAAATCTACATTTCTTTGTAGTACTCTTCAACGCTCTTGGTTCCTTGCTTGAGTAGTTGGAGTTTCTTGAAGAGGTCGCGGTTGTAGTAGTTAGGCACGAAACATGCTCTCATGACATCCTTCATTTGCGCCCAAGTTGTGATGGGTGGTTCACCTTTTGCCTCTCGGCGCTCAATGACTTGTTCCCACCAAATGAGGACGTAATCTTGGAACTCAAGGGATGCCATCGCGATCTTTTTCTCTTCTTCATAGTTGTGCAAGCGGAAGATTTTGTCAACCTTCAATGCCCATGATATGTACTCTTCGGGGTCATTGCTTCCGGTGACCTTGGGCATGGTGAACTTTAGCTTGCCGTATCGTTGCTCTTCATTGTGTTGGGGTCAAGGATGATGACGCCCATGTCGTTGAGGATTGACAATCTCATGTTGCTCTTGGCGAGGAGGGTTGTCGACCTCATGTTGCTCTTCTCTTGGAGGATTTCCATTGTCTTCGTGCTCTCGATGAACTTGATGTTCTTGTCTAGCTTGAGGAGGCGCTTGTCGATCTTGACAAGGAACTTGACGATGCACACATGATTGATAAATCCTTTCTTTAACTTCATCGCGAAGCGCTTCTTGGTGCTCACGAGCTTGGCGGCCTCGATTGGCTATGGCTCGACTTGAATCTCGGAGGGCACGTTGCGCCTCAAGTGCTTGAGCTTCACGAAGTTGTTGTTCTTGGCGTTGTGCCTCGACATCTTGTACATCTTGGTGTTGTCGCGCTTGCTCCTGTTGTTCTTATTGCCGGTGGCGTTGCCGTTCTTGTGCTTGCGCGAAAGTAGCTTGGTTTTGACGGTGTCGATGCTCTTGAGAGACGGTGTCGTGAAGAGGATTGCGGTTTGCTTGACGATCTTGACGCGCGACACGACGAAGAGTATTCGATGTCGGGGTACTTGAGCCGGAGATAGTGTCGTCGGAGTGTCGACTCGAGCGGCTCCATCTTGAGTAGGATGAAGTGGTAGAAGAGCGGTTGACCAACAAGGCACGAATCTCGTCCATTCTTGCATTGTTCTCTTGCTTTTATTCATCGAGCTTGTTGTCGAAGTAGTCTCTTGTACGTTGCTCGGAGAGTCGCAAGTCGGTGGCGAGGTTGTCAATCCGGTCGCTCAGTGCTAGTTGCTCTTGATGCAAAGCTCGTTGTGTACCAAATAGGTGTATCTTGGTGACGTAGTTGTTCAGGTCGTCGTCTTGCTCAAGGAAGAGTGGGTTGGTAGAGGAACTTGGCCTATCCATCATTTCAAGCAAATATGTGAGTGGGAGAAAGAGAAGAACTTATACCAAATGTACCTTTACCGATGTTGAAGATGGATCAATGATCATTCAATGTGTAATAAGGAAATAGCACAATTGGTACCAATTCTTGTCGGTTTCTCACACCTACACAAGTAAAAGCTTATATTGGAGCTTGGTTAGGATGGTGGCACAAAATTTGGTGCAATTCTTAGTGAGACTTAATAATGTTGGAAAAGATTCGCAAATTTGCAAATGCAACAAGTAGACCAATAGCAAGATGGGGTACACGGAAACACACACGCAAGTAGATAAAAGGGGTTGTGCAACCAAGGGGTGAGCCAAAATGTGGAATCCACGAAAATGCTCTTGTTGCACAACACTAGAGAGATGCTAGCACGTTTGCACAATAGGCGGATACGAACTTGTGCACAACCTACTAAGCAAAAATGCAATGACTTCTATCCCAAGTATGCTATAGGGTATGATATTCTGATGATATGATCCAAGATGATCGAGTATGACAATCTTAATGTTGTATGATGCTATGGTTCTTGCTTATAAGCTCTTTGCTTATCTTTCCCTTTTGCTTCAAAGCTTGTTTGGCTCTTTGTTGTTTGAGCTCTTTTCTCATGCAATGCTTCACGAACCAAGATAGCAATTGAGTATATGCGATGACAACTTTGTGACACAAGAGATGATACCAAGGTATGCAACACGATGATATGGTATGTATGCTATGGGAATTATGATCACTAATGTGCACAAGTCACATTGCCGGCAATACTCAAAGGCTAGTCTCGATGGGTAAGCTACGCAAAATGGGCTATGGGGTTATCAATGCAATCGCCAGAATGTATAATGATATCATGATACCAATATGAGGTTACCGTTGATGACGAGTCCTTTGCGAAGATGAGCGGCGGTGATGTCGATGTCGAACCGTTCCTAGTTAGCCGAAACACCCTAGGATACGATGAACCACAACTCAAATTCTCAAAACCAAAGTTAAAATGGTGGTATTGAAGTTGGCAATGCGGAAGTGAGATTGTTTGCGGAAAGCGGTGGTTGTATGCGGAGGATATGGTGGAGGGCCTAGGCAAAGATGCCAAAATGACAAAAGTTTGAAGGTGTCAAATTGTGTTGGAACCTATCTATGTGGATGGGGGATGTCAATAGCTACTCAACAAGCTAAAGAACGCGAAAATCGGACTCCGGATGTCGAAGTTATGGTCGAAACTGTCCATCAGCCGAGGCTGAAACTGGGAGGGGCGGAAGTACCGCTTGGGAGGGCAGTTGTACCGCTCCTGGAGCTCAGCGGTAGTACCGCTTGGAGTGGGCAGAAGTACCGCTGGTGTCGGGATGAAATTGTGGCGGAAATGGATGATTTTGGGGCTAAAAGTGGATGGATTTCGTGGATGGGAAGTGGTGAAACTTGGGGAGATGCTAGATCGACTCGAAACCAAGCAAATCCGCGGATCAAATCCAACAAAACTTCATCACACCAAAAAATCACAAAAAAAATTTGGGGCTATTTTTTGGTGGGGATTTTTGAATTTAGGACAAAAACAACAAAATCAAGCTAGAAAATGAAGCGGGGAGGCTCCGAAATCGTGATCAACGTGGCTCATGGTACCAAGATGATGTAGGGTGGAACCCTAAACGGCCGATCTTTCACGAAAGGAGCGGATCCCAACTAAGAACACGAGGGGAAAATGAGGGAAAACACAAGAGGATCTCTCAAACCAACAAGATATAGTCACACATATGCTAGATCCGAGTACACATAGAGGTCACATGATCCAAAACCAACAAGGGATAATACATAGGGTAACCGATTCTTCTCCGAGAGGAAGTCTTGATGGGGCCACCCAAGAGGGGGTCTTGAATCCAACGTGGATCTTCTCCGTAGAGGGGCCGCGGTCTCTCTCAAGGAGTAGATACGTATGGATGAGCAAAGCTCAATCTCACATATGAGCTAAACAATGCTAACCCTAATTCGGAGCTAGGGACGAGTACTTATAGTCCAAGGGGTAAGTTGGGGGTTACACGGGTCGTTGACCCTTTCATTGCGCACAGGCAGGCCGGTAGTACCGGTCATGGGGGCGGTTGTACCGCTGGGAGCTCAGGTACTGGTTCCTGGAGGTGTTTCCGAAGGTGCTCAGCGGTTGTACCGGTGCTTGGGGCGGTAGTACCGGTCTTTTGGCTGTTACCGGTATAAACCGGGGCTGTACCGGCCTTGCACCGCTTGATTACAGAAGGTTGACCGATAGTTGGGTGGTAGTTGGGCGGTTGTACCGGTCGACCGGTAGTTGGGCGGTAGTTGGGCGGTTGTACCGGTATTTCTGCGCTGGGAAGATGTTCTTCATGCCCTTGATGTCCATATTGCATTGTAACTTCTCCTTGGTTGCTTCCATGGTACCTAAGCACACAAAACATCTCCATTTGAGGTAGTAGCCATGTCTCAAGTGGGTCAAAGGAGAGTTCAACAAGGAGAGAGTTAACCTCGTTCTCGATGGCTCTCGCACGGGCTCTTGTCATTGGTCCAAGTGGTGTCGTGGGAGATGTAGGTAGGTCCATGGGGATGGCCTTGGGATGCTCTGCATCAGAAAGGGACGTCGATCAGCCGCAATCTGGTGCTGTCCGCAGCCGTGACAACTATCCGCGTGGCCAAGAAAAGCTAAGTCACGCAAAAATTTGGGTAATTTCATTTATATAAGTCTGTCTTCCTCGAAAGATCTCATTCCTTGTATGGGAAACCTGCACGCAATGGGACCCTTCCGCTATTGGCAACGCCCTTGCTCTGTTTCGAGCCCGCTCAACAGTTCAAGCGGCCGCCCTGAGAACGGCAAGGTGGCCTACCCGCTATTAGCAGCGCCCTTGTTCTGTTTTGAGTCCGCTCTATAGTTCAAGCGACCGCGCTGGGAGCGGCAAGGTGGTTTGCCCGGCAGCAAGCGCCCCCTAGCGGGATGCTAAGGATCCGTTCTCAAAGCACCTCGGCATGGGTTTCCGCGCCGGCAACCTTATCCAACCAAGCATAGGGTGCAAACATACAAAGAAAGATCTAACAGGAAGATAGCATGCTTGATCTTAAAGTACTGCAAAGTTATGTTACATCAAGTAATCACTGCGGTTCTAACTTAAGATAAAATTGTCTTGGTCTTGAACTCGCAGTGGCAACGAGAAATGGGGTGCCTAGTCCCGGCGCTGGCCCTCCACCCTCTGGACTCTGTCGACGCAGTCGATGATGGGCTTGATACGCTCCTTGAGCGCCGCGAGGTCCGCCTCCTCCGGCAAGCTCTCCAGCGCGTCGACAAAGTTGACGGTGGGGGTTCCAGAACACCACCTTGGTGAGCACCTTGGTCAGGGCACCCCAGCAGAGCCTCCGGGCCTCGTTGGCCAGATAAGTTGCCCAGTTGGAGCGGAACTGCTCCAGGGCGTCGAGGATGCGCTCGAAGAACAAGATCAGCCTGGCGTTGGGGCTTGTGTTCCTGTCCTCGAAGAGCCTGACATCCGGCATGCCCATGACGGCTAGCTGGGCGGTGAGCCTCCCTGCGACGTCGATGAGGCGGCCGATCCAGAGGTTCACACCCTTCGCGTACTCCTTGTACTCGGCGGCACCGTCCCTCCGCAGCCATTTCTCCTCCTCCAGGTCCTTGTTCTGGGTCTCCTCGCGAGCCCCGGCCTCCACAAGCTTCCCCTCCAAGCCCTCCAGCTTCAGCTTCAGGTCATTGATGGAGTCGTTGGCCTTGGAGAGTAGCTCGGCCTTGCCGAGGACTACAGCCTGCGCATCCGCCAAAGCGCCGTTGGTCGTGTCCTTCTCCTCCTTCAGCTCGAAGACCTCTTTCTTCAGCCCATCCCGCTCCACCTCCAGCTCCTTCACCTTGCCGACGTGGTCCAGGGCCAGAGCGTGGAGTGCATCCTTGTGCTTCTGCTCCAGCCCCTGGGTCCGCTGCGCAATGAGCTTCTCAACTTCCTCGTCCTTGCCGCGGAGCGTGGCGGTGAGCGCTTCCTCGCGGGCGGCCAGGTCCTCCTCCTAGGAGTTCAGCAAAGCCTGCTGCTGCCGCCCGGTAGCCTCGTCCTTGGCGGCCCGTTCCTTCGCCACCTCCTGGGCCTTCTCGACGTCAGCCTGCTTTAGGACGAGCTCCCGTTTGCGCTCGGCCAGCTCGTCCTAGGCATCCTTCAGTCCTTCCTGAGCCTCGCGGAATCAGGCCTACGTCTGAGCGATGCGCTCCTCAAGATCCGCCTCCGCCTTGTCCACGGCCGCCAACCTGGATTTCGCCTTGTCCAGGCGGGCACGGTGGAGTGCCTGGAGTTTCTGAAAGTTGGCGCCCATGGCTCGGAGAAGTTGCTCCTCTTGGGAACCGCCGTCGCCGGGGCTCGTTTCGTCGACAACCTGGAGCCCGGCGGTGGAGAGCGCCTCGTCGTCGAACACCTCCCCCTCAGCCGGCGCCCTGGTGCCCGCCGTCCCTGGGAGGTGGACGAACAGGCCGTCGCCCACCTTCAAGTACCTGCCCGGGGCGGGGGCCGGAGGGGAGGAAGGTTGGTTGTTGGCCACCTCCTCCTCGGTGGCAGCCATGTCGGCCTCCCCGGCAGCGGCCTCGCTGGCCCCTTCGGCAGTATCCCTGCCGACCTCCTCGGCAGCGGCCTTGCCGGCCTCCCCAGCAGGCCCCTTGGCGGCCTCCTCAGCGGCGGTCTTGGTGGCCTCCTCGGCGGCAATCTTGTCGGCCTCGGCCTCGGCGTCCTTGGCAACCTCCTCGATGATGGTGTCAATATCCTCCCGGTCCCCCGAGGAAGGGTCTGGATACCAAGAAGGGGAATGAGACGGGGCCAAGGTCAAGGTTCAAAAAGAAGAAGAAAGAACAGGGACGGGAAGCAAACAACTTACCCACACCGGGCTGGGAAGAAGTGGCGCCCTCCCCGCCTGCATTCGTTGCTGGGGCAGAACCACTGGCACCCAAGCTCGCCCCCTCCTCCTCCATATGCGTGGGCTCGGTGGTGGATTCCCTTGCCAGGGATGCCCCTCTAGGCGGCGTAGTCGAGGGGGGCGGCATGTTGGGAGTGGCCCTTGGCGGCTCCTCCTGCTGCCGTTCTCCTCCTGCAAACCCAGCAAGGTCAGCATCAAGAATTCACACCCAATGTTCATCAGTGAAGGAGTGAATGATGAACTCACGCTGGGGGCTGCCGTCCGGACTGCTCTCCACCAACACCGGCGTGCGTGAAGTACCCGCCGGGGGCTTGTCGCCCGTCGAGGCCTTGGCCCTCTTCGCCACCCTCTGGGCCAGCATCTCCGTGTCCTTGTGAAGATAACATCAAATCAAAGGAGGATAACACAGGCGTAAGGTCAGGAGATGATGGGGGGGGGGAATACTTACTCGCCCTCCACCTCCCCCTCCACTGGCTTCCTCTTCATTTTTGGGCTAAAAGATCCGAGCTCGAATTCGGCCTCCAGGGTGCTGTCCGAGAGAGGAGGAGAAGGAGATGGGGTCTGGTGCCTCTTGGACGATGAGGAGGCAGTCGCTGTCTTCTTCGCCACCGCGGCCTTCACCGTCTCCTTCGCTGTCGCGGCCTTCATCGCCCTCGTCTGGCGCATGAGATGCTCCTGAGCCGGTTGCCGCTGCGTGGTCCTGCCGGGCCGGACCGGCTCGCCGGAGCTGGCCCGCCGCAGGACGTGCTTCCTCCCCGCGACCGGGGGGTTGTCCGCCTCGGCCTCTTCTTCGGGCGGCTCGTCACCCGCATCTTCAATAAGGGGGCCCCGGCACCGGCCCGCTGGCCTCCCCGGCAGACTTCGCCCACTGGGCGAGCTCCTTCTCCTCCGCGGCCATGTCGGCCTCGTCCTCCACGGCGCCGATGCTGCAGGCCTCCTTGGCAAGTGCCACCTCCGCCGCCCTGGCGGCGATGTAGTCCAGCTCCTCCTTGGTGGTGTCGCGGAAGAGCAGTGGCTCGTCGCGGACATAGTTCTCCGATAGATTGTCAAAAAACCCTACACCTTCTCTGCTGGCGGCTCGCCCCAGGCCAGGTCGAGGCCGTGCGCGTTGAAGTCTGGTATCATGGCGATGATAGCGGACTGGCGAGAGTTGTTGCTCAGCGGGACCACTCCCGCCGGCAACCCAAACACAGACCCCTTGACGGCCTTGCCGGTCCTCTCAGCCCTGCCGTCGCCGTCCACATTGAGCTGAAAGAGCCTCTGGCAGAAATGGGCGTGCCCCATCACCGTGAAGTTGTGCTTCAGGCCAGGGCGGAGCCTCATGATGTCGGCCGCGTTCCTGAAATCCCAGGCCGGCCTCCCCTTGTTGTGCAGCGGGGCGATTCGGCGACGGATGAAATTGGCCCCAATCATCTCAAGGGTGAGCCCGGCCATGGTGAGGCAATGGATCCTGGTGGTGGCGACCGTAAGTTTCTTGTCGTCGGCGTCGAGGTCGCTCCAGTCCCTGCGGCGGGTCGGCGGGCTCTGATGAACTCGGTAGAACTCCTGCGGATCCTCCTCCTCGATCCAGCACCATCGGCTCCGCCACTCCTCCCACCTCTCCTTCTGGGCACCCTCCGGGTACGCGCCCTTTTTCCTGGGTCCTCGGGATCCAGGTGATGCAGCCGGAGATGGCGCCCCCTGGCTGGATGCGAGGGTAGACATAGTGGCAGAAGAGCGCCGTGCTAGGGAGCACTCCGGCGAAGCCCTCACAGAGATGGGCGAAGAAGGCCATGCACGCCACGACATTCGGCGTAAGATCCAGAAGATGGAAGCCGTAGGTGTGCATGATGTCGTTGAAGAAATCAGAGAAAGGGGGGCAGAGCCCGCAAGAGAAGAAATCGACGAAGAAGGGGTACCGATTTGGGCCGGCCTTGGCGAAATTGGCGGGGACGATGCACGTGACAGGGTGCCCCGTCGTCTCCCTCCCCCACAGGGGCAAGAAGTAGTCCCTGAGGTGGACCGCATCGACCGTTGAGGGGCAGTAGGCGAGCTGCGTTCGCAGCACCGCCAACTCGCTCTCCGGCGCCTCCTTCTCCCTGGCGCCCTTGGCCACTCCCTTGCCCTTTCCTGTCTTGGTCGCCATGGCGGCTAGAGGGGGGTGAGGGATTGAGAGCAACGAGGGTGCGGCGGCGGCGAGCAAAGGCAAGAGCTTGAGGAAGAAGAAGGGGGCGACGGTTCCGATATTGGAGAGGGCGCAGAGGGTAAATGAGCAGTGCCCTTCCAGTTTTCCCTTTTTTATGGGGAAAACACGGGCCACATCTTTACCATTTACCGCAACGTGACGCAGGCGTGCTGCAACCGCCCCACGCATGACCCCCACGTCACGCATTCAACGCAGGTCGTGGGGAAGCGCAACTAGCGAGGGAATTACTGCGGTAAAACTCCGTCGCGCGCCCGCCCGCGCACTGTTCTGGGCCTGGACCAATAACGCTCTGCTCTTATATGTGGCCCAGGCCCCGGGGCTCCTGTCGGTGTACAAAAGTAGGGGTCCTTTTTGCACCCCTTTACTTGTGCGTGGGCAGTCGCAGCCACGCACCCGCAGCTGCGGTTGGCGGGACAAAAGAGGAAGCAAAGTCACAAGACTACAGAGCCGTGCTCAAGACCAGAAGTATGAAGAGCAGAGGGGCGAGGTGAAACTCCCCCGGCAAGGCCCTTGCCGGGGCGGCCTTCACGACCCCGGCAAGAGCCTTACCGGGGCAACTTGCCCAACACCAACGGGGCCGCCACCCTTGAGTCTAAAAGTTCCGACGCCATCAACCACATTGGAACCAAGGCTCGGGAGGCGCCTCCATGGTGGCATGCAGATCTTTGTGAAGACAAAGGGCCTGCGAGGCCTAGGTAGGAACCAGAAAACAAGACAACAGTGAGGCTCCTTGCCGAGGATGCCCACGAGGCCCCGGCAAGGCTCCTGCCGAAGATACCCGCGAGGCCCCGACAAGAGTCTTGCCGAGGGCGCCCACAAGGCCCCGGCAAGACCCTTGCCGGGAATATCAGCAAGACCGCTGCAAGGCCTTGCCGCCCCGTCACCGCCCTAGCTCAGTGACCGACCCACCATCTAAGCAAGTACCCACGTGGCAGTACGTGGCTCCTAAGCCAACTAGTCAAGCACCTGCGTGGTGGCATGCAGATCTTCGTGAAGACCCTGCCACCACACCAGCTCAGCAGCCTGCCAGCCTACATGGCGCTGCATGCCTCACTGGCCTGGACGCGTGTCAGAGCAAGGCGAAGTGGCGACAGACGGGACGGGCCTCATAGCCGTCCCCGATAAAGTAAGAGGACACCTAAGGAGCGCATTTAATGCGTTTTGTCCTACGGTGCCAGAGATAAACTCGACTACCGTACAACTTTCCACCTCCTGTGTGCCACTGTGGCAGCCCCTTTGACTATAAAAGGAGGCCCGCGACGTACTGTGAGAGGATTCGGACTTTTTGGACCCTGCATGCTTTGTAGCTAGTCCAAGAACACCAGATAAACACAAGCCAACAGGAGTAGGGTATTACGCATCACTTGCGGCCCGAACCTGGATAAATTTCCCGTGTTGATCTCTTAAACCCGCTCTTTCCATAGCCCCGCGCCCGCCGACCGTAGAAGGGATTCCCCGTGATCCCATAAGTGTCGTTTCCACCGACAATGACGGCGAGTCCTTTTGTACAATTTCTGAACGGACATCTATGTAGGCCGGGGCGCCTCTTCGTGTACCGTGGCAACCGTCCACCGCCTCTTCGCCTTTCCCTCTCGATTTGGAACTGCTGTCGCACGCTCTTCCTCCCTCTTCCATTTTCCTTCACCCTTCCTTCTGCCATTGTTCGATTGTCTTCTCCATGGAGGGAATAGGCTGGAAACGACCCCGTTATTCTTGCCCCGATCTGAAAGATGACGTGGTGGAGGAACTCATTGATCGGTGCGATGTCATCACCTCGGCTAGCATGGCAGGTTCGTTCAAGACGATTCTCGACTCAACTAATAACATCATTACAAAGAACCGAAGGGTCCAGGAGCGGTTTGATCTCCCCTATCTTCTTTGCCGTGACACTGCTGACGACTGGCGCACGAACGATGGAAGCCTCGCCTTGTGCAAGTTGATGTCGCTTGATAATGATACGTGTGATGTTAAGATGCCATCGCTTGAGGTTAAGGCTTGGGCAGGCGCAAGTGGAGATTGGGTTGTTTATATTGGGTACAACTGCGAGTGGGAACTTGTGAATGTGTACACTCGTCACCGGGTTCCACTTCCAAAAATCTCAGACTGCCCAGAGGTTGAGCACACCGGTATTCTATGTACGTTCAACTACGATCATGGTGATTGTCGTCTACAGAAGATAGCAATTTGTTGAGTTCCCAACCACTCTGGGGGTTATAGGAATGCTTGTGTTGTCGCTATCTTCGACAAGCTTGTTGCCGTCCTTCATAATTCGACTCGATGGATATTGCTCAAAAATCAGTTTCTGTACACCGATGTGTATTGTGATGCAATTCAATACGAGGGTCTTGTGTTTGCTGCCACCACTCGTGGCACTGTTTTTGCATGGAATCCTGATGCTTTCGGTACATTTGTCTTCCACCGTAAATATAATTGTTTCATCCACATGCATGTGGGTTAGCTAGTTTCCCTTTACTAAATAACCTTCTTCTGTTTCCAAGGTCCATTGAACATTCCACGACCTATACTTGAACATTTTTATAACCAAGGGGGAGATGACGATGGTGATGATCACGAGCATGAGGACGAGCAAGACCCATATACTCAGTGGCGCCTAGCAACTTATTCCGATGGATCACCTCTTCTTGTCTGTATATAGGGCACTGCTGATGTTACTAAGGAAGCAGGTGTTGTCTCGCATGGTCGCACTCTCCGGACCTATTCCAACATCCGTTGCAAGGTATTCGGGATGGATACTAGTGTGCTAGCGCCAACACCTTCTCCCTGGTTCAGTATTGATAGTCTTGGAGGAAACTCGCTCTTCCTTGGACAAAACTATCCAATGATGGTGAAAGGCGATCCAGCTGCTGTTGACACAACATTACTACCATTTATGAGAAGCAACTGTATCTATACCTCGGACATTGCTATGGTTCCATACCGTGGCTATCGCAATATGCGTCCTGATATAGGCCGCTTCAGCCTGGATGATCAATCCTGCGTTTGTCTCGAGATTGACAACAGCTGGCCCTTCCTAGAGAATCACTTCTGGTTCAAAGCAAGCATTTCCAACACCGACGAGTGGTTGAGCTGAAGTTCTTTTCATTGCTTGTGATTTGTTGTGTGATGAAAACTTTAGTATTTATAATGTATCCTCGTTGTCGTTGTGGGTTAATTACCTGTTGTATGTAATGTTAAATGATATGCTTGTGATAAACTTCCTAATTTATGAATGGCTTTCAAGTCGCTTCTCAGAGTGGGTGCTGCGACGAGGCAAAAATATATTTTCCGAATACATAATTGTATGTGCATTGCAACAGGATATCGGGTGAGTCCAATCAACAATAGTACTACTATTTGTACTAGCTTCACATGCTTCGTGCGTCGGGCGGGTGTTTTTACTGTAGCTGCGAATCTCATCATCCTAGGTCCTCGGATGAGTCTAGTATAAATTGCATTATGATGTTTGGGTTCAAAATTTCAAAACTGCTGCACTATCTCTACGTCTACGTATACGTAATACAACAAGTTTTAAACTTGAGAGCAGCCATCCACCCTCACAAAGAACACTTTTTTCCTTCCAGTTCATAGAGCTAGGCCGTGAGATTGGCGAGTAGGCAGACTAGGGAGGTTGAGTTCTTTGCACGCACCCCAGCCCGAAATCCGACATAGCTACTAGCTATGGACTCGTAGGTCTGTGGTAAACTACTCACGCTTCATCGGAAGGCCAATAGATTTGATGTAGATGACCTCCGTGATCGAACCCCCCTCCGGCAGGGTGCCGGAAAAGGCCCCAAGATGGGATCTCACGGAAACAGAGGATTGCGGTGGCGGAAAAGTATTTTGGTGGACGCTTCTGGTAGTTTTGGAATATTTTAGGATTTATAGAGCTGATATTGAGGTCGGTGGAATCCCGAGGGGCCCATAATCCAGGCCCCCCTAGGGCGCGCCCTGAGGGCTTGTGGTGCCCTCGAGACTCTTCTGACCTCCTCCTCAAGTTTGTTGGGTGTCTTCTGGTCCAAGAAAAATCATCGCGAAAGTTTTATTCCGTTTGATATTCCATTTCTGTAAAAAAACAAGGAAAAAACAGAAACTGGCACTGGGCTCTAGGTTAATAGGTTAGTCCCAAAAATAATATAAAATAACATATTAATGCATATAAAACATCCAAAACAGATATATAGTAGCATGGAACAATAAAAATTTATACATACGTTGGAGACGTACCATCTACATCATGTCATCTTGCTTAAAGCATTACTCCATTTTTCCGTGAACTTAATACACTAGATGCATGTTGGATAGCAGTCGATGTGTGGAGTAATTGTAGTAGATGCAAAATCGTTTTGGGCTACTAATCTAGGACGTGATGCCTATGTATGATCATTGCTTTGGATATCGTCATAATTATTTGCTTTTCTATCAATTGCCCAACAGTAATTTGTTGACCCACCGTATGTTATTTATAGAGAGAAGCCTCTAGCGAAAACTATGCCCCCGGGTCTATTTTCTATCATATATTAAAACCAAAAATACCTTGATGCAATTTTATTCTATTTATTTTATTTTGTATTTTTGTCAGATCTATCTATCAAAACCTATACAATTTAATCTTGCTCGTAACTGTTGAGGGATTGACAACCCCTCTACGCGTTGGGTTGCAAGTATTTGTTGTTTGTGTGCAGGTGTTGTTTACATAGTGTTGCTTGGTTCTCCTACTGGATTGATAACCTTGTTTTCATAACTGAGGGAAATTCTTATCTCTACTGTACTGCATCATCCTCTTCTCTTCAAGGAAATCCCAATGTAGCTCACAAGTAGCAGGAAGAATTTCTGGCGCCGTTGCCGGGGAGACATCATCAACATCTATCAAGTACCTACGCACAAACTTTCATCTCCTTGCATTTACCTTATTTTCCATTTACCTCTCATTTTCATCTTTGCCACTCCTAAAAAGTTTTACAAAAATATTTTTTGTTTGCCTTTTTGGTTGATCGATTTACCTTGCCATCATGACTAGCATAACTATCCCTCCTTTGTCACCAGATTTTGAAGTTCTCTACTTCAAGCAGAAACAAGGAGAAAATCTTAAGGATGCTTGGTATAGGTTAATGGGATCTTACGTGTTTGATCTATAAAAGGGAATGCAAAAAATTTTGCTTCACAATTTTTATATAGGTCTAACTAGGCATAATAGACAACTTTTAGATTTTGCCACTAAAGGGAATTTTGTTGAGATTGATGCCAATGCTGCCTATGAAATAATAGAGGGAATATTGGGAGTTCCGCCACCACAAAAGGGATTTACTTTTACTCAAGAGGGGATTCAAATATTAGACAAGTTGGGTGATATACAGAAAATTTTGGTTGAGTTGCATAAGTCTAACGAACCTCTCAAATATATTAGTGGGAACCTCAATCGCATAAATACTTTGATTACTCTATGTAATAAGAGGTTGTATATTTTGGATCTTAAAATGGTCTTATATCCTGAGAATAATGGGAAGCATAAAGAGCCTCACGGGTTTGAGAAAACTCCTACAAAGATTACTAAAACCAAAGATGACAACACTTGAAACTATGTGTTATGCCTAGCTAGGGGCATAAAACAATAGCGTTTGTTTGGAGGCAACCCAATAGTTATCTTCTAATTTTTTTGTTTCCCTTTCTGTTTTTCAATAAATACACAATTATGCTACTATTATGATTGTGTTTTAGTGTTTTAATTACCGTTTGTACCAAGTAAAGCCTTTAGGATGGTTTGGGTGATAGTTGCTTTGATTCTGTGCATTAACAGAAACTTTTGCGTCCAGTAGCACAATTGTTAAAATTTTCTGGAGAGTGATAAAATTCTGAATTTTTTACACATGATTTATACAAATTTCCCACGTTGCTAATTTTTCAGAATTTTTGGAGTTACAGAAGCATGGTCAATGTTCATATTGCTACAGAATGTTCTATTTTTGACATATTCTGTTTTCGTTGCATTGTGTGCTTATTTTGATGAATCTATGGATTGTATCGGGGGTATAAGCCATGGTAAAGTTAGAATACAGTAGGTATAATGCAATAACAAAATATGAATGGGTTTGCAACAGTACTTAAAGTGGTGATTTGCTTTATTATACTAAAGGATCTCATGAAGGTTTTTGTTAAGTTTTGTGTGATTGAAGTTTTCAAGTTTTGGGTGAGATCACAATGGATGAAGGAATAAGGAGTGGCGAGAGCCTAAGATTGGGGATGCCCGAGGCACCCGAAGGTAATATTGAAGGACTCCCAAGCAACTAAGCTTGGGGATGCCCCGGAAGGCATCCCCTCTTTCTTCTAACGACAATCGGTGATTTTACTTGGAGCTATATTTTTATTCGTCACATATCATGAGTTTTGCTTGGAGCGTCATGTATGATATGAGTCTTTGCTTGTTTTTCTTTTTAGTTTGTCACAATCATCCTTGCTGGACACACCTATTTGAGAGAGCCATATGTTATCATGATTTGTTAGAATTGCTCTATGTGCTTCACTTAAATTTTTTGAGCTAGGCAATTTCTCTATGTGCTTCACTTAAATCTTTTAGAGCACGGTGGTGATTACATTTTTAAGAAATACTTGAACTCTCATGCTTCACTTATATTATTTTGAGAGTTGATATGATTATGTTTTAAAGAAATGCACTCCAATGCTTCACTTATATTATTTTGGGAGTTGATACATGAATTTTTTTGAAGAAATATTTTTGCTCTCGTGCTTCACTTTGATCTTTTTGAGAGTTGATAATAGTAATGGTAGTTTGCACGAGATATGAAATTGGTCCCAAAGTGATAGATATCCAAGGGGGGTATAATAAAAACTTTCATGAAGATCATTGGATATTATAAACTTGATTCCTTGCAATAGTTTTGTGATATGGAGATAGTGATATGTGAGTCATGTTGGTGAGTAATTATGCTTTAGTAAGAATATTGGTGTTAAGGTTTGTGATTAGTTATGCAACGAAGTTATATCCTACTTGTGGTGCATTATTCAGTGTTAGTTATGTTTAATGTGTGTTTATGAACGTTTTCGTTTTTTGGTCGGTTGCTTCTCAATCAATTTGCTAGCCTTCATTTGTACTAAGAGGGATTACTGTTTGTACATCCAACTACTTAGACCCAAAGTTGTGCCAAATGAGTCCACCATACCTACCTATATGCGGTATTTCCATGTCGTTCCAAGTAAATTTGTATGTGCCAACTCTAATTTTCAGAATGAATTTCCGTTTTGTGTGCCCTTACCACTCATGAAGCAGCAGGGGATGGCCAATATTTTCCATGCTAGGTATGGAAAGTGTTGGTATGGAAGGCACCCGTGGATACGGCTAGCCATGGATTGTGAAAGAATGGTGGAAAGGAAATAAACTTTACTTTTAGTTTGGGAACCGCCTATGATTTATCTAGATGGAAGATATTGGGAAATCTTGGTTGTTTTTGTTGACAGGAAAAGCATGCCTCCCAAAATAATTTTATCTCTCAATTTAAGCTATGAGCTCTGGCACCTCTACAAATCTCTGCTTCCCTCTGCGAAAGGGCCTATCTATTCACTTTTATGCAATTGTTTTTTAATTTTTAGTCTCCATCTTCTCTTATAAAGCACCAACTAGGGAATACTATTGTCAAACTTGTGCATTGGATGTAGCTAGTATTTCAGTGTGTTTCATGAATGGATCAATGACTGAACATAATGGGCTATGGATAACTTTCTTTAGCATTGATATTTTGAAAGACATAGTTGCTTGTTGATATGCTTGAGTATTGATGTCTTCATGTCAAATTATAGACTATTGCTTTGAATCATTTAAGTACAAATATCCATGCTACAAAGAAAAGAATATATGATGAATATGTTAGGTAGCATTCCACATAAAAAATTCCGTTTTTATCATTTACCTACTTAAGGACGAGCAGGAATTAAGCTTGGGGATGCTTGAGACGTCTCCAATGTATCTATAATTTTTGATTGTCCCACGCTATTATATTATCAATCTTGGATGTTTTATATACATTTACAAGCAACTTTATATCCTTTTTTGGGACTAACCTATTAACTTAGTGCCCAGTGCCAGTTGTTCTTTTTTACTTGTTTTTGACTTTGTAGAATATCAGTACCAAACGAAGTCCAAATGCCACAAAACTTTTTGGAGATTTTTTTGGCAATAAGGGACCCTGGAAGCTTCGAGAAGGAAAGAGAAGACGAAGGAGTGGACCACTAGGCACCAGGGCGCGCCAGGGGCCTGGGACGCGCCTTGGTGGGTAGTGGGGCCCACAAACCTGCGTTTGGCCTAACTCCGCCTCTATTAATTCCCAAAAATCAAAAAACCTACTAGGGAGTCCACGAAATACTTTTTCCGTCGCTGCAAGCCTCTGTTCTCGAGAGATCCCATCCGGGGACCCTTTCTGGCACTCTGCCGAAGGGGAAACGATCATGGAGGGGTTCATCATCATCCTTGCCGCCCCTCCGATGATGCGTGAGTAGTTTACCATAGACCTATGGGTCCATAGTTAGTAGCTAGATGGCTTCTTCTCTCTCGATGTTCTTCAATACAATGTTCTCCTTGATGTTCTTGGAGTTCTATCTGATGTAATTCTTCTTTGAAGTGTGTTTGTTGGGATCAGATGAATTGTGAGTTTATGAATCAGATCTATCCATGAATATTATTTAGATTTTCTCTGAACTCTTTTATGCATGAGTAATATAGCTTCGTATTTCTTCTTCGATTTATTGGTTTGGTTTGGCCAACTAGATTGATTTATATAATCATGGGAAGAGGTGCTGTAACACCCCGACAATCATGCTACAGTAACTCTCTGAGATTAAGCTAATCATGTTGCTAAACAGGGCTTGATCACAATTGCATCACATTTCTTTTCAAACTCCTAGTTCAAACTTCAATTAAAATCAAAGTGGAAAATAAAAGTTTTCAAAAATTTAAACAAAAATGTTCGGTGGGTGCCAAATAATACACTGGTAATTATGGTGGAGAAAACACATTTTTATAAAATACCTAAATACTTTTAAATGAAATAAAACAGAAAAGAAAATAAATAAATAAAAATAAAATACAACAGAAAACAGAACAGGCAAAGAAAAAAAGAAAAAAAGGAGAAGGCCCTCCCCCCCACTGGACCCCTGGCCCGACTGGGCCGACCCCCGGCCCAGCCCACCTCTCCCACTCGCCCCCTTCCCTGTTCCCCCGACCGGGATCGGAACAGGGGCGGTCCCCGCCGCACCCCCTCGCCGGCGACGGGGAGGATAAGGGCGCCAGCACCCCCCGCCTCCTCGGGCCTCTCTCCCACTCACCCCCGCTCACCTCTCGGCCCCTGCGCCTCTCTCTTCCCCCCCAGATCCGCGCCGCTCTCTCCTTCCCCACGCCCAACGCGGTCGCCGCCGTTCCCGTCGTTCACACGGCCACCGTGCCCACCTCGCCGCCCCACGTTGTCTCCAAGGACCGTCGTCGTCCGCTGCTTCGGCTGGTGCAGCCCGTTGGAGATCGGAGCCCCTACAACGAGCACACCGAGCTCGTCTTCAACTTCGGACGCCGGCGACCCCCTTCTTCCCCGGCGCTGACCTGCTGCTCCTAAGCCTCTCACCGGCCTCCGTGTGCCGCGCGGTGAGCCTCTCCCCCCCTCCTCCCCTGTCCTTTCTCTCTCGCGCGCCCCCTAGCTTCTTCCCCACGCGCGCCCGAACGCCGCGCCGCGGAGCTCGCCGCCGGCGGGTCTCCGGTGACCATTTGGTCATGGGCATAGGCCCGTTAGCTCGACCGCATCGTGCCGCACCCGCCTAGCTAGTTAGTTCGGCCGCTCGCGCGCTCTAACGCCGCACCCGCCCCAGCCCGAAGCACTTCGCCGTCGGCGAGCTCGTAGCGCTCGCCCCCGCCCGTTCCAGCCGCTCCGGCCACCACAGTTGGACGCGCGGCGCCGAGCCGCGTCGAACGCGCCCAGCCACGACCCCGCAGACCCCCTGTGCGCGAAACCCGCGCCCCTCCCGAGCCGCGCCGCCGCGTTTGGCTCGTCGGAGTTGCTCCGGCGCCGGCCGCCGACTTGGCTGGCCTGGCCCCCCCAGTGCCACTGCCAGTGGGCCCCGTGGGCCCCGTTGACTGGGTCCACCCAGTCAACGTGCTGACTGGGCAGGCCCAGGCACTGACATGCGGGCCCCGCCGCAAAAATTAAAAACAAAAAGAAAAAGAAAAATGTTTTATAAATAAAAATAATTAGTTTAACTAATCACTCACTGACATTTGGGGCCCACCCCTCTAATTAGACTGTTAGTTTAGTTTAAATTAATATTAGACTAACAGAGGCTGACATGTGGGTCCCACTGGACCCACCTGTCTGGTTTGACTGGTCAGCCGACCTGTTGACCTGCTGACGTCAGCATTGCCTCATGCTGACGTCATAATTCATTTTTGCTTAATTCACATAATTCCAGAAATTCAAATAAACTTTGAAAATTCATATCTTTTAAACCATAACTCAGATGAAAATGTTTTCTATATGAAAGTTGTTCAGAACGACGAGACGAATCCGAATACGCAGTCCGTTCGTCCACCACACCTCCCTAACCTATCGAACTAGCAACTTTCCCCCTCCGGTCCGTCTGACCGAAAACGCGAAACATCGGGAATACCTCCCGGTTGTTTCCCCCCTTCACCGGTACCATCTACTGTCGCGTTAGGTCACACCTAGCACCGCTCATTTTCATGTCACGCATCGTCATGCTTATGTTTGCATTGTATTTACTGTTTCTTCCCCCCTCTTCTCTCCGGTAGACTACGAGACGGACACTGCTGGTGCCCAGTTCGACTACGGAGTCGACGACCCCTCCTACTTGCCAGAGCAACCAGGCAAGCCCCCCCCCTTGATCACCAGATATCGCCTACTCTTCTCTATTCTGCTTGCATTAGAGTAGTGTAGCATGTTACTGCTTTCGATATCCTATCCTGATGCATAGCCTATCCTTGCTACTACTGTTGTTACCTTTACCTGCAATCCTACATGCTTAGTATAGGATGCTAGTTTTCCATCAGTGGCCCTACATTCTTGTCCGTCTGCTGTGCTATATTGTCGGGCCGTGATCACCTGGGTGGTGATCACGGGTATATACTTATATACTATATACATGACACATGAGATGACTAAAGTCGGGTCGGCTCGTAGGAGTACCCGCGAGTGGATCTTTGTGGCGGAGCGACAGGGCAGGTTGAGACTGCCTAGGTGAGAGGTGGGCCTGGCCTTGGTCGGCGTTCGCGGTTACTTAACACGCTTAACGAGATCTTGGTATTTGATCTGAGTCTGGCCATTTGGTCTATACGCACTAACCATCTACGTGGGAATAGTTATGGGTATCCCGACGTCGTGGTATCAGCCGAAGCTCTTTTGACGTCAGCAACTGAGTGGCGCGCGCCGCATTGGACCGTAAGCTCACGCTTGTATTAAGGGGGCTAGGTCTGCTTCCGGCCGCGTACGTAACGTGCAGGTGTGCATAGGGCGAAGGGCCCAGACCCCTGCGCGCATAGGTTTAGACCGGCGTGCTGACCTCTCTGTTGAGCCTAGGTGGGGCTGCGACGTGTTGATCTTACGAGGCCGGGCATGACCCAGAAAAGTGTGTCCGGCCAAATGGGATCGAGCGTGTTGGGTTATGTGGTGCACCCCTGCAGGGAAGTTTATCTATTCGAATAGCCGTGTCCCTCGGTAAAAGGACGACCCGGAGTTGTACCTTTACCTTATGACAACTAGAACTGGATTCTGAATAAAATACACCCTTCCAAGTGCCAGATACAACCCGGTGATCGCTCTCTAACAGGGCGACGAGGAGGGGATCGCCGGGTAGGATTATGCTATGCGATACTACTTGGAGGACTTCAACCTACTCTCTTCTACCTGCTGCAAGATGGAGATGGCCAGAAGCGTAGTCTTCGACAGGACTAGCTATCCCCCTTTTATTCTGGCATTCTGCAGTTCAGTCCACTAATATGCCCCTTTACACATATACCCATGCATATGTAGTGTAGCTCCTTGCTTGCGAGTACTTTGGATGAGTACTCACGGTTGCTTCTCTCCCTCTTTCCCCCTTTCCTATCTATCTCGTTGTCGCAACCAGATGTTGGAGTCCAGGAGCCAGACGCCACCGTCGACGACGACACCTACGACACCGGAGGTGCCTACTACTACGTGCAGGCCGCTGACGACGACCAGGAGTAGTTAGGAGGATCCCAGGCAGGAGGCCTGCGCCTCGTTCGATCTGTACCCCAGTTTGTGCTAGCCTTCTTAAGGCAAACCTGTTTAACTTAGGTCTGTACTCAGATTTTGTTGCTTCCGCTGACTCGTCTGTGATCGAGCACTTGTATTCGAGCCCTCGAGGCCCCTGGCTTGTATTATGATGCTTGTATGACTTATTTATGTTGTAGAGTTGTGTTGTGATATCTTCCCGTGAGTCCCTGACCTTGATCGTACACATTTGCGTGCATGATTAGTGTACGGTCAAATCGGGGGCGTCACAGGTGCTTTGTAATGAGTTCGATCTTGCGGTGCTCAATCCCAGTGACAGAAAGGGACATGACACGTATGTATCGTTGCTATTAAGGGTAACAAGATGGGGTTTATTCATACGTGAGTTTATCTTGTCTACATCATGTCATCTTGCTTAAAGTATTACTCCGTTTTCCATGAACTTGGTACACTAGATGCATGCTGGATAGCGGTCGATGTGTGGAGTACTAGTAGTAGATGCAGAATTGTTTTGGTGTACTAATCTTGGACGTGATGCCTATGTAAGATCATTGCCTTGTATATCATCATAATTATTTGTTTTTCTATCAATTTCCCAACAGTAATTTGTTTACCCACCGTATGCTATTTTCTCGAGAGAAGCCTCTAGTGAAAACTATTGCCCCCGGCTCTATTTTCTAACATATATTAAAACCAAAAATACCTTGTTGCAATTTTTTTTGTTTATTTTGTTTTGTATTTTTGTCAGATCTATCTAAACCTATATAGTATTGAGGGATTGACAACCCCTCTACGCGTTGGGTTGCAAGTATTTGTTATTTGTATGCAGGTGCTGTTTACATAGTGTTGCTTGGTTCTCCTACTGGATTGATAACCTTGGTTTCATAAGTGAAGGGAAATACTTATATCTACTGTACTGCATCATCCTCTCCTCTTCCAGGAAATCCCAACGCAGCTCACAAGTATAAGTAACACATCATATCACTTTGTGGCCTCACGCACGGTAACCCACAACTGCCACCTTTACCTTGGCCATGACCGTTTGCATCTATTGGCTCACGTATATGATTATGTCGCTAGCATCCATATATGACAGAGAACTAGAGTCGACATGACTAGTCATAAACGAAGGTGGCACAAACATACAGGTTCAGGCATATGTATGGGAAGGGCTTTTTTGAGAGAAAAGAAGAATCTACTTGAACCGATATGCCCTTAGGCACGAACATGCATAACATAGAAATCACACGTGGAAGGGGTGGGCAATTAGCTAGAGCAGCAGGTGTTGTAGAGAAAATCATTGCAAAAGAGGGTAAATCGGCCACTTTAAGGCCTCATTTGGTTACCAGGGATCCCCCCGGAATCCCCGTCAAAATCCAGGGCTCATGGCCCACACGGCAAATCAGTCAGTGAAAAACTTAATGCGCCATTTGGCTGCTCGCCCCTGGAGGCTTTTTGGCCCGATCCACGTCGCTTCCCCGGGAGAGTAATCCACAACCCAAGGGGCCGGGCAGGAAATCCACGCCGCTGCTTCTCTTCCGCACTCGACCTCCACCTGGCGGCCTGGATCATGGCGCCCCGTAATCTAGCCACCAAATGAGTTAGGGAAATATCCCAGGTGGTGGAAGGGGATCTCATCTACCCGAGAAAAATCCCCCGACGGGGGTTTGTTGCCCTTGCTTTGTTCACCTTGCTACCAAACTAGCCCTAAGATTACCATCTGGGGAGGTCCGTGTAGTACCCAAAACTGCTTACACTACAAAAAATACACTTCCGTGATGATACGTGTTTGTCATAGTAGGCCACGTTTTCTGTCATGCATGTGCATCCATGACGATTTTATGACAGAATCAAGATAGTCATACCTGTGCTATCGTAGAAGTGTTCCATGACATTACCAAAATTATCATCACGGAAGTGTCCACTTCCATGACAATAAATGGCGCATCATGGAAGTGTTTTCGTCAAGGGTAACCGACACGTGGCATCCACCGTAATGGGTCGCCGTAAAGCTACCGGGTCCGGTTTTGGTTCGATAACCCGTTAACAGTACGGACCAATGAGGATTTTCCACGTGTAAAATTCTCATTGACCGGAGGAAACACGTGTTGGCTCACCGTTGGGACAGATGTCATCCATTCATTGGACATGAGGCGCCTATGATATGTTGACACATGGCACGGCCCAACAGAGGCCCATTCCGGTGAAAAGGCCGGCCCGTTTGACTTGATCAAAAGGTAACGTGCCGACACACGGAAAGCCTGTTAACGGCCTGTTCGTATATAGCCCATTTACGGCCCGCTAGCTCACAACCCGTTACGGCCTATCGGAATTAAGCCCAGTAGCTTCATCTGGGCCGTCCAATATGATTCCAGCCCATTGTAACTTCCACACCATGTATGGCCCATGATCTCTTTCGGCCCATACGAGGCCATTTGTAACTCTTGGCCCATTAATGACCCGTGGTGAATCTGGCCCGCAATGAACAGTGTACTGCTTTATACCCATTAATGACCCATGATTCCATTGGGTCGTTTCCAACCCGTTTTATCTTTCGGCCTTCTCAGGGCCCATTTATTCTTGGGCTCATTTTCAGCATTCGGTTACTTACGGCCCGTTACTGGCCTTTTCTGCTTGTGGGACAAATTCAGCCCGTGGTTACAATCGACCCGTTTACGGCCCGTTAATCCGTTGGGCCAGTTTCATAGCATCATCAAATATGACCGATTAACGACGCCCCGTTATGGTCGGCCCATGAACGGACGATTCCAAATCTAGCCCGTTTACGGCCCATAATGCGGTCTGTTATTGGCCCATGCTTGGCCGATCGATCATACAGCCCGTAGAAGGCCCATTGATGCTACAGCCCATAGAAGGCCCATTGTTTATACGGCCCTTAGAAGGCCCATTGTTTCTACGGCCCGTAGGAGTCCCATGGTAACTACAGTAAATATGTAGCCCATGGTTATTGTGGCCTAGTTTCAAAAAAGAGGTTATTGCGGCCACTAGCAAACCGCAGAAAAAGAACTGCATTGACTACAAGCAAACAAATAAACAGGACAACAAGGAAATAAATAAGCAAGCAACTTGCGCTAGGCTACCACGGCTATTACACATATTACATCCACTAGGCATCAAAGTTCACCACCAGTGCAAACATAGGGAACAAAGCAGCATATCATATACACTGGTTGTCAAAGTTGGCGACCAGTGCAAATAAACGCCGCAGCAAAACAAGTCCAGAACTGAAACCACTTCAGAAGAGCTCAAGAAACAATATCCTGGGTACCCATAATGCTGGCAAGATGCTTAGCAAGCTTATTAACTTTCTCTTGTTTGGCGCTTAAATCCTCTAGCGCTTGCTGTTGCACCAGAAAGTATGCATCTGAATTCTGCAGGGACTTCGTCAGTCCTTCAGCTTCCTGTTAGAGCACATCTGATCGATGTCTTTCAACTTGAAGTTGAGACTCAAGAAGATGAACTGATTCAGGCAACGAGTTCGAAGAGCTTGTGCCAGCAGTAGTGGCTAGTAACTCGAACACTACATCAAGATAGGACTTTTGGGTTCTCTCACTGTCATGAAGATAGTTTTTATCAACTTTCTTGGAGACCAACATGGATGTCTCACTATCTTGAACCTTATATGCATTACTTCCTTTACCATTGCATAACGGGGTACCGTTCTCCAATATTTTGTCCGCATTCTAAAAGGGAAACAAGCAGACACATCACAGGTTTACCATGTTGTATATGAAACTCATTTTGGTAAATCAGTTCAGTAGTAAAGTGGACAGGATAACAGCATGAAACAAACATATATCTATGTACCATGGTCACTTCATGGTCTATATCGTTCTAGTTTTTGTTGCCAAATCAAGATAGAGACACAGTTCAAATAATATTTGTTGAAGACAAAGCAGAATAGACACAATATAAGTGTGGGAAACTACAGAGCAATAACAACACTTGTAATGTGCATGACATGAGAACATAACTGTTTATTCAATTGAAACTGAAATCAACATAGAGCAAGTTACAATAGCAAACCAGTTAAAGAAATAGGTTTAAAACATACCTGTTGTGCCATTGGAGTTTCAATTCCATCCTTCAAATTTGAAAATAGTTGGTATGAGTAAATACAGTGATGCAAGAGCAAAGGAGTATGAACCATAGCTACAGAACCTGACCTGAGAACAATTCTTCTTCTGCTTTAAGCGTTGAGTTGGGATTCGGAGTGGTGGTCCTCATGGTTTGGGCACTGCAGTTCCCTTACTAACTGCTCGTGTTTGGGTGCTCTGTGGTGGAGACGGTGTTGTGTCAACTGGAACTGGATTACTATCTGCTGGGGTTGGGGTTAGAAGGGCTGTAGCTGGTTCTCTGTCCAACTGGGTAGGGGTACAATCTGCGAGAGTCTGGGTTATGTGTGGTGGGGCTGGTTCTTGGGCAAGTACAACCATGGTTCTATCTGCATCAACTGTAGCACTATCTTTTCCGAAGACCGTGTTGTTACTCCCTTAGATACTTCCGTCACCCTCTCCAATTCAAATGGCTGATATAAAAGAAAAGTAATTGAATGTACATACATTGTATGATAGACAGGTGCAATGGGTAGTGGGGAATAAAAGAGGGCTTGAAATAAATCACATTTATGTTGTCTAACCAAACAGGATAGCATGACACAATTTCACATATATGATGGCTAACTAAAGAGGATAGCATGACACAATTTCACATATATGATGGCTAACTAAAAAAGATGGAAAGACATAGTTCCAAATGTGATGACTATGTAAACAGGATGACATGATATAACTATATAATGTGTTTATTAAATAGGTTGGCATGCCATAATTCACATACATGCCGCCTATGGAAACATGATAGCATGATATAATTCATGGATAGGATGACATAGTTCAAAATTTGATGACTGTAAACACTAAACAGGATGAGATGATATAACTATATGATGTCTTTATTAAATGGGTTTCCATGCCATAATTCAGATAGATGTTGTGTATGTAAACATGATGGCATGATATAATTCAAATATATGATTTATATAGTAAGCAAGTAAGCAGATGGCAATCCATATATGATGTAAAAACTAAGCAATGCAAGACAACATGCATGACATGAGTAATATAACCCTCCCAAGTTTGAGCATAGACCTCAGGGGGGAAATAGGACTGGTCATCAGCCTCTGAATCCTCCTATGAGGAGCTCTCTGTAACCAGCAAGATGTCTGCTTCAGCAGGTAGCATTGTCTGCTCTGAATACCTTGTTTTCACTCTAGATACTTCTATCACCCCTTCAAATGGTTGATGCACAGGAAGAGTAGTTGAATATACAAACGTTGTCGACAAATGGAACACGTAATACAAAAAATGATAGCATGATATAATTCACATACATGATGATTGGCTAAACAGCATGGCATTGCATAATTCACATATATAATGCCTTGCAACAAGATAACATTGCATAATTCACATATATAATGTCTTGCAACAAGATGGCAATGCATAATTCACATATATGGTAATTAGACACTAAACAGGTGGCATTCACACAAAGCATGTCTAAACTAATCAAATGACATAGCAATGCAAGACACCATACGCACGATATGAGCAACATAACCCTGCCAAGTTAGAGCATACACCTCGGGGGAGGAGGGGAATAGGACCGGTCATCTGTCTCTGAATCCTCCTCTAAGGAGCTACCCATAACCAGCGAGATATGCACTTCGTCAGATAGCATAGTTTGCTCTGAAGACCTTGTTTTCACTCTAGAATTTTCCATCACCGTGTCAAATGGCTGATGCACACGAAGGGTAGTTGAATGTAGTAACATTGTTGACAAATGTAATACGTAATGAAAAAAGGATGGCCTGATATAATTCATATATAAGATGACTGGCTAAGCAGGATGGCATTGCAAAATTCACATATATGATGCCTGGCTAAACAATATGGCGTTGCATAACTCACATATACGATGAAGAAACTAAACAGATGGCATTCACACAAAGCATGTCTAAACTAAGCAGATGACATATTTGATGTATAAAGTAAGAAATGCAAGGCACCATATGCATGATATAACCAACATCAGCATGCCAAGTTAGAGCGAAGACCTCAGGGGGTAAAATAGGAGTGGTCTTCTCCTTCTGAATCCCCCTCCGAACAGTTATCTTCCTCTCGATTACAATCTGAAATGGGTGGAGGGGGGCTGCCTTTGCGCCTACCATGGAGCGACGTCTGCATGAAATTTTGTTGCCACGCAAGGCTTGTCTCTTTTGCTCTACATGTTTAGTTCCATTGTGTACAATAACTGACATGCATAGGAATAAAACATAGTGAGATTATCTAAGGAGTGCATGCAGAAATCCAGAGTGATGGTAGCAACCTGTGGATAGACCCAAAACCAATGATAGCAGGCAGATAATGGCTTCAGTTAAAAAATACAGATAATGGCTTCTTTACTGTTTGTTTCCCACCCAACATGAAAGTCACAGTAGACACCAGAGATTAACCAGATAGTAAATAGATACTATTGATTGCGGCCCCTATATGTACCCCACAACCATTTAAAAACTCAAGTTTGACCATTAGTTTGGAGCTGACTCAGAGTCTAATCGGTGAACAGGACGATAAAGTAGCATGTAATATTAAGCGATGCATAACGTAAGCAGACACGAAAGAGTGCGACCTCTCTTGCGGACTCGTGTAGTCCTCGAGGTCATCTGCTCGATTGATGATGGTAATGCAGTTGTCGTGGCTGCCGGCGGCGGGGAAGAAGATCTGAGGCGGCTAAAGACAGTCTGGAGGCCGGATCCCTGCTGTGCTGGACCCTTCCGTCGTTGGAGCAACTGAGCTGGGGTGGACGACGGCGCAGCAGGAGCGGGACAAACCACAGAAGGTTTTCTTTGACAACTATCTGTAAGAGAAGTAATTCTGTAAGGGCTCATTTGAATTGGAGGATTCTAACAACGCAGGGATAGGAAATACACAGTAATTGGATAGGAATGCACGTGCAAAACAGATAATTTAAAAACACAGGATTTCTGCCAATCTGGGTGTTTGGTTCACATGAATTGGAAGATCACAGGATGCAAAGAAGCATGGTGAGATTAAGTCAAACCACAAGAAAATGTACAGTTATAATGCTATTATACTACTATCTCTTAGTCTTGTGCTTCATGAATAGGAATTTGAAAAGAAGGGCAAGTGGATATTAAAATTCCTACAGTTTTTCTTTCAAGGAGACACTAAAGGAACAAATCCTACAGTTTTCCTTTGCTCCATTCCTTTGAACCAAATGCATGAATAGTAGTAGCATAGGAAACTTTCGAATTCCTATGTTTTTCCTTCAGTTTTCCTTTCAAGCACTGGCGATTCTAGTAGGCAGGCATGAGCATGGAAAAGCCTACACTCAAAAAATGTTTTCCGTGCTACTTCTACTACTTTGGACCCAGGCCACTTGTAACGCCCGGATAATCATGCTACAGTAATCCCACGCTAATCATGCCACATCACCTCTTTTACTGTTGCTAACCTCACAATGATTCGAAACCGTTCCAAATTTAAATTCTAAATAGTGGCAAACACCAAAGTTTTCAAAAGTCAAAACAAAAATGTTCGGTGGGTGCCAAATAAGGCATAGTTAATTATGGTGAAGTAAACACATTTTTAAAAAATGCCTAAACATTTTAAAATGATGTAAAACAGAAAAGAAAATAAATAAAAAGAAAAGAAAGCCAAAAAAAGGGGAAAAGGAGCCCCCCACTGGGCCGTGGCCCAACTTGGCCGAACGGCCTCGGCCCACCAGGCCACCAGGCCGGCCCACCGGCCGCGCCCATATCCCCCCACTACCCCAAACCCTAACCCCCTCCGACACCCCACTCTCCCCCTCCCTCCCCCGATCCAGATCGGATCGGGCTCAACCCCGTCGCCCCGCTCGCCCCCGACGCCGCCCCGACGACCCCGTCGCCCCGCTCGCCCCCGACGCCGCCCCGACGACC